>NC_062282.1:151151817-151454847 GCF_902655055.1 Lutra lutra
AGAGAGGAAGTTACTGCTTGTTATTGTTGCCATTATTTTTATTGTTTATCAAATTTACATCAGTTTGACATGTTTTTCAGTAGGAAGGTAGTACAGATTACTTAGAGCATTTGAAAAATGAAGCAAAGTATAAAAACAATTTAAGAACCTCCTTTGAGGGGCGCCTGGGTGGCTCAGTGGGTTAAAGCCTCTGCCTTCGGCTCGGGTCATGGTCTCAGGGTCCTGGGATCGAGCCCCGCATCGGGCTCTCTGCTCAGCTGGGAGCCTGCTTCTCCCTCTCCCTCTGCCTGACTCTCTGCTTACTTGTGATCTCTGTCTGTCAATTAAATAAAATAACATCTTTTAAAAAAATAATAAATAAAAAATAAAAACCTCTTTTGATCCTATAACCCCAGAGTACCAATATCTTATTACAGATAATGATCTAGATAAATGACCACTGGCGCATTTTGGTTCCCATCTATCGTGTTAGGGAAAAAAAAAAAAATCTGTTTCCTTTCCAACTGGCTAAAAAAGAAATGGATAGCATATTTGGGGGGAAAGACATTGAAGCCTTTTCAGTAAATGTGTACATACGCACACATACGTATTTAGAATTCTCGCCTCAGTTCATTGGAGACCCTCGGCTTTCCATCCACTGCACAGGAAACCTAGGAATCTGTTATTGTTCACAGGCTGGAGAGACAGCCTTTATAAGCTCACTGTTACTTAATGTGTTGTTTTCTCTAGCTGCACAGTTGGGGATCTTCAAAGCAAGATAGATGGCTTGGAAAAGACGAATTCAAAACTTCAAGAAGAGGTTTGTAACTTTCTGAAGTTCTTAGAACAGAGTGGCCCGAGGTGCAGAGATGGTATGGTTGGTGTATCTGACCAGAGCTTCTCGCTGGTCGGAATGGGATTGCTAAGCTTGGGTTGAGCTGCGCGGGGGGTCAGCGTTCTCAGAGTTCTGCATCCTCAGAATGTCTGTGTTCAGCCTTGCCGGGGCTCCCCATGAGCCAGGGCAGCCGATCATGAGCCAGTTCTAAGTGACTTAGGTTTCACCACCGCACAGTGCACCCGGGGAAGACCAGGCCTCCTTGGGAAAGCCCAGCTCCTATGGTGAAGATGCTTTTCTCTTCCTCTTTACCCACCTTCCTCTGATGTAGTCTGTCCCCCTGCTGCCCAGAAGGCACAGACCCTTATGAGGTAAAAGTAACCCTTGCCCACCCCTTCTGTGTTTCGGCCTCTCAGGAGTATGGAACCAGTCTCCCCACAGTGTGGTCTTTCTCTGCTTTCTCACTAGGAAGAGAGAGAATGAAAGGACAGGAAGAAGGAGGGCTGAGGCCGAGGAAGAAAGCTTGCTGCCAGCTGCCCGGCAGTCTCCTTGGTGGACACATCTTGTCTCCTGTTAGCAGGAGGGGGGTTGCTCAGCCTTTCTGAGGCTTTCCACAGGTAGCGGTCCCTGGCTGCTCGGGCCTCCCCACCAGGTCTCCCTGGGGAGGAAGAGGGCTGTGACAGGGGCCAGGGCGTGACCCCCCCCACCTCGGTGTGGAGGCAGGTTATGGCCAAAGGAGAGACACAGAGCATGCTTTTGTGTGGAGGGCCCAGTTTAAGTCTTACTTTAACTGACTGCTCTCTCCCATGGGGCCAGCCCTGAAAAGCTTTAAGGAGAGGAGGTCAGATTTGTGTGAGAGAAGGAAATTCAGAGGTGGCCTTCATAGATGGGCTTCCCGGGAGCAGCTTCACCACACTTAGAATTAGAGGACCCAGTTTCCCTGGGGTGGGGGGTGGGCCTCTGGGCCTCAGTTTAGGTAGGCAGGTCTTTGGACTCACAGTTCTCATCTCCAGATTGGATGATAACCCATACCTTGCAGTGCTGTAGAAATTAGATTAGTATTCTGTAAATTTGCCTAATACAACACTTGGCGTGTGGAGACATCAGTTGGTTTTAGATCAAACAGTTTGATTCTTTGCTCTCCCTGGCTAGGTGGCATACTTTCAGTGAAGGTCTAATTTTAGCTTTTGAAACTAAACAACTGGGTTATTTTTTTCTTCAAAGGCCAACCGTTTTAAAAGAAAACCTGCTTTAGAGAAAAGTCCCTCTTCAGGGTGTGCTCTCTCTGTCTTCAGAGAGCGGATGGGAATTAGCGTCTGGCTTTTGCCCGCTTCTTCCCCTTGTAGCAACTAGCACCTCCTAGAGCCATGAAGTTCCTTTTTTGGGTGCAGCAGTTCGTGGTTAGAAGCCCCAGTCATGGGTTCCTAGTCCGCTTGGACTTAGATGCTTTTGAGGAAGGTGAGCAAGGAGTTGGGTGCTTCAGGCCCTCCCCGCCTTTGGTGAGTGATGCCAAGAGCGCCACCAACTGTCCCTCTTCTTTACCCTTCCCCAGCCTGCCCTTCTCTCGCCAGGACCTGTTGGGAGGCTGGATAAGGAGAGGTTGGTGAGTGTACTCACGCCTCTGCCTGCCTCTCCCTAGGCATCCTGTTCCGATACACTTTGCCCTAAACTATGGGAACTCACTCAAGGACAGGAAGAGGCTCTTCAGGGCCTGTCTTCTGATTCCTCCCCCAGAAGGCTTTCACTCTCCCTCCGGGGATCAAATATCCTTCTGCTTAATGGCTGGCAAAACTGAAAACCAAGAATCAGAACAAAAGCCCACAATCCCTTTGCTAAGTGAGAGCTACCATGACCACTTTCATCATTGGTGTTTATATAGGCACCAAATTTTCCTAGGCGTTTTTTACCTAGGGCATTTTTTTTTTTTTTTTTTTAATTAGAGGTGAGAACATCCTATATAACCCACTTTTTTCCCCTCCCGCTGTTCTGCCCTAAGTATGTTCTCAGGTCATTAAAAACCTCTGCAGACCTTCTAGTAACTACGTGTTCGTCTGATGCTCCCACTGCCATTCGTTAAACCACTTCTCCAGGGTTGGACATTCAAGCATCTGTCAGTTTGTGTCCGCGAATGTTTGCCTTGAACTAGTTTGCTCTCGTGTTTTCAAAGCTATGTCCGTGTATTACCTATTCAAAACCCAGAACTGAAACGAGAAACAAGGTATCAGATCCGTGGAAATCCATCGTCACCTGCAAAGGTGCCGGACGTCAGCTTTTAAACTTGAGCGGTAGGAGTAGTGCTGACGTCGAGAAACATAAACATCTTTCTTTACCAGCTTTCAGCTGCGACAGACCGGATCTGTTCGCTTCAAGAAGAACAGCAACAACTGAGAGAACAAAACGAGTTAATTCGCGAAAGAAGTGAGAAGAGTGTGGAGGTGAGACGTGACGCTGGCCTCACGAGACGCACGAATGCGTCCCTGACCGACCTCGAGCCCCCTGTGCGGCAGTGACGCAGGCTGCACACAGTGCGCAGCTGCGGCACTTGGTGCCGCTGCGCCCGCCCTCCCACTCGCGGGCCACCTGGGCCGCGCTGGGATGCCACCCCCGGCGCCACAGCTGCTTGCGCGTCCCTGCGATAGAGAACCCCTTTCCTGTGCTGCAGAGCTGCTGGCCGGCAGCTGTCCTACCTGATGACCTGAGAGCACGGAGAGACCATATCTGGTTCATCTCCAAATCCCCGGTGCTGAAGAACGTGCCGGGTAAAGGAAAGTCCGTGCTGAATGGGGGCCTTTCCCACTGAGAACAACTGCTCTGCTTTAAAGAAAATTAAATACATGGGGCGCCTGGGTGGCTCAGTGGGTTAAGCCGCTGCCTTCGGCTCAGGTCATGAGCCCAAGTCCTGGGTTCAAGCCCCGCATTGGGCTCTCCGCTCAGCAGGGACCCTGCTTCCTCCTCTCTCTCTGCCTGCCTCTCTGCCTTGCTTGTGATTTCTCTCTGTCAAATAAATAAAATCTTTAAAAAAAAAGAAAAAATTAAATACAAATTGTTTTCCGAATCCAACTTTCAAAAGTCTGGTGACTTGCTTCCGTCCTTCAAAGATATTTTTGAAATATCTTAACCTTTTTCTGTTATGCTTAAAAAATAGAATTTATCTTACATCTTTAAAAATTGTGACATTAAGAAGAATTTTTTTTTTCTCTTAGTTTAAGTAGGCTCCATGCCCACGGTGGGGCTTTGAACTCACGATCCTGAGATGAAGGGTCACGTATACTCTATGGACTGAGCCAGCTGGCATCCCAATGGTATATTTTAAAATAGATTGTAGTTAGCTCACTTCCATAAACAAACCGTTCCTCTTGTTCTTGTTTGACACAGATAACAAAACAAGACACGAAAGTTGAGCTGGAGACTTACAAGCAAACTCGGCAAGGTCTGGATGAAATGTATAGCGATGTGTGGAAACAGCTAAAAGAAGAGAAGAAAGTCCGTTTGGTGAGTTTGCAGGACTGAGTGTGTTGAGAAGGTATTCCCTGGCAGCCCGCCAGGTTCTTTGTTGGCGTGTTTCAAACACGTTCCTTGATCTACTTTTAAAAACAAATGCATCTTGGGGGGCATCTGGGTGGTTCACTATGTTAAGTGCTTGCCTTCAACTGAAATCATAGTATCAGGGTCCTGGGTTGGAGTCCATCATCAGTCTTCCAGCTCAGCCGGGAGCCTGCTTCTCCCTCTCCCTCTCACACTCTCCCTGCTTGTATTCTCTCTCTGTCAAATAAATAAAATCTTTAAAAAAAAAAATTTTTTTTTAAAGGGTTACTACTAAGCTCTGAGTTTTTTCCATCTCTATAAACCTTTGTCAGGGATCACCATGAGATCAGATTCATGGTTGCTTTGCCAGTACAACTCCCTCACCCACAACCTCTGGTCTGTTTCTTTCTACCCAGTCTGCATGCCAGTGACCAGTGTTTTGGTTTTTTGTGTTAAGTAGGCTCTACACCCATCGTAGAGCTTGAACTTACAACCCTGAGATCAAGAGTCCAGGGTGCCAGCCGGGCACCCAGGCATCCCAGCCAGTGTTTTTTTATTAGACCCAGCTTTTGGACCTGCTTTGTTTCTTTGCTTCTTTGCACCAATGTGGAGACGTGTCCTGAGTTATCCAAGATGGAACTGGTTCGATATGGTCACACCCCTGTTGCCATAATCTAGCACCCCATTCCAGAAACTCATATGGCAATGCCGCATTGCCGAGCAGATGTTCTTTCAGTCTCCGCGTTCTGGTCTTCAGGTTTAAAGAACATGGTTGCTGCAACTTGAGGCCGAGTGCCACCTACCAGCTTTCTGACACACAGAGCCAGTATTCATTATACAATGAGAAAAAGGGAAAAACTTAATCTAGTCCTTTCCAGACAAACTCTCCTGAATCTTGCTAACCTATTCTGACTTTGGGTTTTTTATTTCTGGCACGGCCCAGGATACAGCCCCAGGTAAACACATCTCTGCGGCTATTTCAATAATACTTTCCTTATCAATACCCTCTTAAGGAACTGGAAAAAGAACTGGAGTTACAGATCGGAATGAAGACAGAAATGGAAATTGCCATGAAGCTGCTCGAAAAGGACACCCACGAGAAGCAGGACACCCTGGTCGCCCTCCGCCAGCAGCTGGAAGAAGTCAAAGCGATTAATTTGCAGATGTTCCACAAAGCCCAGGTAGGAGTTAGCTTTGTGCGCCACAGCCTGCTTCCCTGCTGCTTGTGCAGGCCGCCTCTCAGTCTGTCCCCATTCTTCCTTCAGGGGAGAGAGGACACCTCTGTGAGGCACTCACATGAGGCAGGCCTAGACCCTAGGCCCTTTCACACATTCCTGTGCTTATTTTATTTGAGCCTCCCAGCAATCCCTGAGACAAATGTATAACGTGGGGGAAACGTAAGTAACAAGGCAGAACCCCGTGACTCCATCACATGCCGGGGCTGGCCCAGCCCCTAAGTAGAGCTGACAATGCAACTGTGCCTTCTGAATCCAAACCCGATACCGGCCTCTTGTTCCCCTCGCTGTCTCCCCAGTGTCTGTCGCCTCTGCTTCAGTGACTAACTCCCTGCCCCCAGGGGCTGGAGAAATGGAGTATGGAGTGATATAAGTTAGTATTGTCTTTAAAAACTTTGCTGTGGGGGCGCCTGGGTGGCTCAGTGGGTTAGGCCGCTGCCTTCGGCTCAGGTCATGGTCTCGGGGTCCTGGGATCGAGTCCTGCATCAGGTTCTCTGCTCGGCGGAGATCCTGCTTCCCTCTCTCTCTCTCTCTCTCTCTGCCTGCCTCTCCATCTACTTGTGATCTCTCTCTGTCAAATAAATAAATAAAAAATCTTTAAAAAAAAAAAAAAAAAACTTTGCTGTGACACTCATCTTGCCAAGTCTCCAGCCGCACAGCTTGCCGTGTCTCCTGTCATGTTGGAGTGTTCCAGGGGAGCTAGCCCAGAAAGAAATGGTCATGCCACAGTTTGAAGCTAGCATCTGAGGTCACATAGCTTGGGCCCCTGGGTGGCTCAGTTAAGTGTCGGCCTTCAGCTCAAATCAGGGTCCTGGCATCGAGTACCCCATCGGGGCTCTCTGCTCAGAGGGGAGTCTGCTTCTCCCTCTCCCTCTACCCCTCGCCCTGCTCTTGCATGCGCTCCCTCCCAGTCTCCCTTGTGAAGAAAAAATCTTTAAAATAAAAAATCGCAAAGCTTTCTTGCCCAGAAGCTATGGCAGCACCCAAGACGTTCTCAAAACTTTTCTTCTTTTGAAATTCTGTTTTCTGTTTTTAATGCCCAGGCTGTCCCACTTCCTCTTCCTTAGCTGTCACGCATCTGTGTGAGAAATGGCGTGAGGGCGGACACGCGTGTTCTTTTGTCTGGCTGTTTTTAAACTGTTGTGTAACTGACATTATCATAATAGCAGCAGTTAGAAATTAAAGTGTAGGGAGAAAGTGGAAAATGGCCTCACTGTTTTCCTTCCCAACACATTCTCTTTTTTAATTTGTTCGTGTTTTCTTCTGCTTTGGGTCCCTCTGTAAACGTAATCTTAATGCATGTTAGGGGAAGCCATCCTGCCATAATAACTTAGCAGACCCTAAAACAGAGCATTCGAGACCAGCACTTTTGCTCCCCATGGTCCCTCAGGGACCCAGGCCACTCTGATCGCTGCCATTCTTGCCAGTGGCAGGGAGAGAAAAACAAAAGTCCCGAGGCAGGATTTCCTCCCGGACGGTGAGGCAGAAGTTAAACACATCATTGCGTCCGATTCCACAGCGAAGGGCGACGCGAGGCAGCATGCCCAGGCGTGGCTGCGAGAGGAGCCTGGGGCTGGCGTTTCTGGGCTGCCAGCCCAACGAAGGGGAGCATATGGGTTAATAGACGGGGTTGTCTCTACCCCCATCAGCCCCACCGATCTCCCGGAAGTCCAGTTCAGTCCCAGATTTCTCACTGTCCGCAGCCTCTGCGTGTTGGGCGGCACTCTCCACGGAGCCCATAAGGCCTGTTTACACCACAAGACCAACTGTCTTTCATGTTAACCCATCCCGCCCAGCATAAAATGGGGGAGACAAAACAGGACTGCCAAATACCTGTTTGCAAAGAGAAACGAGGGACATGCAGGGCAGACCCCAGCTGGCCATGGCGCTCACTGCGTCTCTGGGCAGGAGCCGTGAAGGCTAGCCAAGGCACCAGAGGCGTTAGCCTCTCTGGCTACCCTTCCTCTGTGGACTGAAGAACTTGTATGCGGGCTCCCATGGTCCTTGAGAGGTCTGCCGTCCCCATGGCCTTGGGAAGCGGGCTCTTGGGGTTGGGGCCTTCCTGGTGGAAGCGTGGCTGTTGTGGCTAGCTTCTTCCTGGTGTCAGTTTGCTGGCCTGGAGATTTTCTTAAGGATCAAAAGGTCGCAGATGTTCTTCAGGCCTGACTGGTTTTATTTGACAACGCAGTCCCCTTGGTCATCGTGTGTGTGTGTGCTTGCCCTTAGTCTGTGTGTCGGTGCCCACAGTATACCGTCATTTACTAAACGCAGTTCTCGTGCCTGCCTCAGCCTCTCCCACCCACCCCCTCACATCAGTGGCCAGCCAGCTGCCCCAGCAGCCCGCAGAGGGGTTTCCCGCACCCCCGACCTCTGCTGCAGGATGCCATGGGGCCTCCGGGGCTCACTTGCCAGTTTCTCTCACTTCCTTCTGGGCGCAGAAGCAGCAGGTGGCTTTCCTAACCCGGTCAGGCCCCTGCCCTTGGACTCTGCTCCTGTGCCCACAGCCCCCTCGGTCACGGCCCCCACAGCAGCACTCTGGCTCTTTACAGCCGTAGCCCCCGGGCGCTGGCGTGGTTGGTGTGGTTCCACATCCAGGCTTGGGCAAGTAATTCTGCTTATTGTTCGCCATGATTGTCACCCCTGCTCTGACGGTGCCCAGCCCTGGACTGCCTAGTCCTTGCTACATACAGGACTTTTCCTGGCACGGGGCTTCAAGAGTGCCCCTCAGTGTGGGGTCCACTGTCATAAAACGCCCCTTGTTTTCTTTTCTCCTCACGCCTGCTCCCATCCTTGTTCCTCTGGGCCCACGTTGTAGAGTGTTTATTTTTGTATGGATATTTGTCATTCCAAAATGCGTATCATCTTGGTCTTGTGCGTGGCTCTGTTCTTTTTTCCCCCTCAGAGCTCCGCATAGCCGGGGGTGTACCTGGTTTGGGCTTCGAAGTGGTTACTCCTGGTGTTTGGGGTATCCCTCCCCTGTGGTGGACACTGTTCCTGCCACTCCACCAGCACACAGCACAAACACCCCCATGGCAGCTGGTTTACACATCCTCCCGCACCCCCCCCCGGGGGGGTTCAGGAGGGTCTCTCTGCCAGACAGAAGCTGGAGTACCTGCTGGATAGACCCTCCTTTTGTGTCCTTGATTTGTGGAAGCCCAGCCACATCTCTTTCCAGGAGGGCTGCACCAGCACACGCTGCCCCCTTCAGGGCTGTCTGCTGACATCTGTATTCTGAGTACGCTTGTTTTATATGCACTGGTTGGCCTAGTGAGTGTCAGCAACATCCCTTCATATGTTTGTTAGCCTTTCGTGTTTCCTGTTCTTGCCTGTTCATATTTTTGTCCTCTTTTTTTTTTTTTTAAGATTTTATTTGTTTATTAGAGAGAAAAAGCATAAGCAGCAGAAGGAGAGGGAGAAGCAGACTCCCCGGTGATCAGGGAGCCCGATACAGGACCCTGATACCATGACCCGAGCTGAAGGCAGACGCTTAACCGACTGAGCCACCCAGGCACACCATCCTTGTTTTCTTTTTTAAATTGAAGTACAGGAGCGCCTGGGTGGCTCAGTGGGTTAAGCCGCTGCCTTCGGCTCAGGTCGTGATCTCAGAGTCCTGGGATTGAGCCCCGCATTGGGCTCTCTGCTCAGCAGGGAGCCTGCTTCCTCCTCTCTCTCTGCCTGCCTCTCTGCCTGCTTGTGATCTCTCTGTCAAATAAATAAATAAAATCTTTAATAAATAAATAAATAAATAAATAAATTGAAGTACAGTTAGCATTAGTTGCGGGTGTACAACATGACTGAATCCAGTTCTGTTACACAGAGCTCATCACAATAAGTACAGGCACCATCTGTCACCATACAGTGTGAGGACAGTATTATTGACTATTACCTATGCTATATTTTTCATTCCTGTCACTGACTTAATTTGCAAGTAGAAATTTTACGTCCTAATCCCCTTCCTATTTCTTCCATCTGCCGCCGCTCTAGAGGCCACCAGTTAGTTCTCTGTATTCTTGAGTCTTTTTCTGGTTTGCTTTGTGTTCTGGATTTCACATGTAAGTGAAATCAGATAGTTTTTGTCTTTCACTTTGTGACTTATCTCACTTAGCATATTATCCTCTAGATCCATCCGTGTCATTGCAAATGGCAAGATCCCATTCTTTTCTGTGGCTAAGTAATACTCCATTGTGTGTATACCCCACATCTTCTTCATCCATTCATCTGTCGATGGACACTTGGGCTGCTTCCGTATCTTGGCCCTTTGGAAATAATGCTGTAGTAAATATAGGGGTGCACGTATCTTTTTGAATTCATATTTTCATCTTCAGTGAAATTACTGGATCATAAAATACTTCTATTTTTACTTTTTTAAGGAACCTCCAGTCTATTTTCCACAGTGGCTGCACCAATGTACGTTCCCCCCAACTGTGCAATGAGACAGGCACGAGAACTGGGTTTAATAAATGAAGCAATAAACTGGTCACATGGGTTGAGGGGCGATAAGCCAGAGACAATGACTGAGGGAACTGTTATTATCAAAGAATCCATGAGTCAGGCCCGAAGAAATCTGTGATTGATCCCTAACGCAGCCTCTAGGCCAGCAAACAGACCATGTCCTCTACCAGCACTTGTTATTTCTTGTCTTTCCCACACTAGCCTTTGTCACCAGTGTCCACCGACACCTCACTGTGGTTTTGATTTCCGTTTCCCTGCTGGTGAGTAACGAGCATCTTTTCACAGGTCTGTTGGGCATCTGGATGTCTTCCATAGGAAAACAACTATTGAGGTCCTCTGTCCATCTTTAATCAGAGTACTTTTTGCTGTGGTTTATTGTAGGGGTTCAGTGTATATTTTGGATACTAACCCCTTATCAGACATCTCATTTACAAGTGTCTTCTCCCATTCCGGAGGTTACCGTTTTGTTTTGTTGATGGTTTCCTTCAGTATGCAAAAATTTTTAAGTTTGATATTGTCCCAATAGTTTATTTTTACTTTTGTTTCCCTTGCCAGAAACACGTCACTAAGGCCAGTGTCCCAGGAGATTGCAATCTGTGCTTTCTTTTAGGATTTTTATGCTTTTGGGTCTCATTTAGGTCTTTAATCCCTTTTGAGTTTATTTGTATGTGTGGTGTATGAAAGTGGTCCAGTTTCATTCTTCTGCATGTGGCTGTCCAGGTTTCCCAACACCATTTGTTGAAGAGACTGTCTTTTCCCCACTGTGTATTCTTCCCTCCTTGTGGTAGATTAATTGACCATATGAGCTTAGGTTTACTTCTGGGCTCTCGTCCTTTTTCATCGGTCTGGGTATCTGTTTTTGTATGAATACCATATTAATTCTTCCAGTCTGTGAGCATGGTCTTTCTGTCATCTTCAGTTTTTTTCATTCATGTCCTAATAGTCTTCACAGGATAGGTCTTTCACCCCCTTGGCAAAATTTATTTTTAGATTTTTTTTTTTTTTTAAGGATTTTATTTATTTGACAGACAGAAATCATAGTAGGCAGAGAGAGAGGAGGAAGCAGGCTCCCTGCCAAGCAGAGAGCCCGATGCGGGGCTCGATCCCAGGACCCTGGGATCATGACCTGAGCCGAAGGCAGAGGCTTTAACCCACTGAGCCACCCGGGCGCCCCAATATTTTATTATTTTTGATGCAATTATAAATGGGGTTGGTTTTTTTCTTAATTTTTCTTTTGTGCTACATTTTTATTAGTGTGTAGAAATACAACAGACTTCTGTATATTAATTTTGTATCTGCAACCTTACTGAATTGGTTTATCTGTTTTAAAATTTTTTTGGTTAAAATCTTTCAGATTTTCTGTCTAAAGTATCATGTATTTGCAAATAGTGACAATTTTACTTCTTTCTTACCAACTTGGATTCCTTTTATTTCTTTTTGTTGTCTGATTACTGTGGCTAGGTCGTCCAGCTCTAAGTTGAATAAAAGTGGGGAGAGTGGACATCCTTGTCTTGTTCCTGATCATGGAGGAAAAGCTCTCAGTGTTTCCGCATTGCATCTGATGCTAACTCTTTATCTATCATATATGGCCTTTATGATGTTGAGGTACATTCCCTCTGAACCCACTTTGTTGAGAGTTCTTATCACGAATGGATGTTATATTTTGTCAAATATTTTTTCTGCGTCTATTAAGATGATCTTACGGTTTTTATCCTTCATCTTGTTAATATGTTGTATCACGTTGATTGATTTGCAGATGTTGGGCCAGCTCTGCATCATGGAATAAATCCCATTTGACTCTGGTGAATAATCCTTCTCTTGGATCACTGCATTCAGTTCTCCAGTATTTTGTTGAGGACTCTTGCATCAGTCTTCATCCGGGACGTTGACCTGTAGTTTTCTCTGTAGTGCCTTTGTTCTGGTTTTGGTATCAGGGTCCTGCTGGCCTCGTAGAATGAATTTGAAAGTTTTCCTTCCTCTTCTGTTTTTTTTGGAATAGTTTGAGAAGATTAAGTATTAACTCTGTTTAAATAAATATTTGGTAGAATTCCCCTGTAAACCCAAGTGGTCATGGACTTTTGTTCATTGGGAGTTTTTTTATTACAAATTTAGTTTCACCACTAGAAACTGGTTATTTCTTCCTGGTTCAGTCTTGGAAGATCATAGGTTTCGGGGAATTTACCCTTTTCTTTTAGATTGTTCAGTGTGTTAGCATATGATTTTTATAGCATATCCTATAGTCCTTCATATTTCTGTGGTGTCGATTGTTACTTTTCCTCTCTCATTTCTGAACAGATTTATTTGAGTCCTCTTTTGCTTTTTCTTCCTTTCTTTTTTTTTTTTATTAAGGATTTTATTTATTTGATAGAGATCACAAGCAGGCAGGGGGTTGGGGGGGAAGCAGGCTCCCCGCTGAGCAGAGAGCCCGAGACACAGCGCTCCATCCAGGGCCCCAGGATCATGACCTGAGCCGAAGGCAGAGGACACTTAACCTACTGAGTCACCCAAGCGCCCCTCTTTTTTCTTTTTTTAAGATTTTATTTATTTATGACAGAGATAACAGGAAGGGAACACAAGCACAGGGGAACTGGAGAAGGGAGACACAGGCTCCCCACCAAGCAGGGAGCCTGATATGGGGCTCGATCCCAGGACCCTGGGATCCTGACCTGACTGAGCCACCCAGGCGCCCCATGAGTCCTCTTTTTCTTGATGAGTCTGAGTAAAAGTTTATCAGTTTTATTTATCTTTTCAAACAACAGTTTTTCATCTTTGTTTCCATGTGTTCTTTTCTACTGTTTTTTAAGTCTATTTCATTTATATCTACTCTTATTTCCTTCCTTGTACTGATTCTGGACTTTTGCTTTTTCTTTTTCTAGCTGCTTTAGGTATAAGGTTAGATTGTTTCTTTGAGATTTTTCTTTTTCTGTAGGGAGGTATCACTAAACTTCTTTCTTAGAACTGCTTTTGCTGTGTCCCAGAGATTTTGGACCATTGTGTTTCCCTTTTCATTTACCTCCAGGTACTTTTTTAAATTTCTCCTTCGTCGTTTTGGCTGACCAATTTGTTGTTTAGTAACATGTTGTTTAGCTTCCACATGTTTGTGTTTCTTCTCTGTGTGTGTGTTGTTGCTCTTTTCCCTTGTAATTGACTTCAAGTTACATACTGTTGTGGTGAGTAAAGATGCTTGATAAGATTTCAGTTTTCTTAAATTTATTGAGATGCCTTTTGTGGCCTAACATGTGATCTGTCCTGGAAAACGTCCCATGGGTACAAGGAGAGAATGCATATTCTACTGCTTTAGGATGGAATGTTCTGTGTGGATCTGTTAAGTCCATCTGCTCCAGTGTCACTCAAAGCCTCTGTTTCCTTATAGATTTTCTGCTTGGATGATCTGCTTGGATGTAAGTGGGGTGTTAGAGTCCCCTACTGTTGTATCATTGTCAGTTTCTGTCTTAATGTTTGTTAATAGCTGCTGTATGTATTTAGGTGCTCTGGTGTTGCTGCACAGATATTTACAATTGTTACATTTTCTTGCTGGATTGATCCCTTTATCATTATATAATACTGTTTTGTCTGACATAGGTACTGCTACCCCAGTTTTTTTTTTGTTTGTTTGCCTCCATTTGGCTGCAGTGTTTTTCTGTCCCTTCCTTCACTTTCAGTCTGTATGTTTTTAGGTCTGAAATGAGTCTCTTGGAGGCAGCATATAAATGGATTTTGTTTTTTTAATCCATCTGCTACCCTGTGTCTTTTGATTGGAGCATTTAGGCCATTTAACATTTAAAGTTACTACTGACAGAATGCCTGGCTGGTTCAGTCAGTTGAGCAGCTGGCTCTCGGTTTCAGTTCAGGTCATGATCTCAGAGTCGAGGTCAATCCCTGCAGTGGGTCTGCTGGAGAGTCTTTCCCTCTCCCTCTCCCTCTCCCTCCCTCTCCACTCCTTCCCCCTGCTTGCATGTGTGCATGCACTCAAGCACACATTCTCTCTCCCTCAAATAAAATATTTAAAAGTTACTACTGATGGGTCACTTGGGTGGCTCAGTTGGTTGTGTCCAACTCTTGGTTTCTGCTCAGGCCATGATCTCAGGGTCATGAGATGGAGCCCCAAGTCACTCTCCCTGCTCAGCAAAGAGTCTCTGTCTCTCCCTCCGCCCCTCCTCGTTTGCACATTTGCGCACACATACATGCACACACGCTCCCTCTCTCTCAAACAAATAAAACTTAATAAATAAAGGGGTGCCTGGCTGGCTCAGTTGGTAAAGCATCTGCCTTCAGCTCAAGTCATGATCCTGGGATCCTGAGATCCAGCCCCATGTCAGGCATCCCTGCTCAGTAGGGAATCTGCTTCTCCCCCTGCCCGTCACTTCTCATCCTGCTCATGCACATGCACTCTCTTTCTCTCTCAAATAAGTAAAACTTAAATAAATAAATAAATAAATAAATAAATAAATAAATGAAAAAGTCATTATTGACAGGTATATATACTTACTGCCTTTTTGTTCATTGTCTGGTTGTTTTGTAGTTCTTCTCTGTTCCTTCTCTTGCTCTCTTCCCTTGTGAGTGATGGCTTTCTTTAGTGTTGTGCTTAGGTTCCTTTCTTTTTACTTTCTGTATGTGTATCTGTTGTAGGTTTTTGATTTGCGGTTACCATGAGATTCATGTATAACATTCTGAGTATATAACAGTTTATATTACGTTGAAGGTCTGTTAAATTTGAACACATTGTAAAAGCACTACATTTTGGGGCACCTGGACGACTCAGTTGGCTCAGCATCTGCTTTTGGCTCAGGTCATGATCCCTGGGTCCTAGGATTGAGCCCCACATTGGGCTTCCTGCTTAGTGGGGAGCCTGCATCTCCCTCTTCCTCTGCCTCTCTCCCTGCTTGTGCTCTTTCTCTCTGTGTGTCAAAGAAATAAGCAAAATCTTTAAAAATAAATATATAAATAAATGTACTACATTTTTACTCCTTTTTTATATATATGATGTAATATTTTATATCTTTTTACTTTGTGTATTCCTTAACTACTTTTTGATATAATTGTACTGTTTTGTCTTTTACGCTTTTTACTAGCATTATAAGTAATTGATCTCCTACCTTTATAAAATAATGTTTGCTTTTGCCAGTAAAGTATTTCCGTTTCATAATTGTCTTAGTGTAGTTATGGCCTCCTCTTTTCCACTAAAGAAGCCCCTTTAATATTTCTTGTGAGGCTGGTTTAGGGATGATGAACTCCTTTCACTTCTGTTTGTCTGGAAAACTCCTCTCTCATGCCAGATAGAGTACTCTTGGTATAGGATTCTGCCTTTCAGTGCTTTGGATGCATCATGCCACTCCCTTCTGGCCTGCAGTTTCTGCTGAAAAATCCACTGATGGCCTAATGTGGTTTCCCTTGTATATGTAACTATTTGCCTTTCTTTTGCTGCTTTTAAGATATCTCTCTGTCATCTTTGCCATTTTAACTATTATGCATCGTGGTGTGGACCTCTATTGCTTGAGCTAGTTTGGGGCTCTCTTCCTTCCCCCAGGTTAGGTTAGGAAAGTTTTCAGCTGTTATTTCTTCAGATGGGTTTTCTGCCCCCTTCTCTCCCTTCTTTACCCTCTGGGATATCTACACTGTGGATGTTAGCATGCTTGATGCTATCCCAAATGTTCCTTGACCTAACCTCTTTTTTAAATTTTTTTGGGGGGCTGGGGGGATTCTTTTTTCTTTTTGCTATTCAGCTTGGGTGCTTTCCATTTTCCATCTGTCTTCCAGATCTCTGATCCAGACATTCTGCATCCTTTAATCTGCTGTTGCCTCTCTCTAGTGTATTTTTTTTTTTAAAGATTTTATTTATTTATTTGACAGACAGAGATCACAAGTAGGCAGAGAGGCAGGCAGAGAGGAGGAAGCAGGCTCCCAACAGAGCAGAGAGCCCATGTGGGGCTCGATCCCAAGAACCTGGGATCATGACCCGAGCCGAAGGCAGAGGCTTTAACCCATTGAGCCACCGAGGCGCCCCTCTAGTGTATTTTTTATTTCAGTTCTTATGTTCTTCAACTCTTATTCTTTTCTATAATTTCTCTTTTTTTTGAAGTTCTTACTGAGTTCATCCACTCTTTTCTCAAGTCCAGTGAACATCTTTATGACCATGACTTTGAACTCTCTCAGGGGGATTACTTACCTTCATTTCATTACTTACCTTCATTACCTTCATTTCATTACTTACCTTCATTACTTACCTTCATTTAGTTCTTTCTCTAAATTTTTTCTTATTCTTTCATTTGGAATATATTCCTTTGTTTCCTCATTTTGCTTGACTTTCTTGCTTGTTTCTGTGTATTAGGCAGAGTGGCTACCTCTCCCAGTCTTAAAGGAGTGAGTGACCTTGTCTAGGACTGTGCCCTGTGTAGTCTGCATGTGCCTGGTGTCTTCGGCTGGAGCTGTAGCAGGCACATACTGGGGTTCCCAAGGCACTTCATGGGAGTCTGGAGCTGAGGGGGACAGGGGCCAGGGGGTCCCAAGGTATTCCATAAAGCAGGGGGTTCCTGGCAGAACAGCTGGAGAAGAGGGTGCAGGCTACTGGGCCCCAGGGTGTTCTGCATAGTGGAAGCCCTGGTGGGATGGCTGGAACTTATGTGGGTACAGGCCAGGGGGTCCCAAGGTGCTCCACATGCGGTAGAGGGCCTGGTGGGATACCTGAAGTGGGCACAGACTTGGGGTGAGCAGCGGGTGTCCTGGCAGGTTGTGTAGAGCTGAAGCAGGTGTGGGCCTGGGGTGTCCCAAGGTCCTCTGCACTCATGCTGTGTGGGCAAGACAGCTGGAGCTGTAGCAGGCACCATCCAGGGTTTCCCAGTGTGTGCTGCCCTGGGTCCACCTTGGTGGGACAGCTGGAGCTTAGGTGGGCTCAGATGGGAGGGCTGCCTCAAGGGAATGCCTGGGGCTGATGAAAGCTAGGGAACTGAGGCTCACTGAGGTGTCAGGCCGGCTAGAATGGCCAGACCATGCTCCTGTCTGTGCTGTCAAGATGGAGGGGGTCCAACAACAGTGGTCTTCACCAGCACCTCCCTACCAGGCAAGCATTCCAGCAACTACCCCAGCGCCTGGCAAGTGCTCTGGGTTTAGTTCCCCCACAGTCTAGTTGCCGTTTTAAACTGCAGCTTCTGGGGTGCCTGGGTGGCTCAGTGGGTTAAGCCACTGCCTTCGGCTCAGGTCATGATCTCAGGGTCCTGGGATCGAGTCCCGCATCGGGCTCTCTGCTCAGCGGGGAGCCTGCTTCTCTCTCTCTCTCTCTCTCTCTCTCTGCCTGCCTCTCTGTCTACTTGTGATCTCTCCCTGTCAAATAAACAAATAAAATCTTTAAAAATAAATAAATAAATAAATGAACTGCAGCTTCTTCCCAGGCCCCAGGGCAGACACATCTGCACGCAGGCCCCACAATGCCATCCCATCCCGTGCACATGCAGCAGCCCTGGTGGGTTCCCATCCTCACTGTCTCTCCACCTCTCCTACCTCTCTCCGGGTGGTCCCTCTGCTAGGGTGGAGACTGCCCTCAGTTCTTAGGGAGAGTCACTATAGGTGCAAGTGTGGGTTTGGTGTGTCTGTGGAGGAGGAGAGTTCAGGGTCTTCCAATGTCACCATCTTAGACCCTCTCTTTGTCTTGCCTTGTCCTTGTGAGGTAGCAGTAATTACATGTATAGCATGAATACTAGGCCCTTACTGGTTCACCTACAGTAGATCTCCTCTCTTCTCTGGAATCCTTTTTTTTTTTTTTTAAGGATTTTATTTATTTGACACAGAAAGAGAGATCACACGTAGGCGGCGAGGTAGGCAGAGAGAGAGGGGGAAGCAGGCTCCCCACTGAGCAGAGAGCCTAACGCAGCCCTCAATCCCAGGATCCTGAGGCCATGACCTGAGCCAAAGGCAGAGGCTTAACCTACTGAGCCACCCAAGTGCCCTCCCTTTTTTTTTTTTTAAAGATTTTATTTATTTATTTGTCAGAGAGAGAGCACAGGCAGGCAGAGTAGCAGGCAGAAAGGGAAGCAGGATCCCCACTGAGCAAGGAGCCCAATGCAGGACTCATCCCAGGACCCTGGGATCATGACTTGAGCCAAAGGCAGATGCTTAACCAACTGAGCCACCTTTTCTCTGGAATCCTTAAATCCTTATTTTTGGTGTAGTCAGATGTGCTGACTTTTCACATTATGGGCTGTGGTTTGGGGATTTTAAGAAGCCCTTTCTCAAGCTTAGGTGGCAAAGACATTCTACGCTAGTTTTATAAACCTGACACAGGTTTTCAATGTCTAGAGTTAAATTTCTTCCACAGCCTTACCAAGGGATCTAGGTGTGGCTTTCTCCATCTAGTTCACCGCTTCAAAACTAGTCCACTCTTCTCACTCTCGTATGTGGTGCCACCTGGATCCTAGATCAAGTTTGTCCATAAGGTGGACCTGTGTCTGAGGTCTATTCTCTGCGTCTGTTTGAGTTACCTAATCACCATAGCTTTGTAGTGTGTTTTATGTCTAGTCTATTAGTTGGCTATAACAAAGTACCACAGACTGAGTGGCTTTGCCAGAGCTTCATTGTCTCGAAGTCTGGAGGCCAGGTGACTGCAGGTGGGTGTCAGCACAGGGTTGTGGGGAAGATGGTAGCGTGTCTGTCTCCTAGCTCCCGGTGGTTGCTGGCCAACGCTGGCGATCCTTCACTTGCTGTGCTCCCCATGTACATGACTGTGTCCACATTTCCTCTTCTCATAAGGACACAAGAGGTACTGGATTAAGGGCCCACCCTAACCTCATCTTAACTAATTATGCCTGCAGCGGCCCACTTCCCAAATACAGTCACACTGCGTGGTACTAGGGGCTAGGCCTTCCACATTTGGATTTGGGAGGGATGGAACTCAACCCATTACGGAGGTCAAGCCTGCCCTCCTTGCCCCCTGTTTTGTCCCCTCTTTTTAAGATCGACTTATCTGTTTGTAAACCTTTATTCTTGGTAAAAATTTTAGGACAGTTCATAAGGTTCCTTTTAGAAATCAAGCTGAGGGAAGCCTGGGTGGTTTAGTTGGTTGAGCATCTGACTTGATTTTGGCTCAGGTCGTGATTTCAGGGTCACGGGATCAAGTCCCATGCTTGGCAGGGAGTCTGCTTCGGATTCTCTCTCTCTCCCTCTGCCCCTCCCCGACTGGCACACACACGCTTTCGCTCGCTCCCTCTAAAATAAAAGTTTTTAATAAAAATTAAAAATAGGGGCGCCTGGGTGGCTCAGTGGGTTAAGCCGCTGCTTTCGGCTCAGGTCATGATCCCAGAGTCCTGGGATCGAGTCCCGCATCGGGCTCGCTGCTCAGCAGGAAGCCTGCTTCCCTTCCTCTCTCTCTGCCTGCCTGTCTGCCTACTTGTGATCTCTCTCTGTCAAATAAATAAATAAATAAAATCTTAAAAAAAAAAAAAAATTAAAAATGGGCGCCTGGGTGGCTCAGTGGGTTAAAGCCTCTGCCTTCGGCTTAGGTCATGGTCTCAGGGTCCTGGGATCGAGCCCAGCATCGGGCTCTCTGCTCAGCGGGGAGCCTGCTTCTCCCCTCTCTGCCTGCCTCTCTGCCTACTTGTGATCTCTGTCTGCCAAATAAATAAATAAATAATCTTTTTTAAGAAAAAAAGAGGGGCGCCTGGGTGGCTCAGTGGGTTAAGCCGCTGCCTTGGGCTCAGGTCATGATCTCAGGGTCCTGGGATCGAGCCCCGCATCGGGCTCTCTGCTCAGCAGGGAGCCTGCTTCCTCCTCTCTCTCTACCTGCCTCTCTGCCTGCTTGTGATCTCTCTCTGTCAAATAAATAAATAAAATCTTTAAAAAAAAAAAAGAAAATTAAAAATAAAAACCCAGCTGGACCAAGCTGGGATCAGGCCCCAGACAGGGGCAATATGAGCAGCGGGGGGAAGACCAGACTGGAGCAGAGGCCGGGATCCAGGTGGGAGGTCCCAGGCTAAATTTATTAAAACAAAACAAAACACAAATGGATTTCCTAAATGGGGGTTACATGAATTTATAGGTTAACTTGAGAAAAAGTTTACCTCTATAGCATATAAAGTCATTCCATCCAGGAGAATGGGGTGGATTTTCGTTTAGTCAAATAATTCTTTTTTCTCTTTTTTGTCCTTTTTACTGGGTAAGGGTCTTGCATTTTCTCCAGATGAGTTCCTGTATAGTAGTCCTTGTTGCTCATGTGGCCAGTGCCTTATTTTGGCTTCATCATCAGGTTAGGTCTTACTGGTATAGAAAAGAGCTTGTGTGTTTGCAGGCCTGATCTTCTGTTAGCCGCCTTGCACACCACCGGAGCTGACAGTTTCACTTGATCCTCCTGCCTTTAGGTGTAATTGATCACATCATTGGCAAATAGAGTTTAATCTCTTTACCCTCAATTTTTGTTTCTTAGCGCATTAGCCAGGCTTTCTAAGACTAAATTACACAGTGGCAGAAACAGTGAGCAGACTTGTGGTCCTGCTCTTAAAAGAATTGCATCTAAGTTTCTCCATTAGCTATGTGCATGCTCCATGTTTGCTGTGTGATCCTCAGTGAGTTAAGGAACATAACTTCTGTTTCTTGTTTGCTTAGAAATTTTATCATGAATGAGTGTTGAATTTATTAAATGCTTTTTTCCCCTATATTGTATCTATTTTGTTGTTGTTTTTAAGATTTTATTTATTTATTTGAGACAAAGAGCACAAGCAGGGGGAATGGCAGGGGGAGAGGGAGAAGCAGGCTCCTTGCAGAGCAGGGGAAGCCCGATGCGTGGCTCTATCCCAGGACTCCAGGATCATGACCGGAGCCGAAGGCAGTGGCTTAACCAACTGAGCCACCCAAGCGCCCCACTGTATCTACTTTAATAATCATATTCTTTTTTTTTTCCTTTTATTTGTGTTGTAGTTTATATTAACATTCCTGGAATCCTACTTGATTATGGCATATTTAAATATACTCTTGATGCTATTAGCTAATATTTTATAGAATACATTAGTTTATATTTGAGATGGAGTTCTAGTTACCTTTCCTCTTATTAACGTTATTTGCCTTCAGAATCAAGGGTGCGCTGGCACTGTGAGCTTTCATGCTGTCTCAAAGCTTTCTTTCTCTGGAGTAATTCATACAAGGTAGCAAGGGTCTAGTCTCAAAAAGTTTTGAGAACTCACCTATGTTATAGGATTCACCAGGGTCTGAGGCTTTGGGAGCAGGGGGTCTTTGATGAGCATTTCTGGTTATTAAATGCTCGCTGACCTACTTGTACATTCTGTCTCTTCTCAGGAGAATTTGGTGTATTTTTCCCAAAATGTATCTTGTTTTAAAATACATGAGCTAAAAAATGTTTTAGCTCATGGTTGTTGATAATGTTCTTTTACAATGTTTTTAAAACTCTTTCGTGCAAGGTTTCCTTACTTGCATTTTCTGTTATCTTTATTCTTGCCAGAAGTGTACCTTCTTTAGTAATTAAGAGAACCACCTTTTTTCCCTAATACTCTGCACTGTTGATCCATGTCTTTTGTTGATTTCCAGCCTTCCTTTTATTATATTCTTTCTGATTTCTTTGGGTTTTCTTTTTTTTAAGATTTTATTTATTTGTTTGATAGAGATACAGTGAGAGAGAGAACACAAGCAGGGGGAGTGGGAGAGGGAGAAGCAGGCTCCCTGCTGAGCCAGAAGCCAAAGCAGGACTCCATCCCAGGACCCCGGGATCATGACCTGAGTGGAAGGCAGACGCTCAGCCACTGAGCCACCCAGGAGAGCCTTCTTTGGGTTTTCTCTCTAGTTCCTTTTTGGCTGTTGAAATGCATGCTTAGCTCATCTGTTTTAGCTTCCCCCCTAAAAATAAAAAATGTCATTTGGGGAGGCCTGGCGGGCTCAGTAGAACATGTGACTCCTGATCTCGGGGTCACTTAAAAAATAAAAATAAATAACAGAAATGCTATTTAAAGTTAAAAATTACCTGCAGATGCTAATTTAGATGTCGTCCTCAAATTTTAACAAAGATATCATCTAAGAAGCACATTTTTCACATCTTAGCATCTCTAAAATCTAGATGCACCTCACAGTCAATGCCTGACATGTTCCAGGTAACAGGTTTTTCTTTCTTAGTGGTGTAGAAAATTAAGACACACCTTACGTGCGTCTTCAGTACCATACAGTATTGCATAGTTTTCATTAGCTTTTACCTCTGAGTATTTCATAATCCTTCCTCTGCTTTATATTTTTAGCTCAGTAGCTTTAGTAATACGCCATTTAGTTTTGTTAACAACATACGAGTTGTTTTTAGTCATTCTTTCATTGTTGGTGTCTAATTGTATCACGTTACTCTCCAAGAATACGTTTTCTTGGGAATTTATTAGGACTTCCTTCTATCTTCAGCCTTTCTGTACCCTTTTCTTTTAAGAGTCTCTGGTAGTCACGCAGGAACATAGTGCTTTTTGCCCTGCCTGGTCCCTCAGTACCTGCATTGGCTTAAACCCTGGATTCAGAAGTCACATAGGCGCAGGTGTGAACGTGCTGCCCCATGCATGTGCGCCAGTCTCCCCACCCGGCGTTTTCTCTGACCCTCCCTTTGCCTAGAGAAGGGGGGCTAGCAACCCCTGCCAGGGCTGGAGAACTCACATGTGTGCTGGGCATGTGGGAACAGCTCAGTGACGCTGTCAGATCCCACTCTGAAGTTCCTTTTTAAAAAGGAACGCAGAGGGGCATCTGGGTGGCTCAGTGGGTTAAGCCTCTGCCTTTGGCTCAGGTCATGTTCTCTGGGTCCTGGGATTGAGCCCCGCATTGGGCTGTCTGCTCAGCGGGGAGTCTGCTTCCCCCCCCCAACCACCTGCCTCTCTGCCTACTTGTGATCTCTCCCTCTCTGTGTCAAATAAAATCTTTAAAAAAAAAAAAAAAAGGAACATGGACCTTTCATAGAGGAGAGCTCACTACTTCCTTCTGCTCCTTTCTTTCTGTTGATAAAACTGGGCACTTCAACCCAGTTTGTCTTCCAGGGCTGTGGGGAAGAGCAGCAACTAATGAAATGCTCCTAAAAGCGCTATTAAAGTACAGGGTGAAATCACACCTGCTCATAATCCTGAGCAGGTAAGGCGGTGAGGGAGTGGCAAAGTGTGACCCCTTTTCCTTGCCTTGGCAGAGTGCAGAGAGCTGTTTACAGCAGAAGGATGAAGCCATCACATCTTTCGAAGAAAAAAACAACCAAGTTATGTCCAGCATGAAACAGATGGAAGAAAGGTAATAGTCCCCCTGACAGATACTCCCTAGAAGGTAGGGATATTCTCTGGACCTGGAACCTCTTAGAAGTACAGACAGCTGGGGGTGATGGTCCTTTGGGATCCTAGTCTTGCTGAAAGGGGCTGATTCCCAGCACTAAGTGTGTATTCCCGTAATCAACTTTTGGGTTCCTGTATCATATCGTAATCGGGATCATACCGATACAGTGAGGTCCTTATCACGGTCACATTTCCACATCAGTCAGTAGTGGATCACAAGAGTCTGAAAACAGACTCACATGAATATGGCAACTGATTTTCTTACAAAGGTGCAAAGGCAGTTCAGCAGAGCAAGGAAAGTCTTTTTAATAAATGATGTTGGAACAGTCAGACATTCATAAGCAAAAAACTGAATCTCACTCTATACCTCATGCCTTATACAAAAATTAACTGGAAATGCATCACAGGTCTAAATGGAAAACTTAAAATTTCGAACTTTTAGAAGAAAATGTCAGAGAAAATGTTTGTGGCCTTGGGTTAGTCGAAGAGATCTTAAACGTGACATGAAAGCCTGGGGTCCATGGGAGAAAAATTTGATAAATAGGACTTTATCAAAATATGAAACCTTTGTTCTGTGAAAGACACGGTTAAGAGAATAAGAAGACCTGTTACAGTTTGGGAGAAAACTTTTGCAGATGACATAACTGACAAAGTACTTGTATCCAGAATGTATAAAGAGCTCTCAGAACTCAACAATCCAGTTTAAAAATGGACAAAAGGCGGGTGGCCTGGGTGGCTCAGTGGGTTAAGCCTCTGCCTTCGGCTCAGGTCATGGTCCCAGGGTCCTGGGATCAAGCCCCGCATCGGGCTCCCTGCTCAGCGGGGAGCCTGCTTCCTCCTCTCTCTCTGCTGCCTGCCTCCCTTGCCTACTTGTGATCTCTGTCTGTCAAATAAATAAATAAAATCTTTAAAAAAAAAATGGACAAAAGGCTTGAACAGACACCTCCCCAAAGAGGACATACGGATGGCAGACCAGCACACAAAAACGTTCAGTATCCCCAGCCAGCAGGGACGTGCGTGTTACAGTCACGGTGGGGGCTGCTGCGCACCTATTAGAACAGCTAAGTATCTCTTCAGCGACACCACTGAATGCTGACGGGACTCCAGAGTGACCAGAACGCCCCTGCAGTACCAACGGGACTACCAAATGGTACAGCCACCCCGGAGAACAGTCTCTTAAAGCTAGACATCCCCTTACCAGAGGGCCCCACAGCCCCTCTCCTGGGTGTGTGCCTGAGAAGAGTGAAGGCTGATGTTCACACAGACCAGAGGTTTAGATCAGGTCTGTTCATTGAATTACCAAAACTAGAAGTGAATTGGATGTCTTTCATCACTGAAGGAAGAACAACCTGGCACCCTATACCATGAAGTAGTACTCAGTCATCCGAAGGAATGAGCCACAGACACAAACCTGGAGTGACCTCAGAGACCGTGCTGAGCGAAAGAAGCCAGGCTCAAGAGGTTGTATGAGGCATAATTCCATTTCTAGGATGTTCTTGAACAGACAAAGCCATGGTATCATCACCACAGTAGTTGCCAGGGTTTAGGGGTGACTCCAGAGGACAGCACTAGGGAGCTTTCCTGCTAACGGTGCTGTTGTCCCCAGATCGCTCCTGACCGCTGCGGTGGTTACACGAGTCTCTCCGTGCGCTAAACCTCAGAACAGTTTTACTGTGTGTGTCTTCAAACCCCAGCCACAAGAATGTGAACAGATGCTGCCCTCAGTCTCGAGGGTAGCTCCTTTCTCACACAGACCTGGTTCTTGGGGTGCAGGTTACAGCTCTCGGAGAGGGCGCGGCGCGGGGCAGAGGAGCGGAGCCACAGGCTGCAGCAGGAGCTGGGCGGCAGGACTTCGGCGCTGCAGCAGCAGCTCTCCCAGCTGCACGAGCAGTGGTAGGCGGGGCCGGGCCTGGGGGGGCGGGGGGCAGCTCCCTATTGGGCACAGGCCCCGTCCCTCCTGAGCTTACCCCTACAGAGGCTGGAATCAGGGTGTGTGTCAGGCCCCATGAAGAGAAATGCCAGTGTCCCCCTTTTTTAAGTGAGAGTGCTGGTTCAGGGGGTTCGGGAACATCCCAGGGCCACTCAGCTGGTGAGAGGAGTGTGGGAGCTTTCTCCTGCCCCCCCCACCGGCCCTCCAGTGGGAGCTGCCTCTGGGTTGGAAAAAGGCGGAAGACATTTTGCAGTCTCTTCCCTCAGGTCTCCACCTTGGTAGAGGATCCCCCTGCTGTGGTCCTAAGTGTTTCGAGACCCTTCTTGGCCTGCTCATGTGTTGTCGAGTGCATGTCCACCCTGCTCCCCCTAATGGGGTCCTGGTCTTCCCTCTGGAGGGGCAGGTGGCCCTGCCGGAGAGGGAGCTGACGGGTTTAGGTGTGTGTGTGGCACTTCTGATTCCTGTCAGTGCCCCATTTCCCGGCCAGAGAACTGGGTTGGACATTGTGCATTTTCCATGCACCTCTCCCACTAAGACTAACTCGAGGTCATTTTGGGAAAACAGCTCGAATCTAGAGAAAGAGTTGAAATCAGAAAAAGAGCAGAGACAGGCTCTTCAGCGAGAATTACAGCAGGAGAAAGACACTTCTTCTCTACTCCGAGCAGAACTACAGCAAGTGGAAGGATTAAAAAAGGTAAGGCAGCTGTCGGGGGAGAGAAAGAGTTGCTGGCATCTCCAGGAGCCCCGGGCCACACGGAGGCCCCTCAGCCCAGCCAAAGCCACCCTGTGGAGCCTCTGCTTGAGGCAGATGGTGTGTGCACACCAGCCACTCGGGGAGCAGCGCAGTGAGGAGAATAAAACAGGGAGACACCCCACAGCGGCGGCTGTGGCCCGGGAACCGTGCCAGGGAGGCCGAGTCGAGGGACGAGCAAGGGCCAGCTGTGCGGAGAGGCGAGCAAAGGACGGCTCAGGCAGACTGCAAGAAGCTTGAGGGTCTGTCACGGTGAAGGAGCAAAGAGCAGGGCTGTGAGGCCGAGTCATGGCGCACACAGGAGGGAGGCATTGGGAGCTGCCGGCGGGCAGACTGATCGCGGACCCCCAAAGACATGCAAAGGGATTTGGATCTTCTCCAGAGCTCAGTAGGAAGCTAGCGGAGCAGGGGTCCACCAGCTCCTGGGAGGAGGGGGGCTCACAAGAGGGGAGCAGTAAGCACGAGCACATTCTGAGTGCCAGTCCACACCTTCCCTCAGAGTGACTTGGCCACTCTGCCCAGGGTCGGGTATCCTGGTTCCCCAGAGCCATCTGGTCCTGGTCCTGGGCCACCCCTGGGAAGCCAAGTGAACCAAAAGCCTCCCTCTCCCCTAGACGAGACCCGAGTCTCGTCTCTCCCTGGAATCACCTCCGTCCTCTGGGGAAGGCGAGGCCTGGAACCGGTGGCAAAGCTTCAGAGAGTGCGAGGGTGTTGGGGACCCAGAGCAGCATCTTGGTCTGCTCGCAGAACTAGGCCTCCCGGGGAACCCAGGCAGGCTGCAAGGTCTCCCCTGAAGGCAGGAGGTGCCCACAGTGCTGGTGGGAGCCGGCTATGGCCTGGGCTGCCCTGGGGTGTGTCTGGCCTCCGTAGCTTCTCCCGGTGGGACCGGCACGCCATCCACACACCTGCAGAGGCTCCTTGGAGATTACGTTGAGTTGAGCATGGTGGTGGGTACTGCTGCGTGGTCTGAATGGGCGCACAAAGAGCCTTTGATCCTGTGGGAACATGTCTAATAGCCCTCCCGGGGGAGCCCAGTGGGCCAGGGGTGGAGACCACTGGTTAGGGGAGACGTTCCTCAAGGGCTCTCAGTCTCTGAGAGGGGAGGAAAAATGGAGGGCAGAAGAGGACTTCTAGAAAGTTCTGCCTCTTGCCTCCTTTATTCCACTTCAGTCAACGATTTGAATTGTACCACCCCCCGCCTCCGCACTTAAGTACACAAACGAGAAACAACACATGTGACGTCATTAGGGTGCCCTTGAGCTCCTGTGTCTCCAGGCTCTAGGGCAGAAGGCTTAGGGGGCAGTTGGGAGGGATGCGCCCACCACTCAGGCCTAAGCCCTGTTGCTACCTGTCATCAGCCCTGAACCCCAAATCACTGTCCTGGGTCTTAGGGCCCTCACCAGCTTGTGTCCTCAAGGGTCACTGGCCCCAGATTACAGTGTTTATCAGCATGTGAGCTTCACTTCCCACACACGCTCATGGTCTCAGCGCATGAGCTCCCACATCCTGGCTTCATCAGGCTCGTTCGTTCATTCTCAAGAAGTTTCAACCAGCCCTTTCCAAAACATTTATTCAAATGAGCCTTCACTGTGCAGGTGTCCCCCACTTCCGCATAAGGCTCCTCTGTGCATGTTCTGAAGCTGTTCTCTGTTTACACAGCCTTTTAATGGCAACTCAGATGGGCAGGGGTTTCGTCGTCCTGTGCAGGTGACTGCTTTGCATGTAGCTGTTCTCCTGTCCCATGTCACTGTCCCTTCTGCAGGTGCCCATTCTGGAGAAACAGGCTAATGAGAAGTAATCCATGAAATAACCCCAGCTCGAATGAGATTAACACAACAAAAACTGCTTTTTGCTCTTGAAAAACATTCTGACCTGCTTGTCGCTGCAATTACATGAGTGTGTCAGGCCTCTGGTTGGTTGATTTTAGGAGCTGCGGGAGCTCCAGGACGAGAAGGCGGAGTTGCAGAAGGTTTGTGATGAGCAGGAACAAGCCCTCCAGGAAATGGGCCTGCACCTCAGCCAGTAAGCCCACCCCCTCCCCTGCCACCTGCATCATGACCACTGGACCTGGCCCCTGTCCAGAATCACATCAGCCTGCCCACCAGGCCCCAAACCAAGTTCTGCTGTCCGGGGTGGTGGGGGGTTGTGGTCAGGCAGGAGGCCGGCCACGTGTTTGAGGGCCACCCCCCAGGAAGTGAGGCCTTGCAGACACAGTGCCAGTTGAACTAATGAATTAGGAAGTCCCTTCTAGTGAGCTCTCCTGTTCACTAGATCAGCCTCTAGGTCCTAGGCGAGTCGGGGGGACGGCAGCGGGATGCTCGCTGGGCCCACAGTCAGACGGGGGGGGCTTCCACCTGCTGTAGTGGAAGCAGTCACCATCTCCCCTTCTGGATATTTGTGCCCACCAGCATCTGTCTGTCTGTCCTGCTGGGTGCTGCTGAAGGAGCACAGACCTTGGTCCTTGTCTCTACTTTGACCTGACAGCCCTCCTCCCCGGGGTTCCCATCCTGCCAGGTTGCTCTGGCCGGTCCAATAGGTCACACTGCAGATTGTAGAATTTGCTCATTTGTTTGATGTTTGTGTTTTCAAAGCCACTGGGGAGCTTTATCTTCCTTAGGAGTCAGGACTCCTGGTTGCAGAGGGACAGAAATCCAACTCAGACTGTCTCAAGGCAAAAAAAAAAAAAAAAAGCCATCGGGACTCAGTCTCTCCCTCCTCCTCTGCCGTCTTGTCTGCTGCTCCCTCACTGGTGGCTGGCCCCTAGCAGAGTCTGTTCTGGCTTCTGATTCAAACACAGTGACTGGAGAGATGGGGGTCTCATGGGGCCTGTGACCAGAAGAGGTCCAGACACGGGGACCAACAGAGAAGTGGCTAGAAACACAATGCAGCAGCAAGCATTATCAGTCAGACTGGGCTGGGCTTGTGTTGAGGACTGTGATGTGGGCAGGGATCCCCAAGGAGCTTTCTTGGTGCTTCCTCCCTGCCTTCTGCTCTCTTCTCTCCATCTTGCAAGCCAACACCAGGTGACAGAAGGACAGGGCTCTCCTCAGATCCCTCCGCCAGCTAGACGCAGCTGCCCAGTTTCTCTCTCTGGGCAGCATCTGGATCCTTCCCAGGTTGTGTTTTCCAGGGACCTGCCTGCACATTCAGGCTGCCGTCTCGACCTGGGGTCCTCCAGTGTCTCCCCCCAGACAGCTTCTAGTCCTGTCGGGCTGCAGGCCTCTCTCTGAGCTGCTCGGGGCAGACCAAAGGTCCCGATGCTCAGTTTCCCAGTCCTCGCCTGGAAGTCTGTGTCTGTGTCTCAGAGCCCTGCCACTTTGACCCTTCGGTTGATCCAGTGACAGTTTAGGCTGACGTCACCCAGACTGCAAATACATCAAGTTTTCGTTTTCTCTGGTTTAATTCCGCCAATGTAGACCATGCTTAGGCCTGTGTTCTAGGTGGACAAGTAAGGAATTGTTCTTCTCCTAACAAGAATGGAGCAAGAACAAGGGAGCCTGTCGTCGGAGCAGGACTGTTCTAGAAGGAGCAGGCAGCCCAAAAGGGGCCGGGGGAGCCCTGCAGATTCGGGTGCCTGTCGTAGGAGAGTCCCTGCAGCCCCTTTTAGGCACATGTCCCACGCAGGAATGGTGGCCCAAAGAATCCAGGAACCTGATTTTTAGGAAATTATTCCTAAAATTTAAAGATTTTATTTACCTGTTTGACAGCAAGGAGGGAACACAAGCAGGGGGATCAGCAGAGGGAGAGGGAGAAGCAGACTCTCCACTGAGCAGGGAGCCTGACACGGGGCTCCATCCCAGGACCTCAGGATCACAACCTAAGCCAAAGGCAGATGCCTAACAAAGCCACCCAGGCATCCCTTCCAATTTTTAAAGGGTTGTAACTACTTCAAAGTCTTTTTAAGCCTTGCAGGCTCAACAGTCTGTCTTGGGACCCCGTTTGGTCCACAGGCTCTGCCTCAGAGCGCAGCAGACATGAGCCAACATGATGAGTTGACTCTGGGATGGTAAAAGGCAGAAAGCATGTTCTGGAACAGCTCCTGTGCAGGGCTGCTCTGTGCTGCTCCCGGTCACCCTCCCCAAGCCAGCTAGTCAGGCAGTGGCCAGTGGGCTTGCTGAGTTCGAGAGCCTCTCACAGCCATAAATCATCTTTATCTTTTTTTTTTTTTAAGGTCAAAGCTCAAGATGGAAGACATCAAAGAAGTGAACAAGGCGCTGAAGGTACTGGATTATTAACCCTGTCAGCCTCAGAACCCCTGCCCCTGGCTTAGAGAGCTCACGCTCCTGCCCTGGGTGCCCGGGTTCTCCGGAGTCAGGGGAGGGTGTGCCCCAGAGGCATCCAAAAATGCTGCTCAGAGCCATGGGAACTGGGGACAGGTGACACTGACGGCGGCGAGGCCCAGCCGGGAGCCTTGGTGCTGATTCCAGCCTCTCGGCCCTAGTTGGGACAGTAGGCCTAGGTCACAGGTGCCCAAGTGAAGGGAGTGAAAAGTGGCCAAAGAAACCCAGGGATTTTTAAGCCGGGAGCATAAGACCTCTCCCTGCAGCTGAGGGGCCCGTTCTCGAGGATGCCCGCCACCCAGGGAGAGCAGGAACGTGTGGACCAGGTCACCCGGTGCGGGCGCCAGACTGGCCCGCTGCGCAGGGTGCCGATGGGAGTGGGGGGGCAGTTCAGAGAGGAGGGACAGCCCACCTGCAACAGGCAAGTCCGCTCTCCGCTGGATCGGAGACCCTAGCGCCCGCCCGGTCGGGGACGGTGGACTGTCCTAGCCACTTGCAGCAGCCTGGACGTAAACTTGGCTGCACTCGCTTCCCCTGCCTTGTACCTGGAAATCTCCTTGAACGGAACTGCCGTGAGCAGCATGTTTTCCATCCCTTCCCTGCCCAGATGTGTCAGACAGCGACAGCCAGCGGCACCACAGGGATGAGCTGTCGGGCTTTGCGCTGCAGCTCCTAAGGTCACTCTGTCACCAGGAAGGTGATGGCCGCCAGATGCCAAGGAGCCAGAAAAGCTTATCAGGCTTTTGGCCCCTTTGAGCTCCCCGTCTCTCCGGCTGAGTAAATGGCCCATCCTCTGTCCTTTAGAAAGCTCTCCAGAGCCTCAGGTCCCACCTCCCCACATTGTGTGGAGGGGTGGGGGCTTAGCATATGGACCAGGGCCTCCCCCGCCCCCCGGTCTGCGATCTGCAGCACCAGAGCTCCAGCCCCTCCAAAGACCCTGATGGTGGGCAGTCAGAACATGGCTACGGGGCCATCAAGAGCCGAGCTGGAAAATGGAATTCTGTTGTGGTCTTTCCCCCTGCAGGGCCATACCTGGCTGAAGGATGATGAAGCCACGCACTGTAAGCAGTGTGAAAAGGAGTTCTCCATCTCCCGGAGGAAGGTACATGGGGTGGCCCTGCACCAGCTCCCACACGGCCTCCCCTTCCACCCTTTCCCGTGGGACCGGGGCCACTGCATGACCATGGCACTCGCTGGTTTGCTGGCCCACACAGATGGCTTCCCAGCTTGTCCGTCCTTTCAAGGATGGGCAGATTTCTTTGGGAGTTGGGGCTGCTCACATACAGAACATGAAGGTTCATTGTCAGCAACAGGACCAAAACCTGGTTAAATGAGGCAAAAACAATCCAGAGCGAACCTGTGGTTGACGGGTCTCGGGACAGGCATCCACATGGCACCTAGAGCTCCCTGGCAACCTGGGCAGGGCCCGTGCCCCCAGGGCCTCGGCCTCTGCCTTCCAGTTCCAGAGCAGGAGGTCCTGAACCCGGCCTTTGGGGCATTGATGGACCAGCTGGGCAAGACAGGAGCAGGACACGGATACCTAGCAAAATTGGAAACCTGTACAGCCCACAAAGTACCCTACCCCGCACCGTGTGGCTGTGCATTCTCCCCTGTCCGCGTCTCATCAGGCCTCTCTGGAAAAGAAGGAAAATTCCCCTATCCTGGCCTGTGCCTCACAGTAGGTCCAGAGGTGGAAACCGCCTCCTGAGGCAGCCTTTGAGATCAGATGCGTGCCCAAGGCCTGCTGGAGGTTAGGGCCTCACAGTCCCCACACCTGAATGGCCTGGCCAGTTGGCAGAAGCTACATGGACACTTGCCCCCACCTTGTCTCCTCCATGCCCGAGGCTTCTGCAGCGCCTGCACAAAACCAGCCTCGCCCAGCAGGAGGCACTGGCCACGGAAACTTGAGTTTCCAGCAGGCGCAGGGATGACAGGGAGTGAAGCAGGGCTCTTCGTGCAGCAGCTTGGGTAAGACACGTTTTAGGGCCTTAACTGCACACCCTCCACCCACACTCTACATGGAGGAGCCAAAGTCTACAAGGACCCCTTCCCAATGGACCCCAGCTTCTTGGGAAGGATTCTAAGGGCGTTAGGCAAACAGGCACCTGGCCCACCCTGACTGCCCGTCTTGTGTCCTCCAGCACCACTGCCGCCACTGTGGTCACATCTTCTGCAACACGTGCTCTAGCAACGAGCTGGCCCTGCCTTCCTACCCCAGGCCGGTGCGCGTCTGCGACAGCTGCCACACCCTGCTCCTGCAGCGCTGCTCCTCCACCGGCTCCTGAGCGTTGGAGGGGTCCCCGGGAGCTGACGGGGACTGACGGGGGCTGGGCGAGTCTGCTGCCAGAGGGAATCACAGGAAGGACTCCACTCCTCGTAAGGTCTGCCAGGGAGGCACGCACCTTTCCAGAGCGTCTGGATTGAAACTCTTTCCTTCTCCCTTGGCCGCATCACCAGCTTTGGCTCCCACGTAACTTCAGGATTTTGCTACTGTCATTTTTCACTTTTCACACAGTTGAGCAGTTTTCCAGCAGTTGCACTAGTGTAGTGAGCACCCCGTGCCCCTCCTCCCCTGCCCACACTGTGCCTTCCCTGCTTCCAAGTCTGGCCATGTCACACCCTTGTGAATGCATCTCAAGATCTGCAATAAAATCCTTTATTTTTCGCTCTGGTGCAGAAAATGTCAGCCTCTGCAGGAGGCCTCAGACCCACCCCGTGTCCCCCGTGTCAGGACAGGCCATTACCTCCACCAGTAGGCACAGAGGAAGTGAGCTTACCCCCACTCGGCTCAGAAGGTGTTCCTTTAGCCACCGGAAGCTGACCCAGAGACGACAGAGCTTCGTCTAGCGCACTCCAGGTGGTGTTACCTGTGGGAAGCACCTGCCAGGCAGCCATTTTTCCAAGCAGTGCTGGGACAGGCACTGGTCAGCTGTGGAAACAGACTCCACGCATGCTCACCCCCACCTGACGGGTCCAGGTCTTGAATGTTCAGGTGAAGGAACCAAAACTAGTGCCATAGTGCTGTCCAGACTAGTCTGTCCATCTGCAGAGCCTTGGTGAACTCCCCTTGCTCACTGCCCAGTGCCTCACCCGTTCATGGGCTTCGACCCACTGCCTGACTCAGGAAGGTTAGGTCCCAGGATCTGCAGGCCCAGCTCCAAAGCCATCTTCCTTCCGGGCTGGTTTTCCCATCGAAGTAGGAAGAACATGGCATTAAGAGCAGCTGCCAGGGGTGCCTGGGTGGGTCAGTGGGTTCAAGCCTCTGCCTGCAGCTCAGGTCATGATCTCAGGGTCCTGGGATCGAGCCCCACATCGGGCTCTCTGCTCAGCGGGGAGCCCGCTTCCTCCTCTCTGCCTACCTCACTGCCTACTTGTGATCTTGGTCAAATAAAATTTTAAAAAAGCAGCTGCCAGAGGCCCCCCTCTCCCCCTCCGTCACTTCCTTTAAGCAGCTTTTCCAAAAATGCTTAACGTGCTGCTGCACTGCCCCCAGCTGGTCTAGCAGTAGAAGTCAGTACCTTGTTTTCACTGCGCCCAATTTGGATTCCAGCTTGCTGGGGAGCCTTAGGCACGTCACTTCACCTCTGGGCCTTAGCGCTCATCTGCACACAGAAAAGCAAGCAGGAGACACCGGACTCCTAGACTGTTCAACTCAGTGGGATGTTCCCAACACAGCGCTCAGTGCTCTTCCCTGTATCATAACCAGTTTTCTTCTCCCCTCCCTTCCCCACCCACAAGCAACAGATGGCCAACAGGTATCCCTCTGCCACGAGGAACCAAGTATTTATTTAGCTGCTTGAGAAAGAACTTTCCTTCTCACACATCAGACATGCCCCTGGACTTTGGAACCCTCAGGTTGTGGTCTGACAACCTTCCTGAGTACGGAGGAACCACAGATGGCCTGGGGCAGTGCTGCTCGTGGACACGCACAGGGCCATTACCCAGGGACGGAGATCACCTGAGAATGTGAATTCCCAGCAGCATCTGGAGGTCCTGGTCCCGGCTAGCAAGCGCCTGGGGGAGTTCTGAGGCAGGTCTGTCCACAGAGCAGGAGGTTCCAATGCACCAGAATGGCCCAAAGACTCACTCTGCAGAAGCCGCATGATTCTGCTCACACTCAGCCTTCCTCCTCACGCCTCTAGTTAAGTCCCTCCTCCTCTTCCATCTACAGGCCTTTTCTCAACACAGATACTAAAGAAACCGAAGGACCCAGGGAAGGAACCCTCCTGGGGTCTTCTCAAGTACATGTGTCAGTTCCACAGACCCTGAGTGACCCCACCAAAATCCCAGGGGCAGTTCTAGGTCGAGAACACAGCTGAAGACCAAACGCTCAGATGTGCCTCCCCCCAAAACGGTTGCTCTAAACCAGACCAGCTAGAGGACACATGACAAGTCTAACCCTCCGGTACCCCAGCCCCACTGCAGACCTTTCCCCTCCACCACGCAGGAGAGCAGTGCCCCCATGCCCCTGGGCCGAGGCCATGGAGCAGGGCAGGGTCTGCCAGGGCCCCTGTGGCACACGCTTGTGCAACGCTGCCATATACAGACACGTAGAAATCTCACCCGAGATCAAAGGGGAGAATCTTGAGCACTGTCAGTGAAAAATGGATTCAGATCCTCAATTTGGCTTATTAAGCTTCAGTCTTTAGTGGAAGATGACTGAAGGGTCTTTGGAGAGGACACCTTTAAAAGGTGCTTAATGCCAGCTACTCAGAGGTCTACCAAAACAAATGGATTTCAATTACTGAATAAAACTAGTCCTTGCTCAGAAATGCAACTTGGTAGTCTACCTCAGACACTATAAGGAATGAATTCTGCCCAAAGTGGACCTGATCTTTAGCTATCAAAAATAGGACCAAAAGACTCCATTTGAAAGCCATTTATAAGCTAACTCCTAGAACCCTCCCCCATGCCCCATGTAAGCAAAACTTCAGAGGCGCCACTGGAGTGGGAAGGTCACCTACCTAGTGAGTTCCCCCCCACCTTGCCTCTGGCACTGCCTTCTCAGCCATGCCTGCCACGGGCCTCTGGGGACATGCAGATCATGCAGTAGAATAGTGCCACCTCTCCCTGGGTTTTGTGCAAGCGCTTAGCAAGTCAAAAGAACTTTGGGTTAGGTCCTGTGCAGCCAGGCCAAACACGCAGCCCTTCCACAAGGGCCCCTAAAAGCTATGTTTACCTTCAGTCGCACCGGAGGGAAGAGGAGTCGGCCGACATCTACACAACAGCCTCGGCTGCCGAGCCTCTCTGCCACAGCCAGAGACGTGGGCCACTGTCACCTACGCCCCAGGCAGGAAGAGAGCACCAAGAAACAGTCCACATGACACTGAAGCACAGACAAGACAAAGTGCAGTTTTTAAAAGGAAGGTTTATTTGACAAGTTTCACTTAGCGCAATACACCTAAAAGGAAATCACGATACAAGGAAAGGTTTAAATCAAGGCCTCAGAATTTCATACAAACACCAAGACCAAAATCCTAACGTATGGTGTTGCGTCTCAAAGTCCCCCATTAACTTAAAAAAAAAAAAAAAAAGCTTCAACTTACGTGCCTTAGAGGTTATTAAATGAAACTAGAATTAACAAACATGCCAAATGTGTTCACTTTTAATTGTAGACACAGCTCCTATATTGAGTTTTACAAAAAAAGCATGTCTTTCAACATGCATCCCAACAGTGTTCAATGTAATGTAGAAGAGCAACATTTAACATAATTCAACTGCTTTAACCTAAATACACTTGCTGCTTAAGTACATCCTACAAGAGAACTAGAGAAAAGCTGAAAATTGTTTAACAGTTATAGTTTACTCAGCTGTTACATCCTAGATGAATGTTTGTGTTCAAAAATACTGAACCTCAAGTCTTTTAAAACATCCTGATTTCCACTTAGGATAAGCATCAATCACAAGCCTGTATTGCAAAACTGTTAAACTTTGTCTCTTTTAAAAAAACGGTGACCAAGAGTCAGTGATCAGGATCAGTTACATTCCCCATCCACCACTCATACTGGACATGCTAGACATCCCTCCCATTCCGTTCACGCCCACAGATGCTCGGCTTCCGCTACTGTAGTAGCTGCTGTTCACTGCTCCTTGGCTGCCTGCAGAGAGAGCGATCAACAAGTCAGCAGAATCATCAGATCATCAGCCAAACAAAATATAGCATTCCAAGAAAAAGTTTAAAAAGTATACGAGTACAAAGGGCTGCTGTCCAAGTGGCGAGAAGCATGTTTGGGAAAGGGGCCTCCCGACTCCAAACAAGTCTCAATTAACCCCTTTTCTCTGCAGTACCAACTTGCCAGACTCTTGTGCTACCATTTAATTGGATGCTTCAGGATCAACATAGAAAATTAAGTTTAAAGGAAAACTAGTGTTTTTCAAAAATTGCAAAATTACTTCATGTTGTTTTTAAAGCTAAGCAAGGCATTTTAAAAAAAATTTTACCATAAACATTCACAATGTGTCCATCGAATGGCATATATATGAATAGGGAGGACAGGGGCAGTCTCTTGCTTTTCCTACTGACGGTGGGCAGGGAGTGAGACGACAAAAGCTGGGACTAAAGGCAACTCACTGTGCCCAAAATGGCAGCCTCCATGGAGTTAAGTCAGAGCCATTGACTGCTATAGAAATAGTGTTATTACAACATATCAGTATTTGCTATTGGGAATTTAAGTTATATTTTTTGAGAAAATATTTACCTATGCAATGTTTGATTGAAAATCACTGGAGTTTTCCTGTAAAACTTGGTCTGCAAAAGGATTTTGTAGGGTAAGACTATCATACCAAAATCACCATTCTTTAGACCAATTGAAAAAAAAAATAGAAATAAAAGCAATCCTAGGATAAAACTGACTAGTAAATACGGTCCTAAACCCAACCACCATTCTACTATTTAAAAGTCTCCCTCCATCTAAAATGGATTTAATGCTAATCAAAAGACAGAAAAAAAAAAATCAACAGTTTAATTTTTTAATAAATGGAGGCAGATGTTTGCTGGCTCGACATTATTCCAAGTTGCAATGACTAGTTTTAATACATAAAACACTTCCCCCTCCCAATGATTGGTGCTGAAAATTAAGCTATCAAGAACAAGTTACATTTGGATCAAAAGCAAACATTAACCCAGTTTTGCCAAAAAGGTGCCTGCATATTCCCCAAACTAAAGAAACCTGCCTAAAACTTATTTCAAGTACATAAAAAAACACACTTACCATATCCACTCATGCTGCTCTGGCCACCATAGCCGCCTCCATAACCACCACTCAGCTGCTGACTGGCTGGGCCGCCGTAACTGGACTGGTTTGCTGTTAAGTTAAGAGAACATTAGGACCTTGTTCCATATGTAATGTGGTACCTGGTGGTACCGGGCTTGTTAATTCTAAATCTATGATTTTTCCAGTCTTGACCTCCTATCACTACAACCCTCTGCCTCCTTCTGCCTATTGCCTATGACCAAACTACCTTTCTACCCATATGAACTAAACAAACATTTATAAACCAAAAGGCCAACAGTATGCACATCAGGACTAAATCCACGATTCTCTAAGTAGAGGCATTTTGAGAACACCTTAAGATACTGCTTAAATGGATTTAGTGGGGCTTTCCCCCCATAATTTGATAGGTCATAAAAGGCTATCACTGAATACCTAATTATGCCCAATTAACCATGCCCAAAACTTTACTGACCTTGTGCTTTTAACTAAATATTCATTTTAAACTTCTACTTCATACTTAAGACAATTCAACTAGTTTCTGCAGTTCCCTCCCCCAAAACTACTTAAAACTAGTTATCTAAACAGTTTTAACTCAAAAGAATTTAAACAAGCCAGACACAAAATTCAAATTGAAACCTCTTTGCTTAACTTAATTATGCTAAACTCATTAAAATACAAATTAACTTAACTTACATAATTGACTTATATAGATATAAACGTTTTGGTTTTTAAAAAAACTAACGATATTTACACAAGCCCATGCCTCCCATCATTTGGCTACCATAAGCACCACCGCTTGCTCCTGCTGTAGAATTCAAGAAGAGTTCTACATATCTGTGCTCTGAAATGAGAGAAAAGGCATACAAGGTTAGCTTAAAAAAAAGACACTAAAGTGATATTTACACAAACCCATGCCTCCTAGCATTTGGCTACCGTAAGCACCACCGCTTGCTCCTGCTGTAGAATTCAAGAAGAGTTCTACATATCTGTGTTCTGAAATGAGAAAAAAAAAAGTTTGAAAGTGTTTGTTGGTGAAAGAAAAGAAGATAAGCACTTTAATTAAAGTTCTTAAACAATATGTGAATTTCAATACTTTTGGTTAAAAAAAATTCTAGCTGCTTCTCAGCTTACACTGGTTTCAAAAACCAGCCTTCTGATTCAAACATTCACCTAAATTGCTTTAAGTTTGCCAATTAAAGATATACTTCAAAGACCAGATTATCACAAACCCCTTTTCACAATCAGACTAATTTCTAAAACCCACATGCTTTTTCAACACACACCAAAAAACTAATCCATTTTTGGAGAATGCATTTCTCATACATCCTTACTATTTATCACAAACCTTGGTCACTCAACCGTCTGTTAGAGAGACCCCAAAATACTTAAAACCACACTTACGCATATTTGCTTTGTCTTTTGACATCGCTGCCACAGCATCTTCATGAGTCGCAAACTCGACATCTGCTTCACCTGTTACTCTGCCATCAGGACCAATTTCAATATGTACTCTCACAGGGTTGAGCGGTGAAAAAAACTAAACACAAGGTATTTCAGAGAACGAAGTCAAAGATCTACCATTACAAAAAAGCACCATTTATAACCTACTGTTTCACTTACTTAGATTAAGAACCACATTTTTACTGCTATCCTGAACCAGACAACTGGTAAGTTTATCCTACACTTACATTATAAATGTCGTTCTCAGTAGCTCTGTAAGGTAATCCCCTCATGTGTACACAATGTCCTGTTGTGCTCTGGAAAGTAGAGCCACCATCCCCATATCTGTGATCAGACATTCCTGAAAAACAGTAATTGAGGTCTAGATTGACGAGAGTGTAAGCATCCTTCAGTTGAGAAATTCAATTCTTACCTTACCTCTTCCAAATCTATCCGACCCAAATCCATAGCCATCATTATAGCCATTATAATCATCATAGCCTCCATAACCTGAAAGACAGTAAGTACAATCAACCAAATGAAAACAATTACAGGAGAACAGATCTTATGATGCCTGCATGTCCTCACGTACCTCCACCATAAGCACCACGCCTCATCCGTTCAAAGCCAGCTCCCCTGCCAATGCTGTTATACCCTCTGCCAGCTCCAGGTCTGTCATAGGGACCTGGCCGCTGCATGGCCATAAGTTTTCGTGGTGGATCATAGTGAGTTCTAACTTCAGCTCGACTGCTCTTAAAGATTTCGATATACCTAAAGCATTGTTCATGAGGGAAGGGGATGGGGAAGGGAGAGAGAACATTAGTCCATTTCATACAGGTATTTAGTTACACAAGAAAACAATGTAGTCATAGCCATGAAACTGACTAATATTTAAAGCCAGATTTCTTATATTTGCATAGGCAATGACCAGAAATTCACTCAATTGTAAGATTTAACATAAAATTCATAGAGTAAAACTCACTCCTCAGAGGCAGAGAGCCCAACCTTAGGGGTAGAGAGGAGTACTAGAAATAAATGTCTTAGGAGGGAAAGAATTCCACTCAACTTTCAACATTTCAGGTCTTAAATCCATTGGCAGTATGTATAGCAAGTGGGCTAAAAAGCCAGCCTCCACCAACAGTCTAGCCCACACTACACATTTCCTTTCGCCAATAATACCCCAGGCCTATGCTTTTAGTAGGAATCAGCATAGGTAAGCGCATGCTTCAATGAAAAATAGTCACAAGCAAAGAGAATAAAACCTTTTGTGACAATTTCTTGAAAGCTATGCTTATTAATACGTATGCAGAATATTTATACAGCAAGAAAAGTTTGTTGCATTTCAACTTTAAAAACAAGATCAGAAAGTATCACATTTTCTTATGGTAATATTAATTTACTGGGTGGGTGTTATTACAGCTAAAGCCAGGTTTGCATTAACATTTGTTTAAAGCCATAGTCTCTCAACTCTACTGTTTAGAATTAGGAATCTTGCAATATTGTCAGGGAGATCAAATTAACTGGGGACAATTTTAAAACCTAAACTTTCATCTCAATGCATTATGGGACTTTACACAGGAAATTTGAAAATTGTGGCAAAATATTAATTGGGACTAGAAAATAGATTTCTTCCTTCTAAGCAGAGAGAATATGGATTTAACTGTTTACCATAAGAAAAGTGACAAATCCAACCAACCATCCATCCCCACCTGTGCCCTATTCTTTCCTTGTGTTTCTTTAGAGCCTTTTCAGCTATTTCCTGTGAAGCAAACTGCACGAAGGCCTCCCCCGTACTCCTCCCCTGGAAGTCCACCGGCAATGTTATCCCATTTGGCACGATTTCCAACCCTTCAACCCAAGGACAAATAACCCCAGTAGGGGGGCAATATTAACATCACAAGCCCAGAAATGATTCTTCTTATAGCTTTAAATAAACCAGAATTTTAACTTTAGGCGAATGGTATGTTTTCAACAAGTACTCTTTACATATGCATTGTAGTAATATGAAGTTCCATTATTACAAAGTATAACTCAATTCTTAACACACCCCATGGCATAGTATGTAAAAACAAAAAAACAAAAAACAATAACACTTGAAACACAGGATGCATTAAGAATTCAACAATTAACACTCTAATCTATGCAAAATAATGTTGAGAATTACACAAGAATTTAATAAAGTTTCAAGCATTAAATACAACAGTTACTAAACTTAAAACACACCTTTTACCTCATTTTATATTTCAATGTTTTAAGTTAGTGGAACTTCAACTTTTAAAAAAAGTTACACATTTAAACATTTTATATACAAATTGAAACATTGCTTTAAGTCATATAATTGACACACATACAATCTAAACTTTCCAACAAACAACTGATCTACACAGCACAATCATGCACTCTTATGCTCTAACAGTAGTTATGATTCACTTCTGGAAATTCCGTCTATGAAAAATCCTTTCCGTGGATACATTCCCAAGCTTACAAAAAGGGCTTAAAGCACTTTCCTAGAAGATATGAAATTATGTTCATATTTAACGTTGACAGATAGCATTCAATTCTCACCAATTTAGACAAAAACAATCAGAACAGACTTGATTTCAAAAATTCTGGCAAAATATTAGGACTTGATACATATCTAAGATTTTATTACATACTACACTGAACCATGAAAGGATTTGTTCTTAATTCCACTTTATCACATTAATATAGTTACTTAAAATAAGTTTTAACATTCTGCTAAACATGCAATTTTATCAGCTCTTCAGCATAAAAACATTCAAATACTTTAGGCCCAGAATAATTTCAAAACACTTTATGTATTTCAGATACTTAGACTATATTCAAACTACTCCTACATTAGACTGACTTTTAGTAAGTTCATATAATTCCCTGTCTAAACCAATCCTAAAAGTTTTTTTTTTCTCCCACAAAGAGAATTAGACCATTAGAGACATTTCTGGGCCCACGACCCAATGTGTCTTAAGACACAGAAACTTGCCAGAAATAACAACCTGATACTAATCTAACGTTAAGGGATCTTACCTTTAACTTGAAGTACCTTGCTGAACAGCATTGTGAGGAAAAGTAGTTAAGCTGTTGAGGACAATCCTCAAAGATCTACTCTGAACTACAAACACTAAATACAAGCAAAGTTAGCATTTTGGAAGTACTTAATTTCCACCTTTAAGATGGGCTTAAATTATTTGAAGGTCTCCAGGAAGAAGAAAACATTTAATTCATCTGCATATACTCATACCTGTTTAAGTATCTAAGCTAATGGACTTTAAGGTCTATTAAGTCACATGTTGCCAGAAGCTAGCCAGAACTCACTGCTCAGCATCAAACACAACTACATACCTGAGAAGAACTGAACAATTTCTTCCTTGCTACATCCAAAGGGGAGTCCTCTAAGCCGTACAAAGCCATCATTGGCCGTGTCGGGACTATTTGGACCAGTATGCTTCAACACCCAATCCATTTCAACGTTGTTTGACTTGAATACTGAAAAAGGTGCTTAGAATTAGTCAATTTTGGAAAGTTAGAGAAAAAAGTTCAGACTTCCTGGGTCTTTAGATAATCTAGGAAGAGCTGCCATAAACTCCCTTAGCTGACCATTTCCATGCGGTCAAATACCTAAAATTCAGAAGGGGTAAGATAGAGCTCTATGTGTTTAATATTTTATTTACTGTTACTAGGGCAACATAAATCAAACCTTCAACATATCTGTGTCCCATAGTTTCTCTGTCTTTTTTCAGGGCCAATTTGACTTCATCTTCTGATTCAAGTTCAACAAAAGCCTCGCCACTCGGTCTGCCTTCTCTGGTGTAGATGAAACGAATACCTTGAGCCCCATTTTGAATTTTGCAGTCTGGAAAGAAAACAACCGTTAATACAGAATTTAAAACTAAAAAACCACCTCTGGGTGATACAGATGAAACGCCTATTCACTCCCCTGCTACAAAGCAAGCTACCACAAAGCCTAGATTGACCGTAGTACCAACTCCCGGGGCCGTCCAGTACTTTAACACTTATCTTCCCCCAATCATTCTTATTCCCTGGACACCTTCCCATTGTATTGATTTTCTTCAGGCAATTTCTTATCAAAGTTATCTCCAAGTCCCCTCCATTGAACATCCACGAGTCTGGACTTTCATTTTATGCCATTTTCTGAGTCTGGTTCCAAGTTTTGGTCTGGGGCACTTCATGGTTTTACCTTACTAGCAGCAACATACAATCTCTCCTGCGAATCCAAATTGCAGGGCCAATACTCACCTAAAAGGGGATCAATGTTAGCAAGCTAAAATGCTCCAAGCTGCACAGCTGAAGCCAAACCCAGTCTTGCTCACTGCAAGGTGGCTTCCAGTGTACCTGGTTCTGGTTTTACAGGTCGTTTTCTGTTACCAACGCTAAATTCAGATGGTAAATCAATCCTACAAGTGTCCTTCCAAAACCTGTAAATTTCTTCCAAATATAACTATATCACTCTAAACTCACACTAACAATGCGGAAGAGGACATTTTGGTAAAAATTATTCATAAAAAAAATTATGCACACTGGAAAAAAGCTACGTAGACAAGTGAACTTCCCTGGGCTGCAGTGTCCTCTACTGTGAGCCAGATCAAGAACTAGTGGAGCAAGAACTCTTCACAATTACCCTATCTGGATCAGGAAAATTTTTTGAAATTAGCGACATTTCAACTTTCTGAAGTCGAAAGCCCCGCTTCAGGTACATACCGAAATTGTAAAGTTGTTGTACTTTAAGGATTCGCAAAAGGTTATTAGCATTGTCTGCCCAGTTAGCTGGACAATTTTCCCAAGATGGAGAAAAATCCCATTTATCCTTCAGAAAAGACAGCCGTAGGAAGACCGGTGCTTACGGGCAGGCAAAGAGAACAAAAAATCCGCCGGAGAGGCCGCACTCCCCCCACCCCCTAGAGGGCTCGGAGGGCGGGCGGGGCTTTCGCAATTTCCATTGCGTAACAGCGGCAGGCCAGGCGCGAGCCACCCAGCGGGAACGTCTGCCGCCCGCGCCCCACTAGGGGGCGCCCCAGGCCCGGCCCGCCCGCCCCCCGGCCCTACAGTCCGCCCGCCGGCCAGCCCCGGCGGCGAACTCCCGCCTCCGCTTCAAACTCACCGGAGAAAAAACGCTGCACTTCGTCTGCCGAGCAAGACCAGGGCAAGCCCCGGACCTTCACCACGAATCCCTCTCCGCCTTCGGTGCCCAACATCATCGTCTCCTAGTGCGTCCTGGCGTCCACACAAACTGCAAGGCGGGAGACGAGCGTCAGACCGGGAAAAGGAGCAAAATAGACTGCCCCCCCGCCCTCAAGGCGCCCGCCCGCCCGCGGGGCCCGACGGAGACCCGAGCCCGTGCGGACGCCCGAACCCCGGCGATACCAACGCTCAACACCCCTCCGGCCAGCGGCCGGGCCCCCGAAACCACTCTGGACACCAGGGGCCGCTGCCCCAAGCCGAGGGGGCCCTGGCCTAGCGCCAGCGTGGAGGCAAGGAAATGGCGGCGGCCGCTTCCGCTCCGCCTCCTCCGACATCTCACACAATAGAGTCGACGCGGCCTGCAGGCCTCGGCGGCCCCGCCGCTACTCAGCCAGCTCTTCCTGGATCCAAGCGGCAGCCCGCACCTTGCCAGGGCCCCCCAGGCTCTATAGAGCTCTAGGGGCAGGCGATCCTCGCAAAAATGGCACCCTCGGGGACCCCTGGGCGGCAAACACAGAGCGACAAACACTTACCTGAACACACGACTTCGGCGTGGCTGAGAAGAAATGGCCAGCAAGCGCCTGCGCAACCTAAATAAGGCCCTTTGAACAAGCTCTGCGCACGCGCAGCTAGGTGCCCGTACCGCCCCCTTGAGTCACACAGAACTGAGACGCATGCGTAATTTCACGAGCCGGGCCCCTACAGCCGGCGCACTATTTTGCACATGCGTTTTGGGCTCATTCCCCTCCCACCTCCATAAACCCGCTGGGCGTTTTTGCGCCTGCGCCAAGCCGCGATTATTGAACTTGGAGCCTCCGCGGTTTAGGATTTAGTTTCATGCGCATGCGTCTTCTTTCAAACCGTTCTGTCGCCTTACCCGCCAGAGTGGGGGAGGGGAATGGCGGCAATCAATTCCCCATGGCGGCCGTATGTAAGGCAGTCCCGAGCTCTGGGTTGTGGTGAGGGGGCCGTGTTGCTGCGCCTACCTTAGCCCATTACCCGCGCTCTGGGCGGACCTGAAGAGACAGCCGCTCCCGGCCCTGGCGCTGCCTGTACCCCATTTCTCCGCAGAGCCAGCCCCTGACCACTTGGGCCTCTCCTGGGGGGCTGCAACACCAGGAGCACGTCCGAGCCGCGTATGCCTCCACTCCCCTTACCTGCCACCGTCGGGCCTGGAGCCCGGACCCGCGCGGGGTCCCCGTGCCTCAGTCCTGTACCCCGCTTTTGCCCTAACGAACTCGCACCCCGCGACTCCCGCTGCGGCGCCCCGGGGTAGGCGGGCCCTGAACGCCGCGGGGCGCTCGCACGAGAAGGGGTGGCCGGATGCCGCGTCCCGCTGCGCCTCGTGAGCGCCAGACTCCGCTCGCCGCAGCGGGTTCCCGCTCAATTCTTCCGAGTCGAACTAGGTAACGCCTGGTCCGTTTCCCGGGCGGAGACACTGGGAGGATGACCCCGGGTCTCCTCCGGTGCGCATGTGGCAAAAGGTGAGTGAGTTTCGCGAGTCCCACCATTACTGTCAAATAAATATTTTTTTAAATCCTTAAAAAAATGTAATTCTATGATTACATAGAAAGGCTAGATCAGAGAAAAAGGCAAGATCATTTCTAAGCATAAATTTGCAGATGTAAATTACTCAACAAAAAGGAGCTAAGTCTTTTTGAAGGCCACTGACAAAGGTTACAGCACTGGACAACCCTCTCTGTGGTGTGTGAGGGTTCCATATCCCTTCTTTTACTGGTACTAAATTTTCCTTTCCACTAATCTTTGCTAATGTGATAAGCCACATCTCTAATTGGCATCTGCTTGAGTCCTAGCGAGGTAGAATGTTATACATTTATAGCCAACTCCCTGGTATATAGACTGTCAGTTTGACTTTTTTTTTTTTAAGATTATTTATTTATTTATTTATTTGACAGAGATCACAAGTAGGCAGAGAGGCGGGCGGGGGGCAGGCTCCCCGCTGAGCAGAGAGCCCTATGCAGGGCTAGATCTCAGGATCCTGGGATCATGAACTGAGCGGAAGGCAGAGGCTTTAACCCACTGAGCCACCCAGGCACCCCTCAGTTTGACTTCTTCAGTGATCTTTTGGATTTTATTAAGGCTATCAGCCCTCGGCCACAGCTGCCCTAAATATTTTTCTGTTTGCTTCAGAAAAACAGAAGAAAACCTGTTTTTCTTCTACCTTCTAGAAGGTTCTACCTTCTACCTGTTTTAATTATTTTTTTCAGACTTACTTATTCTAGAGATAAGACATGAGTAAGAGGGGCAGAGAGAGTGGGTAAAGGAATCTCAAGCAGACTCTGATGAGCAGAGCTGACTTGGGTCTCAATCTCATGATCCTGAGATCATGACCTGAGCTGAAACCATGAGTGGGACAATTAACCAACTTCACCACCCAGGAGCCCCTGTTTTAGTATTTAGAAACAAGGACGTTTTTAATTTTGATGAAGTCAAAGCCATGGATAGTTTCTTTTACCTTTTCTATTTTACTTTTTTGTCTTTTTTCTTTAAATATGACAGCTATGTAATCTATTTTTTAAAGATTTTATTTCTTATTCATTTGGGGGGACATAGGAAGAGGGAGAGAGAGAATCCCAAGCAGACTCTGCACGGAGCTAGGAGCCCAGCACAGGGCTCAATCCCACAACCCTGAGATCTTGACCTGAGCTGAAATCAAGAGTTGGACACATAATCTGCTGAGCCACCCAGGTGCACTGACATTCAGGTAATCTTTATTGACCTTAACAAGGAACAAACAACAAAATGTGTCAAAGTTCGTGATGAAAGCCCTGACTTTCTCTCCTTGCCCCCCCCCAGTACTCTGTTTCATCTTTAAGCTTAGAAAGATACTTCCTATGCAGAGATAAAAGATGTATTGATTCATCACCTATCTCTTTCATCAATTTTAAAATAACATTTCTTCACAGTTTATCCTCTCTAAAATAGGGATGTGTCTTAAAAACCAGTGGCATGTTTTAATTGGCAGCATTTATTTTCTTAGTGTTACCTAAAATAATGCCTTAAAATTGGTGACATTTTAGTTTTGATGGAAAGTGGTATATTCCACTTTTTTAATTTTTGTGATGACACATTGTGGGCCATTAAAATTATGTTTTAGGGGTGTCTGGGTGGCTCAGCCGGTTAAGCCTTACCTTCTGCTCAGGTCATGATCCCTGGGTGGTGATCCCAGTGTCCTGGGATTGAGCCTCAAGTTGGGGTTCCTGCTCAGCAAGGAGCCTGCTTCTCCCTCTCCTCCTTCTGCCCCCCTTGATTGTGTACTCCCTCTCTCTCTCTCTCTCAAATAATACAGTCTTTTAAAAAAAATAATAAAATTATGTTTTTATAGATTTTTTTGCTATTGTAAAGTAATGTTTGTGATATAACTATATGTGGGGAAAGCAGAAAACAATATTAACAAGTAGTATATAGACCATGTACAACTATCCTAATGTTAAAATAAAACACCGTGACCACAGAAATACGAATAGAATGACAATCCAACACCTTTTGCCACTGACTTTCAAAATAATCAATGTTAAAAAGAGTAATAAAGAGCTGGAAAGAATGCACGCAGGTGACATACACAAACTTCGCCACCCAGGGGCCCACATGCATTGCATTGCGGTTGGAATGTAAATTGGTACAGTCTTTCTGGAGGGCTATCGGCAATATATTATATATTCAAAATCTTAAAAATATGCATCCCTTTTGGGGCACTTGGGTGGCTCAGTGGGTTAAGCCTCTGCCTTCAGTTGAGGTCATGATCTCAGGATCCCTGCTCAGCAGAGGACCTGCTTCCCTCTCCCCCTCTGCCTGCCTCTTTGCCTACTTGTGTTCTCTCTCTCTCTCTCTCTCTCGCTGTCAAATAAAATCTTTTATATATATATAGATGTCCCTTTTGAGGGACACATCGCTGGCTCAGTCAGTAGAGCATGGGACCCTTGATCTTGGCGTGGTGAGTTTGAGCCCAGTGTTGGGCCTAGAGCTTGCTTTACTTTTTTTTTTTTTTTTTTGAAGATTTTATTTATCTGTCAGCACAATCACACAAGCAGGGTGAGCAGGGGGTAGAGGGAGAAAGACACTCCCCACGCTGCAAGGAGCCCAATGCATGACTCGATCCCAGGACCCTGGAATCATGACCTGAGAGAAAGGCAGATGCTCAACAAAATGAGCCACCCAGGCGTCCCGGAAGAGCTTCCTTAAAAAAAAAATTACAAGAATGTTCATTGTAGCATGAAATAGGGAAATCTTAGGAAACAATTTAAATGGCTATTGTAGGAAATAAACTGTGGTACAGCTTTACTGTGCATTCTCGCCTGGGGTGATGTTTCCTCTGCAGGGGGCAAAAACTGGTTCTGGAGTTGGGGGGGCGCCTAATAACATTTTCACTATTACAATGGTTTATGGCCACCTAAAAAGAGATCTATGCTATTAACATTTCATATGGGGAAGCATTAGGGGGAAAACTGTCCAAAAGTCTCCCTTGGGTGGCAACGATGAAAAAAAAAAATTTTTTTTTTTTTTTTTTTTTTTTTTTGAGAAAAACTGATCTGTATAATGGAATACTCCATAGTTATTAAAAATGGCGGGGGCACTGGTTCGCTCAGTTGGTTAAGCCTCCAACTGTGACTGTTGATTTCTGCTCAGGTCATGATCTTTTGGTTGTGGGATCTAGCACCAGCCCACCCTGCCAAATCCGTCTGAGTGCTCAGCGGGAAGTCGGCTTGAGATTCTCTCTCCCCCTCTGTCTCTGCCTCTCCCCGCTGCTCGCAAACTTTTTCTCAAAATAAGTAAAATCTTTAAAAATTTAACAGTAATGGGGCACCTGGGTGGCTCAGTGGATTAAAGCCTCTGCCTTCGGCTCAGGTCATGATCCCAGGGTCCTGGGATCGGGCCCCACATTGGGCTCTCTGCTTGGCGGGGAGCCTACTTCCTCCTCTCTCTCTCTCTCTTCTGCCTACTTGTGATCTCTGTCTGTCAAATAAATAAATAAAATATTTTAAAAAATTTAACAGTAATAATAATATGATGGTGATATAGGGGTACATTTCTGAAAAGCCGTTTACAGTATTCGTTGAATGAAACACAATTCATGGAACAATAATCGTATGGCTCAGTTTTTCTGGAATATGCATCCTCACACACGTATAAATCCGAAACGCTCACAGGGTCTTTAGATGGCGCGGGCCTGGGTGAATGGCCCTGTTTTGTTTTGTTTCTCGGTATTTCCCACCGTTTTAATGCTCAACACCTGTTACTTGTGGCTAGAGCACTTCACAGTCCTCTGCGTGGTCAGACAGAACATCGGGTCAGGAGCTGCTTCTCATCCTCGCAGCAGCTCAGCACCAGCAGCCTCCCAAACGGGCCCGGGGGCCGGCACCGCGTTTCGGAAATGGAGACTGAACGCCGCGGCGGCCCAGTGGTTGGACCCCGGGACTGCGCGCCCAAGCCCCCATGCCTCGTGGCGCTGCCCTTGCAGCCGCGGGGTCACCGTTGTGTTAAGCGAGACCGCTCCTCCCACGCCTCGTGCGGACTCGGAAACCACTCCACCAGCTCTGAATTGGAGTATCTGGTGCGGCAGAAACAAAGGCGGAGGCGGAGCGTACCCGGGGAGGGTGCTGGCTCTCCGGGAGGAGCTGGGTGCCCTGCAGGCCGCTACCAGGAAAAGGGGATCCTAACACGCCCCCTCCGGTGCGCTTAGCGCATCTCCTGTTATGCTGAAGGCAACCACGTGCGTTTTGAACTCTCTCCCTCTTGACCGTGGTCTCCAGGGCTTTCACCCAGGCACCCACTGCGGTTGCATCCTGAAGCCAGGTGTTGAGAACACCAGATGGCTAACGCCACTCCTTACATTGAAGGATGTTTTACAGTGGGGGCGCCTGGGTGGCTCTGTAGGTTGAGCTTCCCAGCTTGGTTCCGGCCCAGATCACGATCTCAGGGTGTGAGATCCAGCCCTGCGAAGGCTCTGCCAGGAGCCTGCCTGTCCCTCTCCCTCCAAAAATGTAAATAAAATCTTCAGGAAAAAAAAATTTTTTTTAGGGGCGCCTGGGTGGCTCAGTGGTTTAAAGCCTTTGCCTTCGGCTCAGGGTCATGATCTCAGGGTCTTGGGATCGAGCCCAACATGGGGGTGGGGTGTCTCTGCTCAGCGGGGAGCCTGCTTCCTCCTCTCTGCCTATTTGTGATCTCTCTCTGTCAAATAAATAAATAAAATCTTTTAAAAACTTTTTTTTAATGTAAAATATACATCACAAAAAAGTGACCATGTTAACCACTTTTAAGCATAGGATTGGGTGGAATTAAACACATTCACAGTGTGGTGCAGCTGTCACCACCGTCCATCTCCAGACGGTCTTTATCTTCTCAAGCCGAAAGGCTACCTTCCCTTTAAGCACTAACTCCCCATTCTCCCTCTCCGGTCCCCGGTGACCTTAATTCTACCTGGTACCCGATGTAAGTGGGATGGTAGGACATTTGCCCTTGGTGTGTGGTTCATTTCACCCATGCAATGTTTTCAAGGTGGACCCTCCTGGTAGCATAGGTAAGTTTCCTTTCTTTTTCAAACTGAATAATATTGTTATGTGTATATACTACATTTTATTTATTCATTCATCCATGAGTGGACATTGGAGTTGGGCTCCAGCTTCTTAGCTATTGTGAATAATGCTGCTTTGAACCTTGGGGTACAAATATCTGTAAGATTCTCAGCTTTCCCTTCTTTCAGGCATCTACCTATGAGCGGGAGTTGCTAGATCATATGTAATTCTATGTTTTCCTTTTCGAAGAACCACTGTTCTTTCTTTTCTTTCGCTACAGGCTGAGCCACTTCAACGTTCCCACCAGCAACGCACAAGGCTCCCAGTTTGCCCACAGCCTCAGCAACACTCGTTCTTTTCTGGCTTTTGTGTTTGTTTCTGTATTTTTAGAGTAGCTGTCCAAAAGAGTATCTCACGGTGGTTTCTATTTGCATTTCCCTAAAGAATAGTGGTGATGAGCATCTTTTCATGCGCTTAGTGGCCATGCCTCTGTCTCCTTTGGAGAAATGTCTATTTAAGTTCCTTGCCCGCTTTTTTTTTTTTTTAAGATTTTATTTATTTATTTGACAGATAGAGATCACAAGCAGGCAGAGAGGCAGGCAGAGAGAGAGAGGAGTAAGCAGCCTCCCTGCCGAGCAGAAAGCCTGATGCGGGGCTCGATCCCAGGACTCTGGGATCATGACCTGAGCCGAAGGCAGAGGCCTTAACCCACTGAGCCACCCAGGCACCCCTCCTTGCCCACTTTTAATTTGGTTGTTTGTTGCTGTTTGTCAATAAGTTTTAGGGGTTCTTTATGTATTGTGGATATTAATTCCTTATCAGATATGTGATTTGCAAATATTTTCTCTTTCTGTGGATGATTTCTTACATTTTTTTAGAGAGATTTTATTTATTTGAGAGAAAGAGAGAGAGAGAACTTGAGGACGGGTAAAGGCAGAGGGAGAAGCAGACTCCCTGCTGAGCAGGGAGCTGGACAGGGAACTCGATCCCAGGACCCCAGGATCATGACCTGGACTGAAGGCAGCCACTTAACCAACTGAGCCACCCCAGGCGCCCCTGTCCCTGACACTTTTGAGAGCTTGTTTGGAGGTTCTAGCAGGGGAGCGCAGCTACTCGTATACCCTTGACCGAAGAACGGTCCTCTCCTCTATCGGGGAAGGTCGTCCTCTTCGACCGAGCGCGCAGCTTCGGGAGGGACGCACATGGAGCGGTGAGGGAGGAAGGGGACACCCGCCTAGCCAGCCAGATCAGCTGAATCAACCCTGGCGATCAATGGGGTGACAGATGTCGCAGCCAGATCGCCCTCACATCCTCCCTGACACTTTTGAATCTTTGTAAGTTCATTCTCTTTTCAGAAGGTTCTTTGACCCGTTGCCCACTGGCTTCTCACATATACATTCATTTCACACACTCATTCACCCAAAAAATGTTCCAGTGCGTTCCATACACCATGCTCTGGGCTGAGCACTGGAGGCATAATCCCAGAAGAAAAGATCCCTGCCCCCAGAGGAGCTCACAGTTGAGTGAGGGAGGTGCCCAAAACAAGGAACAATTCTGCATTTCACTCCATGACAATAACGTAATTTGGGGTTGGGGAAAGTGGCTGAGAAAGTGGCACCTAAACTGGGATTTGACAGGTGAGAGGGCCTGCTTCAGGGCAGAGTGATCTGGCAGAGGCAACCCAGCTTTGAGGCTGGGAGGCCTGAGGCCATATATGGTTCAAGGCTCACACTGCACAGCGATCCAAAGAAAAGTCCAAAGACTTTTCTTGCTGTGGGGCTGCCAATAGATAAAGGACTCCTCCTTCCTCCCCTACCCATCGTTCGCCACATCCTGCCTCCCACCCACAGACAGGCACCCTCTGGCCCAGTCTCTGTCATCCCTCTGTCATCTGATGAGGGCAGTTGATCTCCTGGGCTATCCCCTTGTCCTTTGCCTGGTCACTCTCAACACAGAGTGATTTTCTTTCTCCCTACTGAGATATAATTCACATACTATACAATTTTTTGGTGTAGTCACAGACTTCTGCCCCCGTCACCACCTTCTTAGTTTAGAACATTGTCCTCGCCCACAAAAAGAAACCCCTTGCCCATTATCAGTCCAGAGTCATCTTTCAAAACTCAAATCAGATCACAAAACTCCCCTGCTTTGAATTCTTTGGGGGCTCTCACTGCAGTTTGAGATAAGTCATTTCTTTGCCATCATGGGACTCCTGTGTATCTCCCATCTTCTCAGGATCTCTTCACCCGCTTCCCAGCAGCACTGACCTCCTTTCTGCTCTTTTCCATCACAGGCCTTTGCAAATGGGGATTCCTCTGCCCAGAGCATTCTCCCCCAGATGCCATCAGCAGCAGCTCCTTCTTTGGGTGTCTCGCCATCAAATTCCTCTCCTTGAATCAGTCATGCCTTTTCTACACCATGATCATCTTGTTTATTTACGTGATGACTTTTTCTTGGCTGCTCCCCGCACTAGAATGTTGGTTCCCTTGCTAGCACTGGGACAGAGTGCCTGGCACGTAATAGGCAACAACAAATGAGTGTTGGACGAGAGAAGGATTAAGGAGAAGAGGGAGAATGACATGTGAAGATCAGTGCCCCGGAGTGGATGAAGATGCCATTCTCTGAGATGGGAAGGGCTGGAGGCAGGCAGAAAGGAGGAGGCATGTCAGTAACTCCATTTTGGACACGCTCAATTCGAGATCCTCCAAGATAGCCAAGTGGAGATGTCATACAAGCAGCTGGAGTTTTATGAGTTTGAAGCCAACGAGAGTCGTCGAGGCTGGATATAAAAATCTGGATGTCACTGGATATAGACGGTATTTAAAACCTAGGGATGAATAAAGGCGCTTACCCTTGAGAATGGTATTCCATTCCAACATCGGGCATCGCACGAGCTAAAGATTGGGACGTTGCATCAATGAAAGAAAAGGAAGAAAGAAAAAGGAGGGAAGGGAGGGAGGAAGGAAAGTAGGAAGGAAGGGAGGAAGGAAAAAAGGAAGGAGGGAAAGGAAGGAAGACAGCAAAGGAGGCTGAAAATGAGTGGCTAGAGAGATGGGGAAAGCCTGGGAAGTACAGGGTTCTGGGTGGGAAAGTGCAGCCCACAGCATCGAATTCTAGCGAGAAGACTCAGATGATAGAGAAACAGAGACCCTGGAATCTGGCAACACGGAAGTCACTGATGCCTTTAGCAAGAGCAGGTTAGGTTGAGCAGAAGGGGTAGAAAGCAGAGCAGGGTGCAGAGGAGAGTAAGGGAGGGCACCCGCAACACCCACATACTCTTCTTCGAACACAAGAGCCACTAGTTTGTGGTAATTTTACTGCTTGTGGTTATAGCAGTAACAGGAAAACAATACAGGAAGGTATTCCAGGAAATAAAAAGGGTAATTCATTTTCTTGCAAATCAAGGAGAAAAATCTTGTGATTATATCTATGGATATGCAGAAAGGCACTTGATAAAGAAAAGGAAAGGAAAGAAAGGAAGGCACTTGCTAGAACCCTCTATCTTTTCTTTTTTTAAGATTTTACATATCTATTTAACAGAGAGAGCGAACACAAGCAGGAGGAGTGGGAGAGGGAGAAGCAAACTTTCTGCTGAGCAGGGAGCCCGACACAGGGCTCCATCCCAGGATCATGACCTGAACCAAAGGCAGACAACTGAGCCACCCAGGTGACCCTCCTCTACCTTTTCTTAATAAAGTCCTAAGCTAAAAAGAAATAGAAGAATATAAATATGATAAAGACTACTTACCAGAATCCAAAATTAGTTTTTAAAGATTTTATTTATTTGACAGAGATCACAACTAGGCAGAGAGGGAGGCAGAGAGAGAGAGGAGAAAGCAGGCTCCCCACTGAAGAGAGCCTGATGTGGGGCTCGATCCCAGGACCCTGGGATCATGACCTCAGCCGAAGACAGAGGCTCTGACCCACTGAGCCACCCAGGTGCCCCAGAACCCAAAATTATAAAACAAATTAAATGATATATCCAATTTGTTTCTGCTGAAATTTGGATCAAGACAGGGGTTCCCCCTTCTCTTTAAGATTGTGTTGGGGAGGGGCACCTGGGTGCCTCAGTGGGTTAAAGCCTCTGCCTTCGGCTGAGGTCATGATCCTCATGAGATCAAGCACCACGTTGGGTGTAGAGTTTTCATTAAAAAAAATAAATAAGTAAAATCTGGGGGCCTGAGTGGCTCAGTCAGCTCAGGTCATGATCTCAGGATCCTGGGATCGAGTCCCCCACCGCACCGGGCTCTCTGATCAGCATGAAGCCTGCTTCTCCCTCTCCCACTCCCCCTGCTTGTGTTCCCTCTCTCGCTGTCTCTCTCTCTCTGTCAGGTAAATAAATAAATAAACCTTTTTAAAAAATAAGTAAAATCTTAAAAGAAATAAAGGAAAATCTTTTAAAAAAAGAAAAAAAGCTTCTGCACAGGAAGAGAAACTATCAACAAAATACCAGTATGTAATCTACTCAATGAAAGAAGATATTTGCAGATGATATAGGGTTAATAGCCAAAATTTATAAAGAACTTATACAACCCAACAACAGCAATAATAATAATCATCATCATCCCATTAAAAGATGGGCAGTGGACCTGAATAGACATTTTTCCAAAGAGGACATATAAATGGGCAACAGACACATGAGAAGAATTCAGCATCGCTTATCATTTGGGAAATGCAAATCTTAACCACAGTGAGCTATCGTCTCACACCCGTCAGAATAAAAAGACAAGAAATAAGTGTTGGTGAGGATGTAGAGAAAAAGGAACCCTCATGCACTGTTGGGGAGAATGCAAACTGGTGTAGCCAATGTGGAACACAGTATGGAGTTTCCTCAAAAAGTTAAAAATAGAAGTGCCATATGACCCAGTAATTCCACTACTTGGTATTATCCCAAAGAAAACAAAAATACTAGTTCAATAAGATAGCTAAGATATGGAAGCAACCCAATCATCAATAGACAAATGGATAGAGAAGAGTGATTGATCTATCTATCTATCTAATGGAATATCACTCAGCCACACGAAATGATGAAATCTTGCCATTTGTGACAACATGGATGGACCTAAAGGGTACAATGCTAAGTGAAATAAACCAGAGAGAGGAAGATGAACACCATATGATTTCACTCATATGCGGAATTGAAGAAACAAATGAACAAAGAAAAAAAAGAGATGAACAATAAAGATTCTTTTTTTAAAATTTATTTGAGGGAGAGAGAGCACTAGCAGGGAGGAGGGTCAGAGAGAGAGGGAGAAGCAGGCTCCCTTCCAAGCAGAGAGCCTGAAGCGGGGCTCCATCCCAGGACTCTGGGATCATGACCTGAGCCAAAGCCAGACGCTTAACAAATCAGCCACCCAGGGACCCAGATTCTTTTTTTTTTTTTTTTTAAGATTTTATTTATTTGAGAGAGAGAGAAAGAGCATGAGAGGGTGGAAGGTCAGAGGGAGAAGCAGACTCCCCATGGAGTTGGGAGCCCGATGCGGGACTCAATCCCAGGACTCTGGGATCATGACCTGAGCAGAAGGCAGTCACTCAACCAACTGAGCCACCCAGGCGCCCCAGCACCCAGATTCTTAAATACAGAGAACAAAATGATGGTTTCCAGAGGGCAGGTAGGTGGAGGATAGGAGAAATTAGATAAAGATTAAGAGTATACTTATCACGATGAGCTCTAATGTATAGAATTATTGAATTATTAAAAAAAAAAAAGAAATGTGGGGCGAATGGGTGGCTCAGTCAGTTACACGTCTGACTCTTGGTCTCAGCTCAAGTCTTGATCTCAGGGTTGTGAGCTCAAGCCCCACATTGGGCTGTGTGCTGGGCATGGAGCTTACTTTAAAAAAAAAAAATTTGTGAAAGACAAAGAGTTAAAAGCCCTAATATGCAATTTTTAACAGACAAGTAAGAAAAACAAGACACATAAATGGCCCAAAGTTCTCACAAGTAGTCAGAGAGATTCAAATTAAAGTAGCAAAAGGATTGGCCAAAATTAAAGAGCAGTTCATATCCAAAATCTCTGATCTTTAACCCCAACTTCACAAAGTCTTGAAAACCAGAAAGATGTTTTGGCTTTGCTAAGTCTGAGGCCAATTCATTCAGCAGCAGGACTTTAACCTGAGCTAATATGAGGATATTTGCAGCCTTTTTTCTTTTTAAGATTTTATTTATCTATTTGATAGAGCTAGAGAGCACAAGTAGGGGGAACAGTAGAGCGAGAGGGAGAACCAGGCTCTCCACCGAGCTGGGATCCCGATGTGGGACTCCATCCCAGGACCCTGAGATCATGACCCAGGCCACAGGCAGATGCTTAACCGACTGAGCCACCCAGGCACCCCGAGGCTATTTGCAGTCTTGACTCATCTTGCTTGGTGAGAATCTTTTCTATATTCTGCTGCAGAAGCATTAACAAAAGCATCTGATTAGGATGGGCTGCCTCAGAGCCTACATGGCAGGGAGGGGAGGGGGTGTCATATAATTTCCTAAAGTCAGAAAGGTACTATGTTGTGAAACCCATGTAAGGATTTTGAATAGGTGCTTACAGCTCTGTAATCTGCAGGGAAACAGTAACAGAAGCATGCACTGGCCAATTTTCAAATATTAAAACAACCTTGCATTCCTGGAATAAATCCTGCTTTGTCAGGACATGTTACCCTTTCATATAACATTGGGTTCGATTTGCTAATACCTGACAGGGATGTTCAAGTCCATATTCACCTGGCCTAGTGGTCTCTGACTTTCTTTTGTAATCTGTTTGCCAGCTTTCTGTCCTGGGCTATGCTGGCCTCAGAAAAGGAACTGAATGGTCAGTGTTCCTCTCTCTCCTCTACTCTTTGTGTTCATGAGACACCGTCTGGGCCTGGATTTTTCTTCCCGGGAAGGTTTGGATAAGAAATTCCATTTCTTTACCTGTGTTTCTTTTTTCCAGCATACCACAAGGGGACGTAGATATCCTCCCGTCTGACCCTGGGTCAGAATTTGTATCCCTTGCTCCGTCCCAGCCAACCAAGGGCAGGGAGATGGCTCTGCTGGGATTGAGTTAGACAAGTCAGGATTGATCCCTGAACTGGGGCAAGGGGCTCCCTCTGCAAGGGTGGGACCCAAACAGTCAGGGTTCTGGTAGCAGAGAAGCCAGGGACAGGGATGACGCGGGAGAAAGGAAGGACATTTGAAAGATGGAAGACCCTTGGGGCGCCTGGGTGGCTCAGTTGGTTAAGCAACTGCCTTCGGCTCAGGTCATGATCCCGGAGTCCTGGGATCGAGTCCCACATCGGGCTTCCCAGCTCCATGGGGAGTCTGCTTCTCCCTCTGACCTCCCCTCTCATGCTCTCTCTCTCTCAAATAAATAAATTAAAAAAAAAAAAAAAGAAGGATGGAAGGCCCAGAAGAGACTAAAATAAATTCAGAGAGATTGTCACCATTAAAGAGTAAGTTTGCTATTTACCATTAGTAGAAATAGGGCTCATGGCGCCTGGGTGGCTCAGGTCATGATCTCAGGGTCCTGGGATCGAGTCCTGCATTGGGCTCCCCACTCAGTGGGCAGCCTGTTTCTCCCTCTCCCTCTCCTGCTCTCTCTCTGTCAAATAAATAAATTGAATGTTTAAAAAAAAAATAGAAATAGGGCTCAGAGCAGGGGGTGCTCACAAGTCAAAAACCAAGTTACTTTTTTCCCATTGGAGTTGCACTTGCCCCACTTGAGCTCACCCTCTCCCCTTACACACATGCTGGCGCGGATGGCAGTATCGTGAAGGCTGCGACCATTGTTGACCATCCACTTGGGAATATGAGACAGAAGACCATACAGGATAGGGATGAGGCTTGACTAAGGACTGGAGGTAGGGGGGAGCAGGCTCTCCCTGTGGTGGTGTGGAATGGCCTGAAGGCTCAGAGAGTCCCAGGCATGCGGTGCAGATGAGTACAATGAATCCACCAGTCCTAACTGAAGGACTGTGACCTTGGCCTCCAGGCCAGAGCAGATAAGCTCACACCATAGTATGGAGTGCCATCCTCGATTTGAAGACCCCTTGACCTGCCATTCATTGTTCGAGAATAAATTCTAGATTCTCAGGGTTTATGGTCTCAAAGGAAACAATAATCTGCCTACCTGCTTGCTAGTTTGCCTGTATTCTCTTTTGTGCCAGAAAGGAGTTAGGATGCATTAGGCAGGATGGGCTAGGAAATGCTGCAGTAACGTCCCCACGTCTCAGGAGTTTTACACGACAAACTTGATTTCTCACAGCTCAGACCACACAGCTCATTCATTAAGTAAGTCACATGGCCAAACCTTTCTTCAAGAGGCCAGGAAATGAAACTTCCCCATGGTCCTAGAAAAAGAACCGGAAATCTCCATGAACTATAGAAATGACCATCCTGGGGGGGGGGGGGGGCGGGAAACCTGTGTTTATATACACACCTGGAAGAGGCAATGCCTCTTGCTGTAAAAATAGAGCACCTGCTTGGTAGAATCGACAAGTTTCATTTAGCCTTTGCAGGCTTTACCTCTGCCAGGATCTGCCCAATCAATGAATCAATCAATCAGTCAACCAGGGGAGAGGCAGCAGCATCCCCAGAAAGACTGGCCCCATCGGTAACACTGCACCAAAGCCCTTCCCTTCCCCCCTTCCACATCCTTCCTCTGGGCTTTCCCCAGTCAGGGCTGACTCTGCCAACTGATAAGATGGAGTTGTTGGGGGAGGAGGGGTCCGCCTGGGTGGCTCATTCTGTTAAGTGATTGAGAGACTGCCTCTGGCTCAGGTCATGATCTCAAGGTCCTGGGATTGAGCTCTGGGTCAGGCATCCTGCTCAGCAGGAAGTCTGCTTCTCCCTCTGCCTGCTGCTGCCCCAGCTTGTGTTGTCTCTCTCTCTCTCTCTCTCTCTCGATCTCTCTCTCTCTCTCTCTCACACACACACACACAAAACACGTAGTTGTTGGGTCCTGGCATTTGGCAGATAATTGTGTGATTACAGAGTCAAATGAGTCTGAGTTAGGTAAGACATCGCTTGGTCCTGGGCTAGAAGGAAAGACACAGGCAGTCGGTGGTCAAGTCCAAGGGCAGGACAGAGTCACTCTCAGTGGGAGGGAGGACGGTGAGGAACTTCCCAACTGAGCAGAAAGAAGCACTGCGGGGAGTGACAGTCAGGAGCTGGGGGCCTGGGTTCCGGGAGGAGAATGGGGAACGCACAAAGTTCAGGCAGCTGGGTTCAAGGGCTGTTTCCGAGTCAGCACCCTCCCCCCGCTTCCTGGGTGCTTTGCATCTCTGTCCCTTGGGGCCTCTCAGCAGTCCCAAATCTCCAAGAAACTGGCTCAGAGAGATGCGCAGAGATCCAGCAAGCGGGCAGAGCGGACCTGGACTCCAGGCCGGGTCCAAGTCCCGCGTCAAGCGCTTCCACCACTCCAGCTTGTCGGAGAGCTGGGGGCCCCTGGCCCCTGCAAGCTCCAGGGAAAGCAGTGTGGGGGGGGGCGCACTTCGGGGGCACGGGGCATCGCGGGGAGAGGACTTGGGCTCCTGCCTGGTGAGAGTGAGCTACCCCAGGGAGGCGGCTGCAGCCTCGCGAGCGGGAGCGCACAGAGCACGCCCAGCCCCAGCAGCGCCGAGGAAAATGTCCCCCTCCGGGAGGCACCAGCGGCTCCGGCCCCGCGTGACCAGCAGGGGGCGCGCGATCCCCTCCCGAAACCCGGGAAGGCGGGCGGGAGGGCGGCGCCTGGGGAGGTGAGTTCAGCCCGAGGTCCTCCGCTTGCTGGCTTGCTGGCTCCTGCATTGAAAAAAGGGCTTGGAAACTGTTCTCACCTGTTCCTTCTGTGGCATTGCACCGGGGCGGGGTGAGGACTCCGGATTTTCGTTTTAAACCCTGCTCTTTAAACACTAAACACACTGTTGTTTTTTTAGACGTTATTTATTTGACAGGGATCACAAGTAGGCAGAGAGGCAGGCAGAGAGAGAGGGGGAAGCAGGTTCCCTGCTGAGCAGAGAGCCCAATCCGGGGCTCGATCCCAGGACCCTGAGATCGTGACCTGAGCTGAAGGCAGAGGCTTTAACCCACTGAGCCACCCAGGCGCCCATAAACACACTGTTTGACACATGGGCAAGCTCGTATTCATTTGACAGAAAGTGCCTGTTCTGTAGCTGATTTGGCCTGGGTCCCCCAGAAAGCAGAGCCTGGGGGGAGTTGCTTTGGGAGATGACACGGTAAGGGGCGCGACCAGGCGAGGAGAGAGAGCTAACACAACTCCGCATTGCTGAGGTGGTCCTTCCCCGCTCCGCCTCCCAGGACATTCCGGGCCACTTTACAGAATGTCTGAGAACTACCCTCCTGAGGAGGAGAGAAGGATTTATACATTACCTACCAAGACCCCCTCCTCTAGCACAGGCCTGCAGGAGAGTTTGTCCAGTTCATGGGTGCAAAGCCTGGTCAGGACACTCTCCCAGCTGGGGCTGGATTCAGGATAAGAGGGCTGAAGGGGGGCACATGACCTCAGAACCCCACCCGAGAAAGGGACACAAAGGGGACAAGGGGACCCTAAGGAAGTCATCCACAGTAACTACCCAGACTCTTCATCTCAGGGCTGTTTATACTAAGGTGTGTGTCTAAGATTCTGGGAAGTGGGATTGCTTGGTGAAAGGGGAAAGTCACCTGCAATTTTGCTACATGTTGTCAGATCTTGATATGATGGGGTTGTACCATTTGGCATTTCCCTACAACTTAGTGAGCTCCTGCTTCCCCACAGCCTTGCCAACAGAGTATGTGGCAGACCTTTGTGTGTTTGCTGATCTGACAGGTGAGACATCACATCTTAGTGCATTTTTATTTAGTATTTCTATTATCATGAGCAACACTGAGGCTTTTCATTGCAGTATTAGTTGTAATAAGAGAAGACAGGGAACACAAAAGCACAATGAGATATCACTGCCTCATGACCATCAGAACAACTATTAAAAAACAAAACAGGGCACCTGGGTGGCTCTATCGGTTAAGGGTCTGCCTTTAGCTTGGGTCATGATTCAGGGTCCTGGGATCAAGCCCCACATCGGGCTCCCTGCTCAGCAGGAAGCCTGCTTCTCCCTCTGCCTGGTGCCACCCCCTGCTTGTTCTCCATCAGATAAATAAAATATCTTTTTAAAAAATGGTAATTTGCATGAAAGCTGGATTTTTTTAATGTGGTGTAGCATATGGGAAATATAATGCAGACATAAAAAGCATTCTGACATTCTGACACATGCTACAGTATGTAGGAACCTTCAAAAGGACAAGTACTGTATGATTCCTCTTATATGAGACACCTGGAATAGTCAAAATCATAGAAAGTAGAGCGGTGGTTGCCAGGGGGTGGGGAGAGGGTGGTGGACTGGCAAGTTGATGCTGAAATGGGAACAGAATTTCATTTTGCAAGATGAAAAGTGTTCTGGGATGGGCAACGGGGATGGTTGCCAAAGAACGTGAAAAGACCTCATGCCACTGCGTAGTACACTGAAAAATGGTTAAGATGGTAAATTCTGTTATGTGAACTTCACAATGTTTTAAAAAGAAACCAAAAACAGACAAGAAACTTTGAATTCATAGAGGAATAGATCAAGCTACATTCACCCAGGGTACAATACTACTATTGAAAAAAAAAAAAAAACAGAAAAGAAAAGAATGAGGAGTGGGCACCTGGTGGCTCAGTCTGTTAAGCGCCTGCCTTTGGCTCAGGTTATGATCCTAGGGTCCTGGGATGGAGCCCTACATCGGGCTCCCTGCTCAGCAGAAAGCCTGCTCTCTCTCTCCTTTTGCTGCTCTCCCTGTCTGTGCTCTGTCAAATGAATAGATAAAATCTTTTTAAAAAATACGTTTACCGGGGGCGCCTGGGTGGCTCAGTGGGTTAGGCCGCTGCCTTCGGCTCAGGTCATGATCTCAGGGTCCTGGGATCGAGTTCCGCATCAGGCTCTCTGCTCGGCAGGGAGCCTGCTGCTCTCTCTTTCTCTCTCTCTCTCTCTCTCTCTCTGCCTGCCTCTCTGTCTACTTGTGATCTTTCTCTGTCAAATAAATAATAAAAAAATCTTAAAAAAAAATACGTTTACCTAGTGGGTATCCTTTCAGGCTAGATGGGACAGAGGTGCAGCTGGACTTCTCCATACTCACTTTTTTTTTTTTAACATTTTATTTATTTGAGAGAGAGTACATAAGCTGGGGGGGAGGAGGGAGGTGGAGAGGCAGACAGAGAGGGAGAAGCAGACTCCCTGCTGAGCAGGAAGCCCAATGTGGGGCTCGATCCCAGGACCCTGAGATCATGACCTGAGCCAAAGGCAGATGCTTAAGCACCTGAGCCCCATCTCCATACCTATCATGTTTTATACATCTGCATTCAGAAACACGTAAATGTGCACACAATTTTTTGAAACCTTAATTAGTATAGAGTTTGTTGGATTTTCTCTGCAATCTCCATAAGCATAGCCTTAGAGGGTCTAGTGATTTTTTTTTTTTTTATATTTATTTGAGAGAGAGGGTGCAGGGAGAAGGGGCAGAGGCAGTAAGAATCGCAAGCAGACTCCACGCTGACTGCAGAGCCTGACATAGGACTTGACCTCACCCCCCGATCATGATCTGAGCTGAAACCAAGAGTCAGACGCTTAACCAACTGCACCACCCAGGTACCCCTCTAAGATTTTATTTTTAAGTAATATTTACACCCAACGTGGGGCCCAAACTCACAAACCCTGAGATCAGGAGTTGCATGTCTACTGACTGAGCCAGCCAGGTGCCCCCAAAGAGAGTTGGTGATCTTTGAGATTTCCAATACATTAAAAAACAAAACAAACAATCCCCCCCCACCCCATAAAGTAACGAGTATGAACTTAGCTTTGAAAAAAACGGAACACTCACACATTGCTAGTGAGAATGTAAATGGTGTGGTCGCCTCTGAAAACAGTCTGGCTTCCTCAAAAATTGAAACAGAGTTAATATACCCAAGAGAAATGAAAACACATGTCCACACAAGGGCTTTAACACAAATGTTCATAGAAGCTTTATTTAGATTAACCCCAAACTGGGAACAATCCAAATTTCCGCCAGCAGAGGAATGGATACATAGTGGTATTTCCACAGGACGGAATACTATTCCCTAGTAGAAAGGCTAGCTGATGTGTCTAACGGCATAGATAAATCTCGAAATACTTTGGAAGAGTAAAAGAAATTAGACTTTCAAAAGTACATCCTGTATGATTCCATTTGCAGAAAATTCTGGAAACTGAAAAGTCATCTATAATGATAAAAAGATCAGTGGTGCCTTGGGGCAAGGGGAGGAGGGCAGGGGTGCCCCTTAAGGGGCATGAGGAAACTTTGGGGGTGTGATGAATAAGTTCATTGTCTTGATTGTGGATGGTCTCATGGGTATAGAAATACATAAGAACTTGTTAAATCATACACTTTGGGTTTTTAAAAAAATATTTATATCTTTATAGCACAGGTGCGGGAGGAAGGGTAGAGGGAGAGAGGGAGGGAGGATTCTTAGGCAGACTTCCCACTGAGCGTGGAGCCCGGCGTTGGGCTCGATCGCACAATCCTGAGACCGTGAGCTGAGCATAAATCAAGACTCAGACATTCAACTGACTGAGTCAGCCAGGCGTCCCTAAATTATACACTTTGAGTATTTGCAGTTAATTGTTCAAAAATAGGATGAGATAATAAACAGTACTTAAAAATTTTAAAACAATGTAAGTTCTTGGGCGGTCTCTCTTTTTTCAAGATTTTATTAAGCAATCTCGAACCCCAAGGTCCAGAGTCACATGCCTCACTGCCTCACTGGCTATGCCAGTCAGGCGTCCCAATATCTTCCATAGAGTCAAAAATTCCTATTTCTCGGTTTTTGTTAAGAATTTTTTTCAGGTGGAGGGGTACCTGGGTGGCTCAGTGGGTTAAGCCTCTGCCTTTGGCTCAGGTCATGATCCCACTGTCCTGGGATCCAGCCGACATCAGACTCTCTGCTCAGCAGGGAGCCTGCTCCCCCCACCTCTATCTGCCTTTCTGCCTACTTGTGATCTCCGTCTGTGAAATAAATAAATAAATAAAATATTTTTTTAAAAAAAGAATTTTTTTCAGGTGGAATATCAAATACTTTTTTGGCATCTATTATATGGTTTTTCCTCATTTAATCTGTTTACATGGCTTATTTATAGATTCTCTAGCACTAATTCATCTCTGTATTCCTGGGATAGATGCAACTTGATCATGATACACCGTCCTTTTAATATGCTGCTGAAATTGATTTGCTAATAATTTGCAGGGTTTGGTTTTTTGTGTTTTTTTTGCAGTTATCTTTTTATTACTAGCTAATTTAATTGCTTCCGTTGTCCTGGTGAGAATGGCCTGTGGCTTTCTTTGGGACACAGTTTGCTCTCAGCTATACTGGCGTGTGCTAAGGAACGTGTTCTCCTCCTGTTCTCTGGAAAAGTTTGTTCTTTTATGGTTGAGATGATGCCAGTTTGGTGGAGCCCGTGGAGGAAGCCAGCGTGGGGAGATTTGTAAGACTAATCAGATTTCTTTAACGGTTCCAGGGAAAATTCAGGCTTCTCTTTTTTTCCTTTTGGGGAAAAAAAAAATATATATATATATATTTTAGGATTTTATTCACTTATTTGACAGGCAGAGATCACAGGTAGGCAGAGCGAGCGGCAGGCAGAGAGAGAGGAGGAAGCAGGCTCCCTGCTGAGCAGAGAGCCCCATGCAGGGCTCCATCCCAGGAGCCTGGGATCATGACCTGAGCCGAAGGCAGAGGCTTTAACCCACTGCGCCACCCAGGTGCCCTGATCCTTTTGAAAATATTTTATTACAGAATATCCACCATACACAAGTAGAAAGAATGGTATGGTAAGCCCTCAACCAGCTTTGAAAATCAAGCTTATAACCCTATCTTCTCATCTGTACCCCCACCCACTTCCCCTGCCCACTTCCTAGATCACCTGGAAACAAATTCCAGACATCCTAGCATTTCATCTGAGGGTATTCCACTAATTTTCTCCAAGAGATAAGGATTTTATTATTTTACTGTTTTTAAAAAGATTTGAGAGAACACAAGCAAGGGGGAGGGGAAATGAGAAAGGCAGGCTCTCCACTGAGCAGGGAGCCTGTTGTGGGGCTCGATCCCAGCACCCTGAGATCATGAACTGAGCCGAAGGCAGACGGAGCTACCGAGGTGCTCCAAAAGATAAGGATTTCAAAAACACAAAACGTAACCCTTATATATCATGCCTACAAATTGAACAATTCTGTGATATCATCAGTCTGTTTTCATTTATCCCCAGTTGTCTCATGTGTTGGGGGTTGGGGTTGGTGGTTTTGTTTGTTTCAGTTAGTTTGTTTGAAAACCTGGAGCCAATTAATGCCCATACATTGTGACCGGTTAATGTGTGTCTTCAGAGGCCTGCCCAGCATGTGAGGGTTCATGCTCCCCAGGCCCATGTTTTCACTTCTCTGGCCATGCACAGGCCCCCCTCCACAGTCATCCACACCACCAAGCCACTGACTGGCCTTGCACTTTCCTCAGGAGAGTTGTGCACCCGCTGGCATAGCCCCAGGACATGGGTGTCAAAGGTCCACACCCAGCCCACCCCCAGTGAGCCCACAGAATCCCCGAGACATTGCTTTGTCCCCGGACTTCAGTTCAGCCCTGGCTGATCAGAACTAGGACATGGACCAGTTGAAAACGGACTGAGTAGGTGATATTACGGTATCGCTAAATATATTAGGAGGGGAAAGAAAGCAACAGACAGGTCATTGGGGTGGCTCCCAAGGGGGAAGGGGCCAAGGCTCCTGCTCTGTGGCTCCAGGGACAGCAGTGCCAGGGGCAGCCCTAGCCCACCCTGGTCCCCAGGGTCCCCTGCGAGGCCTCCTCTCTCTCCCTGACAGCACTGTTCCTGGTGACCATGCGAGTTCTGTGGGCCTTTGCTCCCTCCCCAGTCCCCTCTGGTTGCCACAGGCTTCTGTGGTATCGTGTCCCATGTGTGTGCAGATTGCACAAGGGACATTCTGGGCACAGGCTTCTGAGTGTGCTCCTTCTTATTCTGGACATGCCTGAGGGCGGACAGCAGGCCAGGTGCTGCTGGCGGATGGCCTCCCAGACTGCTTGGGGGAGGGGGGAGTGGCCCCCGGAGCAGCACAGGCCACTGCTAGGAGTGGCCCCCGGAGCAGCAGAGGAGACACGCCTGCGTCAGAACTGACAGGTGAGGCAAGAGCTAGGGTAAAGTGACAGCTGTGGGGCACGGAGCCAGATGGAAGCAGGACAAGTAGAAATTTCGCTGGTATGAGGCTGTGGCCACTTCACTCCCAGACACCAGGCAAGCAGCTGGTTGTGTGGGAAACACCCAGCCCAGGCTGGGTCCCCTTTGGAAGGAGGGGTAGGGTGGGGTGGTATACAGTCCTATCCTAGCCAGCATGAGGCTAGGGCACCGGCCCCCCTGGACACAGGACTGCTGTCTGTGCTCGTGCAGTGATCATGTCTGCTCCTCTCCCCTGTGATCCTACACATGTTCTCGAAAGCACGTCTGTCTGGGAATTGCAGGCTGTCTTCTGGACACTATTTTTCAGATAGGTTGTTTCTCCTCTTCGAGGTTGGTGCATGATCCTCTGGCTAATATTCCATTCTGGACCCTAATCTCTACACACCACGTGTTCCTCCTTTTTCTGGCTGTAAGATACATGGGACAAAAAACTGACCATCTCCAGAACTTTTCCACGTACCGTCCAGTGGTGTTAACTACATTTATACTATTGTGCAACCATCGCCACGATCCATCCCCGGATCTCTCCTCTTCTGGTTCATATGGGACGGCTGGGCGTTTTTACCGACTGCTATTACAGCCCAGCTGCCATCGGTCACCTGGACTGGTGGTGTGGGTTGAGGGGCAGGTCCTGGGGCTCCTCACTGCTGCCTGCTGATTCTGCTTCTGATTCTGGCATTTGCCTCCTGTTATGGACTGTGTCCCCCCAACTCCCCCAAATTCATATGGCGAAGCCCTACCCCCCAATGTGATGGCATTGAGAGGAGAGGCCTCGGGAGTTCAGGGTTAGAGCAGGTCCTGACATGGAGCCCTTGTGATGGGATTAGGAGTCATGAGAGAGCTTGCTTCCCTCCTCCGCCAGGTGAGGACACAAGGGGAAGAGATTCGTCTGCAAGAGAGCCCTCACCCGGTCACACTGGCACCGATCTTAAACTTCTCACCTATTTTGGTCTCATAAAAGCCACCCAGTCTGTGGAATTTTGACAGCGGCCTGAACAGAGACACACCCAAAGGGGCTGAATTTGTTCCCTCACAGTCACATTTCTCAGCATCTCATACTGGCCGGTTTCCTTGTTAGGCTATGTAGGCAGGACGTGTCTCACTCCACATATTCAGGGATGCACGGACTGCAGTTTTAAATGTTTCTCTGTAACTTACTCTGTTGTCAAACCTGCCGCTCTACTCCAGTGGTGGAAACTTCACTTCAGTGTGGGGCTCTCCCTGCCTTTCCCTAGAATGCGTCTAAATCCTGACCTGTAACGAAGGCACTTTAGCAGCAAGTCAGTCAGATCTCTGCAGGTGCGTCTCTCGTCCTTATTCCCCAAAGCCTTCTACTGCTAACTCTCTGCCTCCTTCGGCTGCCCGTTTATTTTGCCCCTATGGACACGATGGCATTGCCAGAGAGCTCTGAGAAGCAACACACCCCCAGCGGCTGCCTCAATCTTGCTGCGAAGTATGGTTAAGAATGCCCTTCTAGGGCGCCTGGGTTCAGCCTCTGCCTTCGGCTCGGGTCATGATATCAAGGTCCTGGGATTGAGTTCCGCATCGGGCTCTCTGCTTGGCAGGGAGCCTGCTTCCCCCTCTCTCTGCCTGCCTCTCTGCCTACTTGTGATGTGTCAAATAAATAAATAAAATCTTTTAATAAAAAAAAAAAGAATGCCCTTCTAGGGTGCCTGGGTGGCTCAGTTGGTTAAGCCTCTGCCTTCGGCTCAGGTCATGATCTCAGGGTCCTGGGATTGAGCCCCACATTGGGCTCTCTGCTCGGCAGGGAGCCTGCTTCCCCCTCTCTCTGCCTGCCTCTCTGCCTACTTGTGATGTGTCAAATAAATAAATAAAATCTTTTAATAAAAAAAAAAGAATGCCCTTCTAGGGTGCCTGGGTGGCTCAGTTGGTTAAGCCTCTGCCTTCGGCTCAGGTCATGATCTCAGGGTCCTGGGATTGAGCCCCACATTGGGCTCTCTGCTCGGCAGGGAGCCTGCTTCCCCCTCTCTCTCTGCCTGCCTCTCTGCCTACTTGTGATCTCTGTCAAATAAATAAATTAAATCTTTGGAAAAAAAAAAAAAAAAGAATGCCCTTCTATCTTCTGTTAAGTATCACGTCACCATCATCCAAACAGTTAAATGCCATTTGAAGGGCCCCTGGGTGCCTCAGTCAGTTGGGCGTCTGCCTTTGGCTTGGGTCATGATCCTGGGGTCCTGGGATCAAGTCCCGCACGGGGCTCCCTGCTCAAGTCCCAGTCTGCTTCTCCCTCTGCCTGCCGCTCCCCATGCTCGTACTCTTTCTCTCCAAAAATAAATAAATAAATAAATAAATAAATAAATAGGAAAGAAGGAAGCCATTCAAGAATCTCACCATTTCCAATGACACTAGGAAACCTCATTCCATGGCTGCATCTCCTTCTGTCAACTCTGGCCCACAGGGGTCAGCCACCAACGGCTTCTCGATGACTCAATGGCCCCCTCACTGTCTCATCCCCTACTGCCTTAGCAGAGGGAGAATCCTCTGGGCAGCTGCCGAAGAACAAAAAGTATTTGACTTTGGCTCAGGTCATGATCTCAGGATCCTAGGATCAAGCCCTGCATCAGGCTCCCTGCTCAGCAGGCAGCCTGCTTCTCCCTCTCCCTCTGCCCCTCCCCACTGCTAGTGCTCATGTTCTCAAATAAATTTTCAAAATCTTTTTTTAAAGAATTTTTTTAAAAAGATTTTTTTTTCTTTTTTTAAAGATTTTATTTATTTATTTGACAGAAAGAGAGAGAGATCACAAGTAGGCAGAGAGGCAGGCAGAGAGAGAGGAGGAAGCAGGCTCCCTGCTGAGCAGAGAGCCCAATGCGGGGCTCGATCCCAGGATCCTGGGATCATGACCTGAGCCAAAGGCAGAGGCTTTAACCCACTGAGCCACCCAGGCGCCCCAAGATTTTCTTTATTTGTCAGAAAGAGTGTGCACAAGAAGGGGGAGAGGCAGGCAGAGGGAGAAGCAGGCTGGGACTTGATCCCAGGACTCTGGGATCATGACCTGAGCCGAGGGCAGACGCTTAACTGACTGAGCCACTCGGGCATCCCAAATTTTAAAAATCTTTTAAAAAAGGGAAAAAATGGTGAATCTTCCAGTTTTATATAACAAACCCATTCTCAGATCCCCACTCCCTTGAGGCTCCAGGCTCCTTCTTCAAAACTCGCCCAAGGCAATCCTAGCATCTCCAGCTCATTGACTGAGGCCCCCATTGTGTCCAAACTTCCGGAGTCATTAGAATAAGCTCCGGGTGTTCTTGGCAGGACTTTAGGTCTTGAGTCCTGTGAAATGCTCCCATATCAATCAACTCGCTGCCCCATATTAGATATCCTACCCCCATCAGTACCCTTAAAATCCATTCCTGCATGTGCTCCCCTAGGTCCTGTGGTTAGACCTGTCCTGCAACGTTTTGGGGGGACTGAACTATTTCCTCCTAGATCACAGATTGTGATTCACTGCTGAGGCTAGGCTGAGACCCAATTCTAGTTGCTAGTCCGGAGGCAACGAGTGGAGGGGATCTCGAGAGAGTGATTAGCATCATTTCATAAGACACTGAGCCCAGGTGAGATCTCTGCATGGCCTCCAGGCAAAACGAGGCTACTTTTCTTTATCAAGGGGGAAGGGAGCACCAGCTGCTGGCCAGGAGGATTCAGGGGCTCTAGAGCTCCAGATTCTTAGGTATGTCCACCCAAACATCCCCATGATCCCCTCAGGATCCTATCCTCCCTTGCTACCCCTCCAACCCCTGGTTGGATGCCCTGACTTTATAGCACAGGAGAATTGTTGAGGAAGATGGGTCTTGTTTGCAACTCTGCTGCCCTTATGATTCCATCGTGGGCCTCATTGTCAGCATGCTCTGATTCCTTGCTGCAAAAGTGAGCATTTCCTTATGTTGCTTCAGGAGACTTTCTGGCTTTCATATCATGGGCTTCGTTGACGGGGCTCACCTGAGCCTGATGTTTTTTCTGGAAAGTTTCTAAAGCAGGTATAGAAAAATAGCCACCTCCATAATCCTTGTAGCTACAGCTGCCTTCCTTTCGAGTGCCAAAGCTACTTCATAAGCCCAGCTCTCCCTTCAACTTCTATCTCATTCCAATCTACCAAAGTTAAGAGTCTTACACTCCAGGACCAGAGGGGATAACACCAGTCCACTGGCCAATGGTGGTGAGAGGTCACTGTTGCCATAGTTCTAGACTCCTATTCCTACAGTCTCCCTTCTAGGGCTACTTCCCACTGTTTTAGCTTGCATTCCCGTAAAAGCAGAGCCTGAGCCTAGAACGTGGGTGCAGCTCATTTTGGTAGATGAATCCAGGAAATGGGAGAGAGGGAGTGAGGAGAATGACACAGGGCAGAAGGAAAATTCAACACTGTGTATTTTGGCTCCTGTCCCTTATGGGCTGAAGGCATTCACTCACCTGCACTCCAGCCTAGGCCTGCTGGGTTGAGAGAGCTCCTGAGGCTGAGGAGAAAGCCATAGTAGATGCTGGAAATGAGGCACTGCCAGTGTCCACGGAGTCATCTACCCTAGCTGTGGCTGGGGTCAGAGTGGGCTGATCGGCCGAACCAAAAGTTCCAAAACATCTAGTACACCTTTCTTGCCTTAGAGGGGATCAGAAATCTGGGACAATGCCAAAGGCCAAACACCATTGGCTCCCTGGGACTCAGGTGTCTGCCTCTGTAGACCTCTGTGCATTCTGGAAATATGTGGAGCGGGCCTACTCAGTGTTCTACACTGAGATACAGGAAAAAAACAATGAAAAGCCCTACAGAGCATATGTCCTAGTGGTGCGGGATAGGGGTGTGGAGGAGACTGACAATAAAACAGACAGCATGCCACGTGGTTACAGATGTTAGAAAACAAAACAGAAAAGGAGGATCCGTTGTCCTGCCTTGGTTGGGATGGGGGAGAAGACGGACTCCTTTAAACAGAGTCATTAGGGAAAACCTCATTGAAAAGGTGACACTGAAGCAGACACCTGAAGGAAGTGAAGAGTGAGTAAAATCAGCCAGACACTGAGGAATGCGGAGGGAGGAGGGAAATAGTGCCTAGGAGCTCGCAGTGCCTTGGAAGCCAGGAGAAGACAGTGTTTCCAAGAGGAGGAGCAGGAAATGCGGCTGATGGACCAAGACGGAGGATGGAGAATTGGCCAAAGTCACTAACACTGGAGGATGATGGCATCTGTGAGGAGAGCAGGCTGGGGGGAGTGGAGGGTGAGACACCTAAGCTAGAGAAGGATTAAGAGCAAAGAGGGAGGGGAGGAATTGAGGACAGTGAATACAAGTAACTTTTTGGAGATTAGTTACAAAGGGAAGCAGAGAAATGGGGCAGTAGCTGCAAAGTCTTGTCGGGTCAAGAAAGGACAGGTTTACCAAGATGGAAGATCTACCAGGTTCTCTACTCCCATTTCCCTTCATCTTCCCTCTGGCTGTCGACAAATCTGTGGCCTTTTTGACCTCCCTCTTCAAGCCCAAAAATATTTTTGCAAAGCTCTGATCCTCAGAGAGTTCTGAGCTGTAGGAGGGGAAAGCCACAAAGAGTCCTTTGTTCCTGCTTTCTGCTCTGTCACATCCCTCCCTGGGGCTATGAGCTTGGCTGCCTTCGTCAGGGGTGAAATTCCACAGCAGAAAGAACAAAGTCAGATATCTCAAAATATCATCCTGCTCCATTTATTTCGGGCCCTTTAGCCACTTGGATGCCTTTCGCTAAACATGGGGCTGCCTGCCTGCCTGCTGCTGGTCTAGCATGCCCGATACTCTAAACTATTTATTTTCAAGGAGTCTGGCCAAAGCAATATTCCCTAAACTTTAAGCATTCTTGGATCACCGTTATGATTTTGGCTATTTTCCCATACCTCATACAGTTTTTACTCCATGTTTTTACATAAAGCACTTTCCTTGAAATTTTGTTGTGGTGGTGGTGGTAAAATTCGCCTAACATAAAACTCACTAAAGCGTACAATTCGGGGGGCGCCTGGGTGGCTCAGTGGGTTAAAGCCTCTGCCTTCGGCTCAGGTCATGCTCCCAGGGTCCTGGGATTGAGCCCCACATCGGGCTCTCTGCTCAGCAGGGAGCCTGCTTCCTCCTCTCTCTTTCTGTCTACTTGTGATCTCCATCTGTCAAATAAATAAAATCTTTTTTTTTTTTTTAAAAAGCGTACAATTCGGTGGCTTTTAGAACATTCACAATGTTGTGCCACCATTACCAAACAGTTCCAAAACCTTTTTCATCACTCTAAAAGGGAACCCTTCACCTGCGAAGCAGTCCCTCCTTCCTTCCCACTCCCCCCAGTCCCTGGTAACCACCAACCTGCTTCCTCTCTCTATGGATTTGCCTATTATGGATAATTTATTTAAACAGAATCATGTAGGGGTGTCCTGGCTCAGTAGGCTGAGCATCTGCCTTTGGCTCAGGTCATGATCCCAGAGTCCTGGGATCGAACCCCGCATTGGGCTCCCTCCTCAGTGGGGAGTCTGCTTCTCCCTCTCCCTCTGGCCCTCCCCATGTCCTGCTCATGTAGTCTTTAAAAAAGATAAAAATAAACAGAAACATGAAATTCATGATCCTTTGTGTCTAGCTTCTTCCACTTGTCTGGTTTCTCCACTAGTCCCTTCTCTTGGGTTTGATCTTTTTTCTAGTCTATCATTTTGATTCCCTTCTCATTTCCTTTTCTGTGTATATTTTTTCTTATTTTATTTTAAAGATTTTATTTACTTATTTTTTATGATTTAGTTGAAATAGAGAGAAATCAGAAGGGGGGGAGGGGCAGAGTGAGAGGGAGAAGCAGACTCCCTGCTTGAGGGTGGTGGGGAGGCTCAATCCCAGGACCCCGAGATCATGATCTAAGCCAAAGGCAGCTGCTTAGCTGACTGAAGCACTCAGATGCCCCAAGATTTTATTTTTATGTAGTCTCTACTCCCAATGCAGGGCTCAAACTCCTGAGATCAAGGTCACTTGCTCTTCCAACTAAGCCCGCCAGGCCTCCCTGCTTTCCTAGTTGTTTTAAAAGGGGAATTTATTTCACCCTCATAACTATTTTAAGTACTTTAATCTATGTTAATGTAAATATATATTTATTAAAATACAAAAAAGCACTGCGAAGAAGAAATGTTTCTCAACTTTGTGTCTAACGACATGTTTTGTGTTGTTTCGCTGCTTGAATAAGGCCACAATTTCACACAAAGTAGTTGTTTAGTAATCCCTAGTTTACTCCTGAAACAAAATTGGGCTGAGGCAGGACACCCACTTCTCTCACAACTGTCATATGGCCCTCAGGAGATGGGTCCCCCCCACCCCCGGTCTCAAGTTTCAGTGGATGCAGAAATGCACTGTCTCTATTCCAGGGAAAAGGTTAGATATTGCAAGGACAAGTGTCATCACAAGTACAATACAATCCCCAAAGCACCTTATGTAATACCTCGTGGTATTACGTATGGAGGTTGGGGAAATGGGCTCCCCACGTCCTGGGAAAGAACACTGATCCAGAAGGGATCTAAGAGGATATCAAAATCAGACACCTGCAACAAGGTAGGAATGAAGCAACCAGCAGGTGACAGCCACACTTCAGCTCAGGAAACTGCTGGCTGGACAGAATGGAGGTCCAGGTGGTGGCCAAGTCTCTTTTTCAGAACACAGGATATCTGGATATTTAATGTGAAATCTCCGAATTCTTTTTTTTTTTTTTAAAGATTTTATCCATTTATTTGACAGATAGAGATCACAGGTAGGCAGCGAGGCAGGCAGAGAGGGAGGAGGAAGCAGGCTCCCTGCCGAGCAGAGAGCCCGATGTGGGGCTCGATCCCAGGACCCTGGGATCATGACCTGAGCCGAAGGCAGCGGCTTAACCCACTGAGCCACCCAGGCGCCCCGAAATCTCCGAATTCTTAAGTGTTGGCAACGAATGCAAAATTTTTAAGCAACGTGGGTGGAGCAAATCCTATCTGTGTACAGGTTTTGCCCTGGAGAGTGCTTGTTTGTACTCTGGGGGAGACTACGGAGGAGAAAAAGGCCTGTAATAGAGAAGCGACTCCCCAAATACCACACAGCCAGGTGGGAGCGGCTGCGCTCACGTTCGAGAAAGCCGAGTCAAACTTACTGACTCTGGACTGAGGCTGAAACCCCTCCGGCCCGCGCCGCGCCTCTAAGTCAGGGGGAGCCAGGAGCAAGGTCCCCGACCCCGTCCGCCTGCCCGCCTCACCGCACCCTCCATCACCGAGCGCCCAAGCTTTCGTGGCCTCCCCGACTTGGTCCTCGGTCGCTTGGGACAAGAATGCCACTGCCTGCCCCCCGCTAGCCGTCCGCGCGCCCCTTCCCCTCTCCGCGGCAAGTCCGGCTCCCACCCCGCGTTCCCAGCGAGCGGGCCGCGCAGACACCTTCCGCCAAGGCCCTATCGCGCCCTCCCGAGCCCGGCTGCTGGCTGAGTCACCCGTCCACAGTGGTCACTAAGTGACGGTCCCTACCCGCGAGTCGGGAGCCCTGGACAGGCCCACTCCGCCGCCCACAAACGCGCCCGGACAAGGAGCGAAGTGCGCGTGCGCCGCCCGGGCTTTATTGCGTCACCGCGACTCCAGAGCGCGCGGCTCGATCATGAGCACGCCGCTCGCGCCTTCGCGTTTGCGCATCTTCCTCTGCCAGGCGCGGGCCGCCGTCGTCTGGTTGGCCTCGGTGTCCAGCTTCTTCTCCAGCAGGTGCATGCGCGCCGTGGTCTCAGTCAGCATGTCCATGAGCAGTTCCTGCTGCAACTTCAAGTAGTTGTTCTCCTCCAGCAACACCTGGCTCTTGACCCGCGGCACCGGCGGCTCCCAGCCCGAGATGGTCGGCGGGGACAGCGGCGGCCCCGACCGCAGGGGGAGCCCCTCGGCTGTCCAGCGGCCGCTGCGGAACACGAAGTCCTCGTCGCTCAGGCGCGTGCGCGGCGCGCCGTAGCTGAGGCCCAGCTCGGCCTGGCGCGTCCGGTGGTCCAGCAGGTAGAAGGTGGACATGGAGGAGATGCGGCGCAGCGGCGGGCGCCGCGGCGAGAAGCGCCGCGAGAAGTGGTCAACCCAGAACTGCCGCAACTGTTCCCACAGGCGGCCGGCGTGGCCCGACGCCGGGCACCTGAAGGCCTCCAGGGCGAGGGCCGAGTGGGCCTTGTTGGGCGTGTGGGTGCCCGGTGCCGAACCTCGAGGACGTGGGCGACCGGGGCTACGCCCTTGCCTCCGGAGCCCCGGTGTCCAGAATGATGAAGGCGAGCCAGGGGCACTACTGGGGAGCAAGAGTCCGGGTGAGCAGCCTGCTTGGACAGGCTGTCCCGTTAAACCGCGAGGACCGGTGGACAGAGCTTAGCTTTGAGGCTGGCGCCAGGGCTAACCAGCTGCTGGTCGCCAAGGAGCCCATCCCTGCACGCTGCCGCTGACAGTAGTCTCTGAAACGACCTTTCCCAAAGACCGCTCTAGGTCAGGCGCAGGGGATGCATTTGCGGATGAATGACCGCATCCCTGTCTTTCTGAGCCTTGGGCGGGCTGCTGGAAGGGATCATGGGCCCAGGAGAGGGGAACGGTGGAGCCGCTACTTAAAAGTTGAGCAGGGCTTTGCTGGATGAATTGGGGGTAGATAAGAGAGAGAGCCTCTAGGCAGAGTTAAGAGCCAGGCACAGCCTGAATGTTCCAGATGTGAGGAAGAGCTTGGAGTAGGGCTGGTGTGTGGGACTCGGCTGGGAATACAAGAGGAAGCCAGAAAGGAGACCAGGGCCTAAACTTCATCCTGGTACTACTGCATTACAAAGCCAGGGCTAGCTCTGGATTCAGAAAAGTATTCAGTAGGATGTGTAAAATAGCCAGTGGCATAACGGGCTGTGGGCCAGGCCTGGTCTGGGCAGGGGTTCTTAGTCTGTGCCCACCCTCAAGATGCTACTGGTCCGGCTTGGAACGCAGATGTGTGTGTAGATGACAGTAGTTCAGTATATTCAGTGACATCCTAGGGGCACTTGCCACGGATTAGGACCTACGCTTAGGATTCGAGGTCATAGCGGTTAGGTAGACTACTTGTGACTTTTCTCACAAGCAGACTACATCCTCAAGGAAGCTGAAGGACAGATAACAAGTCTCATTCTTTGTCTCCCCCAAAACCTGAAAGTGCTGACTCTATTCTATGGGAAAAGGACTATATGTTCTCTCTTAAATTCCTCTTCTCCCCCATGGAAGGTGAAAAGGGAAAGAACACTCTGTCATGCCTACATCAATCCAGTACATGCATATTCCTCTTGCACATAGCTAGGCTGAGTGGATGGTACTATCCCCTAGATCTGACTCAGGGCGACATCTCTGAAACCCCAAAGAGGGCCCAAGAGGGTGTAGCCAGGCCCACCCTTAATGCTGCATCTTCCTAGAGGGCCTTTTCCCAGGAAACCTCACTGCAAGTTGTGCCTCACCTGGAGGGTGTGTTGGAGGTGCTGAGCTGCTGTCCCAGGCCTGGCCCCATCTCTGAACCCCTCAGCTGCGGTCCACCAGCTATGACTCACAATGCCTCCAGGCCAGACTAGCCCAGGACAGAAGGGGTGCCCAGAGTCTGCTAGACTCTGGGCTCTTGGCTCTCCCCATATTCATTCAACACATGTATTGAGTGTTTGCTGTGTTCCAGATACAGCTCTACAGAGCCGGTGATAGGAATTTGATGTAAGGGAATGAACAAGGTAGTCCCTCCTGAAGTTTACCTATGGTGTCATGGGTCAGGTTCCCAGAAGCAGAGCCAGAGATGAGAATTCTTTTTTTTTTTTTTTTTTGAAGATTTTATTTATGTATTTGACAGATCACATAGCAGGCAGAGAGGCAGGCAGAGAGAGAGGAGGAAGCAGGCTCCCCGCCGAGCAGAGAGCCCGATGCGGGGCTCGATCCCAGAACCCTGAGATCACGACCTGAGCCGAAGGCAGAGGCCCAACCCACTGAGCCACCCAGGCGCCCCAGAGATGAGAATTCTTGTTTGAGTGATTTGCTGAGGAAGTGCTCTCAGGAGAAGGGTGTGAGGGAAACAGGACAGGGCAGGGAAGCAAACAAAAACAAGCAGGAGAGTGGCCTCAAGTGGAAACTAGCTTCAGACCCGTCCCACAGGTAACTGCATAAATTACACCACAGAGTTAGGCCCCCTTGCCACAGGAATGCCAGTCTTTCTCACCCTCTCCCTTCTCTCCTGCCCCTCATTTCCCATCAGTTACTGGCAGGGCAGTTGTGAGCTGTCAGCCAACACTTAAGGCACATATGGGGTGGGTGCATGACCAGGAAAAGGGATCTGGGGCCCCAAATGCATAGAGGAGGGAGAAAGAGAATAAATAATAAAAATAAATAGAAGGGGCCCTGAGTGACTCAGTAGGTTAAGTTTCTGCCTTTGGCTCAGGCTCTGGGTTCTGGTATCAAGCCCTCTGTCTTGGGCTCTCTGCTCAGCGGGAAGTCTGCTTCTCCCTCTGCCTCTGCCCGCCCCCACCAGACTCGCTCTCTCTCAAATGAATAAATGAAGTCTTTAAAAAATGCAAATAAATAAATGAATAAGAATTTGACTTTGATATGCACAATAAAAAAAATAGAGAAATACAGAAAGTGACGTTAGCACGTGGTATTCAGTGAAGGTGCCTGACATTCAGGCTAAGACCTAAATGATGAGGGGACTACAGGAAGATTGGGGGCTGGAGGCAGAAATGAAATGGGCCTGTTGGAGGGACAAGCATCTTGTGTTGAGAAAATGGGAGGTAAGGTAGTCAACTGTATCTGCCAAGCACATCAGGTTGACTGCCGTCACCTCAGCTTGGCATTCCTGACCCCAAAGGCCTTCCCAGTTAATTCAGCATGGCCCTCCAAGGAGTCAGAGCCAGCTCCAGAGGAGCTCATATCCCAGAGTAGAGCCAGGTGTATTTGTAGCACCGCCTCCTGGGAAATTTTTTTCTTGAACAGTCTTTGAAGGTATCACTGACTGGGGCACCTGGCTGGCTCAGTCAGAAGAGCATGCAGCTCAGTTTTGGAGTTGTGAGTTCAAGCCCCATGTTGGGTGTAGAGATTACTTGAAAAAATAAAATCTTCTTTTTAAGAGTTTATTTATTTGAGAGAAAGGGAGAGCTCAAGTGATCTAGCAATGGGGAGGGGCTGGGACAAGCCGACTCTGCTCTGAACACGGAGTCCAACACAGGGCTCGATCCCATGACCCTGAAATGACAACCTGAGCCGAAACCAAGAGTCGGAGGGCCAACCAACTGAGCCACACAGGCGCCCTCCCCAAAAGTAAAACCTTAAAAAAAAAAAAAGCTTTTTTTGAAATTTAATTGACAATAAATAACCTTTATTTCAAAGAAATTTTAAGTAACGGGTGTCTGGGTGGCTCAGTTGGTTGGGTGGCTGCCTTTGGCTCAGGTCATGATCTCAGGGTTCTGGGATCAAGCCCCATGTCAGGCTCCTTGCTCAATGGGGAGCCTGCTTCTCCCTCACCCTCTGCCTGCCGCTCTGCCTACTTGTGCTCTCTCTCTCAAATAAATTAAAAAAAATTTTTTTAGGGACGCCTGGGTGGCTCAGTTGGTTAAGCAGCTGCCTTCGGCTCAGGTCATGATCCCAGAGTCCTGGGATCGAGTCCCACATCGGGCTCCTTGCTTGGCGGGGAGCCTGCTTCTCCCTCTGCCTCTGCCTGCCATTCTGTCTGCCTGTGCTCGCTCGCTCTCCTCTCTCTCTGACAAATAAATAAAATCTTTAAAAAAAAAATTTTTTTTAAGATTTTTTTATAATTTATTTATTTCACAAACAGAGATCACAAGTAGGCAGAGAGACAGGCCAGGAGAGAAGGGGAAGCAGGCTCCCTGCTGAGCAGAAAGCCTGATGCAGGGCTCAATCCCAGGACCCTGAGATCGTGACCTGAGCCGAAGGCAGAGGCTTAACCCACTGAACCACTCAGGTGCCCCTAAAAAAATTTTTTTTAAGTAAGCTGTATGCCTAGTGTGGGGCTTGAACTCATGACCTTGAGATCAAGAGTCACAAGCTGTACCATGCTTTACCAACTGAGCCAGCCAGGCACCCCATAAACAATGTATTTATAATGTACAATTTGGTATGTCTTTATAACTTGATGTATGAAATCATCACCCAAATCAAGATAATGAAGACATCCATTACCTTCAGAAATTTTCTCAGCGCTTATCACTACATAATAGTTCACATTTTCTAGAGTTTTATATAAATAGAATAATTTAGTATGTCCTTTTTTGGGCACCAACTTCTTGCAGCATAATTGAGATTTATCCATGGGGTCGCATTCATCAACAATTTCCTATTGATGAGTATTTCCCATTGTATGGAAATACCACAGTTTGTTTTCACATCTATTTGATGGAAAATTGGGTTGTTTCCAGTTTGGGGGCTTTTACGAATAAAGCTATTATGAATGTATGTGTAGAAGTCTTGGTGCAGCCATATGCTTTCATTTCTCTTGAATAAACACTTAGGAGTGGAATGGCTGGGTCATATGGTAGGTGTGTGTTTACCTCTTTACGAAGCTACTGGACTTTTTCTAGAATGGTTGCACCCCATTCCCAACAGCCATGAGAGTTTCTGTTCTTCCCCATACTTGTCAACACTTTGTATGGTAAACCTTTTTAATTCTTGTCATTCTAGTGGGTATGTCTAAATTGTGGTTTTAATATTTCCGTAACGTCTAATGATGTTGGCCGTGTCTTCGTGTGCTTCTTTGTTACCCTCTTTGTAAATTAAGGTCTTTTGCCATTCTTTCTTCTTTTTTTAACTGGATTGTTTGTCTTTTTGAGTATAAGGAGTTCTGTAATGCTAGATAAAAGTGGATATGTGGATATGATGGATATGCTTTGCAAATATTTTCTCCCATTCTGTGGATTTGCCTTTCAAAGTGAAAGTTCTTAATTTTGATAAAATCCAGCTTATCAATTTTCTGTCCTGTAGTTCCTGCTTTTTGTTTCATATCTAGGAAGTCTTTGCCAAATCTAAGGTCACTAAGATTTTCTCCTCTGTTTTCTTCTAGAAGTTACATGGTTTTAGCTTTACATTTAGGTCTGTGCTACATTTTGAGTTAATTTTTAAAAAATATTTTATTTATGAGAGAGAGAGGGCATGAGTGGGTGGGGGGGGCAGGTCAGAGGCAGAGGGAGAAGCAGAATCCCCAATGAGCAGGGAGACTGACATGGGGATGGATCCCAGGACCCTGAGATCATGACTGGATCTGAAGGCAGACACTTAACCAACTGAGCCACCCCAGTGCCCCTTGAGTTAATTTTTTGAAGATTAATTTCTTAATCTTCAAGTGGGAAGGGCAGAGGGAAAGGGAGAGAGAATCAGAAGCATACTCCGCACTGAACTCGGAGCCTGACATGGGGCTTGATCTCATGGCCCTGAGATCATGACCTGAGCTGAAAGCAAGTGTTGGATGCTTAACTGACTACACTAACCAGTTGCCCCTTTTTGAGTTAATTTTTGTTTATAGTGTGAGGTGAGAGTTGATTTTTTTTTTCATACAGATGTCCATTTGACCTCACACCAATTATAGTAAAGACTAGGCTTTCTCCCAAGTTGCCGTCATTCTTCCTGTGACTGTCCGAGTATTTCTGGGCTCTCTATTCCTTTCCATTAATCTCTTTATCTATTCTTTTTTTTTAAGATTTTATTTATTTATTTGACAGAGAGATCACAAGTAAGCAGAGAGGCAGGCAGAGATGGGGGCAGGGGAAAGCAGGCTCCTCGCTGAGCAGAGAGCCTGATGTGGGGCTTGATCCCAGGACCCCGAGATCATGACCTGAGCCGAAGGCAGAGGCTTTAACCCACTGAGCCACCCAGGCACCCCCCAGCAATATTCTTTAAAGATTGCTTTGGTTTTCTAGGTCCTTTGCAATTCCATATAATTGAATTTCCATCCTAATTTTAGAATTTGAATGTCAGTTTCCACAAATAAACCCTCATGTTCACTGTTCAAAGCTCTCTCTTCCTATCACAAGGACACTTGAAAGCTCAGATCAGCCCTCAGAAGGTTGTCTGATGGACGTGGAATCAGAGCCCAGGAATATTTTAATCGACCCAGTGATTCATTCTGTCTCTCTCTCCAAATTGTGTCTCTGTTATTAAGGCTCATTTTCATTAACAATCTCAGTATTTCAGATGGGTAATGCGTGGCCATAGTCTACAGTAACTTTCAATTTCCCTTATTTCCTTGTGAAAAAGGGAAAGCTATAAAGCCCAAGGAAGTCTTTGTTTGATTATTTGAATAGGAGAAATTTAGAGAGATGAAGAACAATTAACACCTTAACCCCTTTTACAAGAAGACCTCGGTTCTGAGGAATTAAGAAACTTTGTGTCGATGTCAACACTGAAAAGGTGAGACCTCGAGCCCTTCAGGAAAGGAGTGCCAGGTACTGACAGGTCTGAGTTTAAGGACATAAAGTTCCTTCTAAGGGGACAGAGGAAAGGAGAAGAGGATGTAAAAATTAATTTTCACTTCCTCACACCACAGGCAAATGCCATAGGAACTGTGAATGTCAGTGATCCCTTCTCTTGGCAACCAAGATGAATACTGCCAAAGCCAAGGAAGCAAACTTGTTTTGCCCCATGGCTATTTCACTTGGTTTCTGAGTCACTGTTAGTGACATTTACCCTTTCCTGAAACGACGAGATGTTCTCTGTGCTAAGATAGTGAATTAAAAAAAAGAATTCTGCATATATATAAAACATGGCAGAAGTCATTTGTATAGTACGGGTGAGCCTGGAGTGGCTAGGTAGGTTAAGAGTTGAACTCTTGGTTTCAGCTCAAGTTGTGATCTCAGGGTTGTGGAACTGAGCCCCACATTGGGCTCCACAATGGATGGGGAGTCTACTTGAGATTCTCTCTCTCTCCCTCTGCCTCAGTCTCTCCCCTCCCCACAGGTGCTTTCTCTCTCTCAAATTTTTTTAAATTAACATATGATATTTTATTTGTTTCAGGGGTACAGGTCTGTGATTCATCAGTCTTACACAATTCACAGCACTCGCCACACCACATATGCTCCCCAATGTCCATCACCCAACCACCCCATCCATCCCACCCCCCTCCCCTCCAGCAACCCTCAGTCTGTTTCCTGAGATTGAGTCTCTTATGGTTTGCCTCCCTCCCTGTTCCCATCTTGCTTCATTTTTCCCTCCATTCCCCCCACAACCCCATGCCCTGCCTCTCAAATTCCTCATATCAGAGAGATCATATGATAATTGTCTTTCTGATTGACTTATTTTGCTTAGCATAATACCCTCTAGTTCCATCCACGTCGTTGCAAATGGCAAGATTTCATTTCTTTTGATGGCTGCATAGTATTCCATCGTATATATATATCACCTCTTCTTTACCCATTCATCTGTTGATGGACATCTAGGTTCTTTCCATAGTTTGGCTATTGTGGACATTGCTGCTATAAACATTCAGGTGCACGTACCCCTTCGGATCCCTACATTTGTATCTTTAGGGTAAATACCCAGTAGTGCGATTGCTGGGTCATATGGTAGCTCTATTTTCAGCTTTTTGAGGAACCACCATACTGTTTTCCAGAGTGGCTGCACCAGCTTGCATTCCCACTGACAGTGTAGGAGGGTTTCCCTTTCTCTGCATCCTCGCCAACATCTGTCATTTCCTGACTTGTTAATTTCAGCCATTCTGACTGGTGTGAGGTGGTATCTCATTGTGGTTTTGATTTGTATTTCCCTTATGCCGAGTGATGTGGAGCACTTTTTCATGTGTCTGTTGGCCGTCTGGATGTCTTCTTTGCAGAAATGTCTGTTCATGTCTTCTGCCCATTTTTAAAAAGATTTTATTTTATTTATTTGAGAGAGAGAGAGAGACAGAGTATGAGAGGGGAGAAGGTCAGAGGGAGAAGCAGATTCTGCATAGAGCTGGGAGCGCAATGCAGGACTCGATTCCGGTACTCTAGGATCATGACTGAGCCATCCAGGAGCCCTTCTGCCCATTTCTTGATTGGCAAATATTTTTTAAAAAGTCATTCAGGGGACTCCTGGGTGGCTCAGTCGGTTGGACGACTGCCTTCGGCTCAGGTCATGATCCCGGGGTCCCGGGATCGAGTCCCACATCGGGCTCCCAGCTCCTTGGGGAGTCTGCTTCTCCCTCTGACCTTCTCCTCGCTCATGCTCTCTCTCACTGTCTCTCTCTCAAATAAATAAATAAAATCTTTAAAAAAAATAAAAAATAAAAAGTCATTCAGATAGTACAGAGCACGGAGAACACAGTTATAAAGAAGGCACATGCTTCACTCTGCCTTTTTAGGAAGAGCAAATTAAACCGGAAAGGATGTCCACCTGTCACCCTTCCCTCGGCCTGTTTCTTCCCTAGCTTCTCCTTCAGCCATCCTCTGGCACTTGGCGGAGACAACCTTGGGGAGTGGGGGGCGGGGCAGCACGCATATGGACCCCCGGTAGTGGTCCAGAGGTGGCTACTCCTTTTGCCCCTCTTCCCCATGCCTCTCCAATTATCTTAAAATTGGATCTTAAAATTAGTTCCATCATGTTCTTTGGAATCTGTAAGTACTTTATGAAAAAAATGTTTAAATTTTCTGTTTTAATAAAAAAAAAATCTGGGAAAAAAAAATGTCCATGCATATTCTCTCCGCTCTAGATAACCACCTTGTAACCAGGAAGTACCACTGAACGGGAGAGTCTGCATCTGGGTTCGAGTGGTGGAGGTTAAGGAGAAGGGAAGGCGAGCAGGCAGGCGTGGGAACGCCAAGCTCCAATGGTGAGTGGAGTTCAAAGTCTTTCCTAAGAGTCAAAAGTAGACTGAGCATGAGCGTCATGTCTCAGCGCACAGAGCACGTACCTGCGGCGCCCCAAACCACCTGCCTTGGGGCACTGGAGCCAGATGGGGCACGCGGCTCTTATTTCCAGCAGAAAAAAAAAAAAAAGAATTTTTTTTGGTTATCCTACTTAAATGTGAATTTGAATATTTTTGGTTACTAGGTAATTTATACATTTATTATACTTTTATAATCAAAAGTTGGACATGATGGGGCGCCTGGGTGACTCAGTGGGTTAGGCCTCTGCCTTCCGCTCAGGTCATGATCTCAGGGTCCTGGGATTGAGCCCGCATCTGGGTCTCTGCTCAGCGGGGAGCCTGCTTCTCCCTCTCTCTCTGCCTGCCTTTTTGCCTACTTGTGATTTCTCTATCAAATAAATAAATAAAATCTTTTTTAAAAAGTTGGAAATGAATGTATGGTAAGCTTATGGGGGTTTTTTTGTTGAGTGATTTTATTTATCTGTCAGAGAGTGAGAGCAAGCACAAGTAGAGGGAGCAGCAGGCAGAGGGAGAAGCAGGCTCTCCGCTGAGCGGGGAGCTAGAAGGGGTACTCGATCCCAAACCGTAAGATCATGACCTGAGCGGAAGGCAGATGCTTAACCAACTGAGCAACCCAGGTGTCCTGGGAAGTTTATGTCTATAGGCATTTGAACAAGATTGTGAGGTGGGTTAATATTTTGGAATTTTAGCCCTTGTATAGTTTGTCCTAAATAGTTCCCTTTTACACAGGTCCTTGTTACCACTTAAATGAAAGTGAGTCTTTTGTGGAAAACAAAGCAACTTTCTGGGCTTTCAACTTCCAAATCAGCCTCTGAACAATTTCGTTGGATTGTGAAAGCCTGACTTTTTTTTTAAGTTGTAAAGCTGAAAATTATACAAGGAGGGACACCTGGGTTGCTCACTCAGTTAAGCCACTGACTCTTGATTTCAGCTTGGGTCCTGATCTCAGGGTTGTGAAATCAAGCCCTGCATTGGGCTCTACACCAGGCATGGAACCTGCTTAAGATTCTCTCTCCCTCTCCCTCTCCCCTTCTCTCTACCCTCCCTCCCTCTCACATATGCTCTCTCTTCCCCCAAAATAAAAGTAAAATAAATAAAAATAGTACATGGAACACCTGTATACCCTTTATCCAGATTCCCCTACAGTCAACACTTTACACTATTTCCTTGATCATTTCTGAACCATTTACATATATCATGAGACTTTGTCCCTAAATACTTCAATCTTGTATGACCTTGTATGGTCTTGTGTGGTCTTGTATGACCACAGTACAGATATCAACCCAATGAATTCATTTCACTACAAATTACTTTAATCGACCATCCATGTTTCAATATCATCTGCCTCCTTATAATGCCCCTTAGTAGTGTTTTTCATTACAGGAGACCAGCTAGAGACTGGCATTGCATATAAGTATTGCGAGGGAGTCCTCTGTACTGTGGACAGACACTCTAAGACCATGTAAATATCCTGTTCCTCATCAAAATTTCCTTCCACATTTAGCCTCTGGTGGCGATTCTTACTTCAGCTAATCTTTACCATTATACTTGCAAAGTGATGCTTTTCCAATGCTAGCACTAACTTCATATTTGTCACTTAGCTCTCAGCATTCTACTATAAGCAAGAGGTCTCCCTTCTCTATCAGTATCATGAGATCATAGAAAATCTATATACTCTTTGTACCGCTCCCCCTCAATTCCCGACACAGGGCTTCTAAAACCCTTCCAATATCCTATGTGGTAACAGGACTAGGTGCATCTTTTGCTATCATATTTGACCTTTGACCCTTCTTTCGGATACAGACCTCCCAAATCCCTTGGAATTTTCCCAGGTAATAGCTGTGTCTTTTGTTCTAATGAAGTAGATGTTGGTGGGCTCCTGCATGGAGGCTGGTCACCAGAAAGAACAAGCCATGATTAGAAGCTTGGAACTTTCTGCTCCATCCCCCATTCTCCAGAGGGGGCAGAGAGGGTGGAAATAGAGTTAACCCCCCATACTTTAGGGGTTCAGAGAGCTTCCAGGTTGATGAGCGTATCTGTGTGCAGGAAGGATGGCTTATCCCCAAAACTACAGTATGGAAGTGCCTTTGCTTGGGACCCTCCCAGACCTCGTCCTATGTATCCTTTTAACTGGTTGTTCCTCTGTATCCTTGATCACATCCTTTCATAAGCTGGTAAACATAAATAAGTATTTCCCCAAGTTCTTCAAGCTGTTCTAGCAAATAAATCAAATCCAAGAGGAGGTCGTGAGAGCCTCTGATCTGGAGCCAAGTTGGACAGATGTTGTGAGTAACCTGGGGACCCACTACTTGTGATTGGCATCTGAAGCGTGGTCAGTCTCATGGACTGAGCCTTGCATCGGGGGGATCTGACGCTAGCTATCTCCAGGCAGATGGTGTCAGGACTGAGTTAAATTGCAGGGCACCCAGCTGGTGTCACAGAATTGCTTAGTGTGGGAAAAATTCCCACATATCTGGTGTCAGAATGGTTGTGAGTATGGTACTGGTATGAGTAAAGGGGAAACACAGGAGTGTAGGGTGGTTTTTTTTTTTTTTTCGTTTATCTATTTTTTGGTTATCTCTACACCCAATATGGTACTTGGAACTCATGACCCTGAGATCAAGAGTTGCATGCTTATCCCAGCTGAGCCAGCCAAGTGCCCCCTAGGTATTTTTCTTTACATTTTATTAATTTGTTTTTTTCTTTTTAAAAATTTGTTGACATTTTAATTTTTCACTGGCTTATAATTATTTTGAGTTCCAAATGGCTGTGCTCTCCCCCTTGAGATTCTGATGTAATGTTCTAAGGGTACAGCTTGGGCACTAGGATTTTTTTTTTTTTATAAGATTTTATTTGTTTGACAGAGAGAGAGAGCACAAGCAGGGGGAAAGGCCAAAGGAGAGGGAGAAGCAGACTCCCTATAGAGCAGGAGAAGCCCGATATGGGACTCGATCCTAGGACTGTGGGATCATAACCTGAGCTGAAGGCAGTGACTTAACCAACTGAGCCACCCAGGTGCCCGGGAACTAGGATTTTTATAAACTTTCCAAGTTTTTCTAATGGTAGACATGGCCCTTGCAATGTGACTCATAGAGACCAATGCAAGAAAACAGGAAAAAAGCAATGTCAAGGGAAGACATGCAGAGGGAAAAAAAATCTTCAACTAAAAGTATATGGCAAAGTGTGGAGATCAACAATTTTCTCTCCAGGAAACAATGATAAAGTTAGAGGAAAAAAATAAATCCAAAAAAACATTTAGGGGCGCCTGGGTAACTCAGTCATTAAGCTTCTGTCTTCAGCTCATGTCATGATCCCAGGGTCCTGGGATCAAGCCTCACATCGGGCTGCCTGCTTCTCCCTCTCCCACTCCCCCTGCTTGTGTTCCTCTTGTAAAAAAAAATCCTGTCTCTCTCTGTCAAATAAATAAATAAAAACTCATATTTATTTATTTTAAAAGAGATTTTATTTATTTGACAGAGAGAGAGATCACAAATAGACAGAGAGGCAGGCAGAGAGAGAGGAGGAAGCAGGATCCACACTGAGCAGAGAGCCCAATGTGGGGCTCGATCCCAAGACCCTGGGATCATGACCTGAGCCAAAGGCAGAGGCTTACCCCACTGAGCCATCCAGGCACCAAATAAAATCTTTTAAAAAAGAAGAAGAAAAAAACCATTCAGGGTTCTGGAAATAGACAAAAAGCAAAGGAGAAATTGAGGGGCATTTATCCATGAAAAACCACTGAACTCTGGGTGAGAACAGAGTCTGTGGTATTCTTGCCCCGGGCTGCTTGAATTCCCCCAGCCTGGGCAGCAGAAAGGCAGCCGACCATGACCGGGCAGACTGCACCATCCAACAGCTTTGCTGCCAGAAGGGGCTCACTGCATTTGGAACAAACCACAGCGAGCTGCTCCTACATACCCACTAGAAGGGCTACAACAACAAACACAGACAATAGCAAGTGTTGGCCATGCTGCAGAGAACTGAAACCTTCCGGCATGAGACTGTGAAATAGCACAACTACTTTGGAAAACAATTGGGGAATCTTCTAAAGCTAAACACAAATCTACCACAGAGATAGGCAGTTCTACTCTTACAGAGTACCCAAGAGAAAGAGAGATGTTTGTATAAAAACTCATATACAGGGGCGCCTGGGTGGTTCAGTCTTTTTTAAGTGTCTGCGTTCGACTCCGGTCATGATCCCAGGGTCCAGGGATCGAACCCCATGTCGGGCTCCCTGCTCAGCGGGAAGCCTGCTTCTCCTCTCCCACTCCCCCTGCTGGTGTTCCCTCTCTTGCTGGCTCTCTCTCTGTCAAATAGATAAATAAAATCTTAAAACAAAAACAAAAACAAAAACAAGTTCACATACAGATGTTCATGACAACATTACCTACGATAGCCCCAAACTGAAAAGAATCTAAAGGTCAATCAGCTGTTCAATGGATAGACAAATTGTGGCATAGCCTTGCGATGGAATATTTTATTTTATTTTATTTTTTAACATATAATGTATTATTAGCCCCAGGGATACAGGTCTGCGAATCATCAGGCTTACACATTTCACAGAATTCACCATAGCACATACTCTCCCCAATGTCCATAACCCAACCACCCTCTCCCGACCCCCCACCCCCTGCAACCCTCAGTTTAAGATTAAGAGTCTCCTATGGTTTGTTTCCCTCCTGACCCCATCTGGTTTCGTTTTTTCCCTCCTTAACCCCCATGACCCTCCGCCCTGCCTCCCAAATTCCTTATATCAGAGAGATCATATGATAATTGTCTTTCTCTGATTGACTTAATTTCACTTAGCAGAACACCCTCTAGTTCCATCCATGTTGTTTTGCAATGGAATATTATGCAGCAACGAACAGTGAATGCATTCGTATACATGCTGCTAACATGTATGGAAAGAAGACTACATATTGTATGATCCCATTTATTTTTAAAATTTCTATTACTTTATTTTTTTAAATTTAAATTCAATTAGCCAACATCTAGTACATCGTTAGTCTCAGATGTAGTATTCAATAATTTATCAGTTGCGTATAACACCCAGTGCTCATCACATCACATCACATTCCCTCCTTAATGCCCATCACCCAATTACCCCATTCCTCTCAGTATGATTCCTTTTATGTGACCTCTCTAGAAAATGGAGATCAATAGAGGGAGAAAGCCGTTCAGCAGTTGCCTGGAGTTGACTGGGAGTTGACTGCAAATATGGACAAAGGCTCACATATCCTGAACTTGGATTGTGGTAATGGCTGTAGAATTCTCTACATTTACTAAAAATTATTGAATCATTTACTGACAATAGGCAAACCTCATGGTATGTAAATTATATATCAATAAAGTTTAAAAAAAAAACCTATGTGAGGGTAGAATAAATAGATTTCTTAAAAATATTTTATTTATTTACTTGAGAGAAAGCTAGCAAGCATGAGTGGGGGAAGCAGCAGAGGGAAAGGGAGAAGTAGGCTTCCCGCTGAGCAGGGAGCTTGATGCGGGGCTTAATCCCAGGACTCTGAGATCATGACCCAAGCAGAAGGCAGATGCCCAATGGAACAGACTGAGCCACCCAGGTGTCCCAGAAGATTTTTCTGGTGTGTAAGATTTCAACAAAACCTTACTCCATAGTCTTGGGAAGCACCAGGAAGATGAAACTACCAATCATGGTAGTAAACCACAAAGAAAAATGGAAGATGTCAGGTTATTCAGAGAACATTAAAAGAGATGTCTGTACAAAGAGTCCATAGCTATTTTATACCATAGAGCCCCAAATTCGAAACAGCCCAGATAACTGTTACTTGGTGAATGGGTAAACAGACAGGCATCCTCATACGATAGAATACCACTCAGCAAGCAAAAGGAACAGATTTGTGATAAATGTTACCTTATAAATGAGGATCCTGGAAGACTCTGTTGAGTGAAAGAAGCCAGACACAAAACACTATATACTCTATGGTTCTATTTATATGAAGCTCTAGAAAAGAGAACTCTGTAGTAACAAATTAAGTCAGCTTTTGCCTGAGGCCAGCAGTAGGGATGGGCTGGGAATCGCTATGAAGGAATGGTAGTGTAATAAAAATCGGTCTTTGTTCTGGGTTCCTGGTGCACAGCTCCTAAAATCCTTGGAATTTCCTGAACGAGAGGAGCATCTTTTTTAATTTTTTAAGATTTTATTTAGTTATTTGACATGGAGACAGAGATCACAAGTAGGTAGAGAAGCAGGCAGAGAGGGGTTGGGGAAGCAGGCTCCCCGGTGAGCAGAGAACCGATGCGGAACTCGATCCCAGGACCCGGAGACTATGACCTGAACCAAAGACAGAGGCTTAACCCTGAGCCACCCAGGCGCCCCTTATTTTTATTTTTTAAAAGATTTTATTTATTTTGAGAGAGTGAGAGAGCAAGAGCAGGGGAGGTACAGAGGCGGAGGGAGAGAGAGAAACTTTCAAGCACACGCCACACTGAATGTGGAGCCTGACACCGGGCATGATCTCAGGACCCTGAGATCACGACCTGAGCCAAAATCAAGAATCGGACGTTTAACCTACTGTGCCACCCAAGTGCCCCAGGAGTGTCTTTTGTTATCCATAAGGACCCCCTTTTGGCCACACCTGAGTTTATGCTAATGAGGTGATTATTGGTGGACCCCTAGAGAGCTTCCTGTTGGAGGCTGGTTACTAGCCTCACCAGTAGGAAAGAACTAAAGAGGAATGTACAGTGCTCCCTCTGGCTGTGTGCCCCCTTTCTCTTTCAAGCAAGGGAAGGAGGGGATAAGCAAGAGTGAGGGCTGCTTTGCAGATAGGTAGAAGGCAAGTTAAGTTATAAGAAGCAATTGGTTAGGAAGGAGGGATTGGTCAACAGTTTTGTTTACAATGAGTTTTAAACATTTTATTAATTTTTTTTAGAATTTATTTGACACACACACACACACACACACACACAGAGCACATAGCATAGGGAGCAGCAGGCAGAGGAAAAGGGAGAAGTCGTCTCCCCACCGAGCAGGGATCCCACTGTGGGGCTCCATCCCGGGCCCCTGGGATCCTGACCTGAGCCAAAGGCAGATGCTTAATGACTGAGCCCCCCAGACATCCCTAAACATTTTATTTTTTAAAACTAAACACAAAAGCAGACATTTACATGATTTTAAAGTAAGCTCTACACCTAGTGTTGGGGCTTGAACTCATAAGCCCGAGATTAAGAGTCACAAAATCTACCAACTGAGCCAGGCAGGTGCCCCCATTTATGTGATTCTTCATTGAAAAAATAATATACACACATTATGAAAAAGCCTCCTTTTCACTATTCACTTGCAGAACCCACATATTGCACAGGAGGTACCTGAACCTAAAGTCAGAAAATGAACAAATCCACAAGTGTGGTTATGGCAAAATCAACAAGGACCAATTGCCCTGTCAGATAACCCTTGGATTTCTCCATCTCTTGGTAAGTATGGCATTATCTGCATGGGGGATCTGATTGATGAGATCTTCACTGTTGGAAAACATTTCGGAGAAGGAAACAACTTCCTAGGGCTGTCAGATGATCATTTCCACAAGCGGAATCAAGAAAAAGACCACCCATTTTGTAAAAGGTGGAGATATTGGCAACATGGAAGACCAGACTTGCAGGCTTAGTAGAGGGATGAATTGAGCAATTATTTTTGTAATTTGGTCAGTTAATCAACAGTGACTGCTTTTAAATTGCGAGAGTGGGGGGATATATTCCATGAGGTTTGTCCTTTGCCGCTGCCTCCTCCTTCTTTTTAAGATTTTACTTATTTCTTTGAGAAAGAGAGAGCACAATTTGGGGCGGGGAGAGCGGCAGAGGGAGAGGTGGAAGCAGGCACCCCGCCGAGCAAGGAGCTCTACTTGGGTCCTGGGATCATGATCTTAACTGACTGAGCCACGTGCCCCTTACTTCTTCCTCTGAAGAACATTATGCTCTAGCCAAAAAAATCCCAAGCAGGATTCTTAGCAAGATCTCCAGTCTTGCTCAGTCTTTGGCCCAGAGAGGATCCCCTAGATCAGCCAAGCTTGAATTCCCTCTTTTGGGGGGCTATACAGTTCACCTCCAGTCCCCCAGGCTCACACTCCCAGTGTTGGCATTGATTCCTCTCTTTCCCTATCCTCCTGAGTCCAATGGACCATTCTTCAAGCATCAACATTTAATGCTTTTGTTTCTATACATGCTGCTTTTCCCTAACCCTGCCCTTAAATCAGCTCCAAGAAGAGGCTTCCTAACTGTCCTCATAGTCTGTCTTTCAGAATTCCCTGGAATAATACTGAAATAATCTAAAATCCAAACCAGGGGCGCCTGGGTGGCTCAGTCAGTTAAGTGGCTGCCTTCGGCTCAGGTCATGATCCTAGGGTCCTGGGATCGAGTCCCACATCGGGCTCTCTGCTGAGCAGAGAGTCTGTTTCTCCCTCTCCTTCTGCCTCTGCCTGCCTCTCTGCCTACTTGTGTTCTGTCTGTCAAATAAATAAATAAAATCTTTAAAAAATAATAAAATAAAATCCAAACCATCTCCCTGCAGACTCCTTGGCTAGGCCTTCAAGGGTTAGCCCCTAACCCAATCCTAGAGCTGACATCCTATTGCTTGCTTAAACACCTTTCTCCAGCCAAAGAAATAAAATCTTTTAAAACACTCCAGCCTAGGGGCACTGGGTGGCTCAGTCGGTTCAAGCTTCTGCCTTTGGCTCAGGTCATGATCCTAGGGTCCTGGGATCGAGCCCCATATCAGGCTCTCTGCTCAGTGGGGAGCCTGCTTCCCCCGCTCTCTCTGCCTGCCTCTCTGCCTACTTGTGATGTCTGTCAAATAAATAAATATAAAATAAATAAACAACATCTAAAAAACAAAACAAACAAAAAACACTCCAGCCTAAACACACACTACCCATTTTCCTGTGTTTGCATATGCCGTTGCCTCATCTAAGGAAGACTTCAACTCTCTTCCAACTCTCCATCTACAGAAATCCTGCACACCTTACCAGGTCCAGCTCAAGTCTTCTTTCCCTGCCCATTCTAGATGAAAGCAGTTCCAACCCAAAGCTACATTACCTTCTCTTTCTTTTTAAAAAATTTTTTTAAAAGATTTTTATTTATTTGAGAGAGAGAGCAAAAGAGATCACAGAGAGAGGGAGAAGCAGACTCACTGCTGAGCAGGGAGTGGGATCATGACCTGACCGGAAGGCAAACTCTTTAACAACTGAGCCACCCAGGCACCCCTTCCCTTCTCTTTACTTTTTAGCCCCTTTACTGGAGTAGCTCTTTTGCTCGCATACAGTTCCTATAACTACATTATAAGCTCACTGTTTGGAACACGTGGCATAGGGAATATCATAAGTAAAATTCTCTTACACAGATCTGAGTGTTGAAGAACTGGAGAATACTAAACTCAGGCAGACATCAAACTCTGTCTCCTATTTTGTCCTCACAAGCGCCAGGAGGGAATAATGCTGGTTCCTAGGATAGGATATTCCGTTTCCTAAATCAGAGGTAAAAAGACTTAACCGTGGCTGATTCTTAACCTGCTGATTCTAGTTTTTTCCATCTTAAGATTCAGCCTTTGGGTCTCCAAACAAACGGAAGACCAAGACCAGGACCTATAAAGGCCGAGAGAAACCATTTTCTGAGGTTCTCAGCACATTAAAACTGAAGATGTGTCTGAAGTGGGTTACAAAAACTGATGTGTCTGACATCTTCCCATCCTTTTCCCCGAATGCCGTCTGTCTCCGGGCCCTTACGTGTAATCTTATTCAAGGAGACATCCCAAACTGAAAAAGGAAATAACCTTGGGTTATAGCATTCTGAACTCTGTGCTGGGTAAGGCGGCGGCAGGCTGCTACGCCCAGAGAGATGACTCTGCAGGAACGGTGGCGCCGGGTTACATGCAAAGCGCTGCGAAGTCAACTCCAGGCCAGGCCAGGGGAGCCCGCGCCGGGTTCCGTCCCGGGCCCGCACATGCCGCCTCCGGGAACCGGCCCCTCCCGATGGCCCAGCGGAGCTCCCACCCGGTCTGCCGACTGCCATTTGACCCTAAGCCAAAGGAACGGGATGCCCATCCCGGGGGCCAGGTCCAGGCCCCGGCGGCGTAGGAACCGAACAGCTGGGGATGAAAGGCCGGGCAGCGGGCCCACTAAGGTACCAGGGCAACCAGGCGCCCGAACGCCGGCCCCGCCCCAGGGCGCGCGCGCCCGAGGTTCCCGATTCCGGGGCGGCCCACCTCCTTCCCTCCCGCCCAATCAACAGCCACTTCCTGCCTCATTCCCAGCCAATCCTCACACTCCACGAAGAATAGCCCTAGGGGGCGTATGGGAAGGTGCATAGAGCGATGGCCACACCGGCCAATCAAAGACCGGAGCTTGTGCGGGGGGGCGGGACTTGGCGCCGGCCCTAGCTACTCAGGAGCGAGGGGCGGACGCAGGGCTGGGCTTCGCGCGGTGGGGCTCGCTCGCGCGGCAGCGGCGGTAGCCGAGGCCTCTTGGTTCTGCGGCACGTGACGGTCGGGCCGCCTCTGCCGCTGTCTCCACTGCAGCGCCGGGCCAGGTGTGCGGGCGGGTGGAGGCGCTGGCACCGCCCGCGGTCGCCGTAAAACTCGAGGTGAGACAGGAGGCCCACGCGTGTCCTCGGGCCTGTGAGGACCCTGGGGGGCCTGGGTGCGGGGCGCGGCGGCCGAAGGGCCGGGCGTGGCCGGGGCCGAGGGGGTCGGGCTGGGTTTGAGGGCCCAGGCCCCAGCAGACGCGCCGGTGGTGAGGGACGAGGCCCGAATCTGGGCTGCTCGGTGTGGGGAGCCAGGCCCTGGCCGCGCCGCCGGGGGCGGGAGGCGTGGCAGGTGCCCTAGAGGCTCCCTTGACCTCTGGGTGGCTAACTTCTTCCTATGGCTTTGCTTCTAGGGCTTTCTGAGGCCTTTTACTGGCTACCTGGGGAGCCGCGAGGTGGGTCGGAGTCAGCGGGGAAAGGTCTGGAGTGGGATCGGGCCTAGTCGGCGCTCCTAGCAGTGGGAGAAGGGGGTCTCAGACCGGGAGGGAACGTCTGGGATTAGCCTTACAGGTTCGGTGGGGGAAGATAAACCCGCGAAGCGAAGACTGAACCCTAGCACCCCCGAAGAGTGGAGAATGTGCTAGAACACGCCTTGGTTGAAAAACTTCAGTCTTAACATTTACACCTGTTTGGGGGTGGGGAGGGATCCAGTCGGAAATTCAGGGGACGTTATTAAAAAGCAGGAAAGCACCCAAAAGCTCACCGAGGGCAGGGCGCTTTATGGTGGAGGAAACGGGAGACCCAGAGCTATGAAATGACTGGCCCAAGGTCATGCCCATTAATTTTATGATCACGTTTGGGATTATAGCTGAGGGCAGGGCAGTTTTGGTGGAGGGGTTGAGGGTATAACGGCCCTGGTTCAAGCCCTTTGGATCATTTGTTGTTGTGTGAACTTAGGCAGTTCACTTACCGTTTGGGTCCTAGTTCTCCACAAATAACGGACGTGATAATACCTGATGAAGTTGTTGTTAGAACTAAATTGGGTGTACAGTAAGGTGGGGAAGTCTGACACATAGTGTTAGACGAATAATGATTGCAGTGTTGCTCAAATCCCAGTTCATTTGGTCCACTGCACTCCCATGCTGCGTTTCGAGTTAGGTCCTGTTGCCCAGTATCTGAAGTCACATTTACGTCTTTATTTTTAATTCAAACTTTAATGAACGTACAGCGCAGTGTTTGTTTCTGGCTGAAGCTACGTTTACAGTAACGGGAGGGAGAACTGGATCTAGTGGGTCGGCTGCTGGGAATGGCACACGTGAGTGAATGCCCGTTGAGGGAAGTTAAACTGAGTTGAATATTAAAAGCTTGCGAGGACAAAGGTGAGCCACGGTTAAGTCTCTTTTCCTCTGATTTAGGAAACGGAATATTTTGTTCAATTTTGTAATGAGTAGACTTCTGTCTTTAAGAGAGGAGTTGTGTTGAGTTTTGAGGTGCTAACTGTATCTTAGCTTTTTCCGGATCGTTTGGGGGTCATGAATAGAATCACTGCCATGTTGTACACTTGCTGTAATTATACTCAGAGCAGACTTGGAACCGAGAGGTAAAGCACTGTGTGGGAGTTCTTCGCACCAGCCAGGGTGCACAAGCCAGCAGGCCTGGTAACTGAATCACGAGAAGGCTGGAGTGAACGGTGTATTGGAGTGAATGAGTCCCACAACGGCAGATTTTCTGACCTATCTGAAAATGGGTGTTAGCATCCCGCTCCACCTAACTATCTTAATTGGTCAGGCAGTTCAGCTGACATTATCTTCCAAGAACCATGAGAGGTAAACGGTTGGGCAGAAGCTGTTGCTGCCCTTTTAGCAATCATGCTGTTGCATCCTTTCATGAGAGTTCACTTTGCCCTGCAAGATAGCTTCAGGCATGAAGTGACGGTTGGTAAGCAGAAGGCAGAGTCTTGAATTCCAGGCCCAGCATGGTAAGTAACTGACTTAGGAGCCACCTTGGTTTCCCCATCTTCAAGGTAGAAATGGGAAGTCTCCTGGCTGCCTCACCATTCGGGGGGGGGTTACTGGGAGGGACAAATAAGATGGTGAACAGGGAACTGCTACACTCCTGGCAGAAGAACTGGCAGTCCATAACAACTCCTAGGAAAAATAAAGGGCCCGCACATAGTTGTAACCTGTATAGCTTACTGTAGAACTTCATTGGGAAAGTGCTGCTGGTTGGTCGATTTTTTTAACTGCAACAGATGTACTTGTAAATTAAGCTTACCTTTGAGCTATGAAACGATTTGGAGAATTTTTTGTTTGTTTGTTTGTTTTTTGATAAAGAATTTAGAGGATTGGGCGCCTGGGTGACTCAGTTGTTAGGCAGCGGTCTTTGGTTTGGGTCCTGATAACCAGGGTCCTGGGATCGAGGCCCCCGTCGGGCTCCCCACTCAGTGGGAAGCCTGCTTCTCTCTCTGCCTGCCGCTCCCCCTGCTTGTGCTCCATCTCTCTCTCTGTCAAATAAATAAATAAAATCTTGAAAAAAAAAAAAAAGAAAAAAAATCCCCTTGAAAAAGGGGATCTTCAGCAATGTGTTTTGAGTATTCACATGTTAAACCTAATTAGGTTATAGGAAAAAAAAAGTGGTGGTATGGAAAAACCAATTATGTTCCCATCAATGAAAAACAAAATTCAAAACTCAAAACAAGGTGTGTGTGTGTGTGTGTGTGTGTGTGTATTTTTTTTTAAGATTTTATGTGAGAGTGATTACGAGCAGGGGGAAGGGTAGAGGGAGAAGCAGACACCCCAGGGAGCCAGATGTGGGACTACATTCCAGGACCCTGGGATTACGACCTGAGCCAAAGGCTGACATTTAACTGACTGAACCACCCAGGCACCCATATAGATATATTTTTAAGTGGATAAGCATTCACAATAAAGATTATGTTTTATGTGGGGCCCCCGCCCCCACAATGCTTTTACTTTTTGACTAGATGCATGTGTAATACAGTCAGAAGGTATAGAGTAGTAAATTGGTTCATCAGTGACTGGAATCAAATCCCTTTTAACTGATTCCTTTCCAATCGAAGACTTACAATTTCTTGCTTGCCTTAAAACTTAGAGTTTTATGGGGCGCCTGGGTGGCTCAGTGGGTTAAGCCGCTGCCTTCGGCTCAGGTCATGATCTCAGGGTCCTGGGATCGAGCCCCGCATTGGGCTCTCTGCTCAGCATGGAGCCTGCTTCCTCCTCTCTCTCTGCCTGCCTCTCTGCCTACTTGTGATCTCTGTCAAATAAATAAAATCTTTAAAAAAAAAAAAAAAACTTCGAGTTTTAGAACCATTAAAACTTACGTGGTATCACTAGGCCATATGTAGCAATAGTAGAAATCCCTGCTAGGGTTATGCATATATCCTGCAAGCCAGGCACTTGCATTTTGTTTATACAACGACCCTAAGAAGTATATAGTGTTCTTATTCTCATTTAAGAGATGCAGAAACTGAGGCCCCAAAGTTAGCAGTTCACTCACTGTACCAAGTTACTGGATAGTCCAGGAGCGATTGTGACTTCTGAGTACCTGCTCACAAACACTGCTGTGTGTCTAATGTGACCTCGGACAGTTTCTGTAATTTCTCTTAGCTTTAGTTTTCTCCTATGTCAGCTGAGGGTGATCAAACCTCCTGGGGTTCTTGTAGGGATTAAATTAGACAACCTGAGATATTTAAACCCCATAAGACCAACATTTTGAAAGGGTGTATTAATAGATGAGTGGATAACCTGCATGAAAGAAAGACTGCCTCATTTCTTATATGCTGCCTTAAAAAATAAATTGGTTTTTTTTTTTTTTTTTTTTTGAACAACCAAGAACATTAGGTAGGTCATTTCTTCTGTTCCTCTTTCTAATTTCTCATGGATTAAAGGAATTATTTGAAATAGCTTAACTTCTTTTAAGAGACAAGTCCCACAAAGAAAAGCCCAGAACCAAATGGCTTTACTGGTTAAATCTACCAAATACTTAAACAAGAATTAACATCAGTCATTCATAGACTCTTCCAAAAATAGAAGAGAGCACACTTCCCACTCATTCTATGAGGCCAGTATTATACTGATACCAAAACCAGAGACTTCACAAGAAGACTGTAGACCTGTATCTTTATGAAAATAGATGCAAAACCCTCAAAATGCTAGCAGATAGAATCCAGCAACATATAAAAAGGACTATACGCCATGACCAACTGGCGTCACTATCTCAGGAATGCAAGGTTGGTTCAGCATACAATAATGAATGTAACACTCTATGTTAATAAAGGACAAAAACCATATCTCATAGACACAGAAAAAAGCTTTTGACAAAATGCTCCCTTTCATGATAAAAATAAATAAACTGGGGAACGTGGGTGGCTCAGTTGGTTAAGCGACTGCCTTCAGCTCAGGTCATGATCCTGGAGTCCCCGGATTGAGTCCCGCATCGGGCTCCCTGCTTGTTGGGAGTCTGCTTCTCCCTCTGGCCCTCCCCTGTCTCATGCTCTCTCTCTCTCTCTCTCTCTCAAGTAAATAAAATGTTTATTTAAAAAAATAATAAACTGGGAATAGAAAGAACTTCTTCAGCTTGATGAAGTGACAATCCCTTCCTGGGGATTTCTTCTGTTCCTCTTTCTAATTTCACATGGATTATAGGAATTAGGGTTGAAATTTCCTAACTTCTTTTAAGAAACAAAGTCCCACAAATAAAAGCCCACAACCAAATGCCTTTATTGGTAAATTCATTCAGAAACCTAGGGAGCAATTAATACCAATCCTTCCACAAACTCCTCTGAAAAATAGGAGAGAGAGAATATTCTCAACCCATTTAGTAAGGTCAATATTCCCTAAATACCAAAACCAGACAAAGCCTTCACAAGAAAAGAAAACCATACACCTATATATATATTTTTTTAATAAAAATTTTTTTTTATTAACATATAATGTATTATGAGTCCCAGGGGTACAGGTCTGTGAATCATCAGGCTTACACACTTCACAGCACTCAACCATAGCACATACCCTCCCCAATGTCCATAACCCAGCCACCCTATCCCTACTTCTCTCCCCCATACACCAAAATACATACATATATATATATATATATATATATATATATATTTTTTTTTTTTTTTTTTAAACGTAAGTTCTACGCCCAGCATGGAGCTTGAACTCCTGACCTGTGATCAAGAGTCGCATGCTCTACTGACTTAGCAGCCAGGTGCCCCAGACCAATATTTCCTATGAAAAAAATAGACTTAAAAAGGTAAAATATAGAAATTTTAAATTTAATGAACTCAAAAAATAAGGCTCCATTTGTTTTAAATACCTTTTTTTCTACACAGACCCTTATTGAGAATAAAGTTTTGTGCTTTACAGGGTACAAATTTACTATTTCTTTAGCGTGCCCATTCCTAAAGTTGATCTAAGTGGTTATCTGAATTTGCTGAAATTCAATGCAGAATTGTCTGTTTCTGTTAAATCAGATATTACGTGTACAGGTGAAGTCTCCTGTGTTATTAAATGTATGTAGTAAAATAGTTGGGATTGTCTTTTTTCAGAATGTGCTGAGAACAGAATTAGAATTAACCAAGAAATAAATTGAATTTTGGAGAATTCATGAACAGAAATAATCAGTGACAAAGCAGGAAAAAAATCACAGATAAACATGGACATTTCTGTCTACGAATGCTGAAATTGTAGAGACACCATTGCAAGGAAGAGTTAAGAAATCATACAGTGTGGTTGGAGGAAAGCAAGTTTTTCTGGCCATGCAAAATTATTCAGCTTTGCTGAAAAACGTTGGAGGAGGAGGCAGGTGTATTAGACCTATGGGTCTTGTATGAGAATTGAACTAATTCAATTGGTTGTACTAATTGTGCATCAAAGAACGAACTATTTGCTTATACCTACCTATAAAGTCCTGGACTCTGATAGACTTTGTATTACCTTTTTCTATTTTCACAGCAGGCCTTCCCACCAGTAGTACTATTACCCACAGCTGTAAAACAGGGAAGAAGACTCCTGGGAGTTCAGTAAGCTGAGCAGGGCCACAGGGAGGAGCAGGGGAGTCTGGGGCCCAGGCTTCTCTGGGTTATACCAGCTACATGTGCCGTACTGCCTTGGGTTATCAGGAATTACTTTTCTGAATTGTCCATTTTAAGATAGGAAATTTCCAACTCTAGAAGTCAAAATGAATTCACTCTTGTAAAAGTTAAAAAGTGTCGACTGCAGTATTAAAAGTGAGTAGATTAGGTGCTCTTGAAGACTCCTGTCCCTGAGATTTTGAGAGCTGGACTTAGTGCTCTGTCCTTGGGAAATTGGGAATCAAGCCAGAAGTCATGTATATTATAAGTGTATAGTATAAATGTGTGTGTTTGTCCATGTGAATCCAGAGGGTGGAGATACTCTGGCATGGATATAGGTAGATAATTACATTTAATTACCAAAAACAAAACCGTTATTAACTGGAAGGAAAAGAGAAAGACTTGACCTCTTCAAGTTCAGATTTCTAATCCAGCTCATTTTTCTGAGTCTTCCTTTATAATTTTAAGCTTTACAGAAGGAGGTCAGTTTAAAGCTGGTCTCTGGACAACTTTGCTCAAGTCTGAAGTGCCATCTTTGTTGATCCAGTATACGTCATTTAAAAACATTTAATTTCATGGGGCGCCTGGGTGGCTCAGTGGGTTAAGCCGCTGCCTTCGGCTCAGGTCATGATCCCAGGTCCTTTCAAGCCCCACATCGGGCTCTCTGCTCAGCAGGGAGCCTGCTTCCTCCTCTCTCTCTGCCTGCCTCTCTGCCTTGCTTGTGATTTCTCTCTGTCAAATAAATAAATAAAATCTTTAAAAAAAAAAATAAAAACATTTAATTTCAGGGGCACCTGGGTGGCTCAGTGAGTTAAGTGTCTGCCTTCAGCTCGGGTCTTGATCCCAGGGCCCTGGAATCAAACCCCACATCGGGCTCCCTGCTCAGTGCGGAGCCTGCTTCTCCTTCTCCCTCTGCCTACTTCTGCTCTCTATCACTCTGTCAAATAAATAAATAAAAATATTTTTAAAAAGACCATTTAATTTTGAACTAATTATAGACCTGTAAGAAGTTGCAAAAATAGTACAGAGCAGTCTCTGGCAACCATCATGCAACTTCCCCCAATTGTAGCATTTTTTTTTTTTTTTTTTTTTTTTTTTTTTGAAGTAGGTTCCATGCCCAGGGTGGAGCCCAGTGCTGGGCTTGAACTCACAACCCTGAGATCAAGACCTGAACCAAGATCCAGGGTCAGACACCTAACTGACTGAGCCACCCAGGCATCCCCTGAGTTATTGCTTCTTACATAACTATAGTTCAATCTCAAATCCAGGAAATTGACATTGGTACAATCTACAGACCTTACTTAGAGTTTACCAGGATTTACATGCACTTGTGTGTGTATATAGTTCTATGCAGTTTTATCATGGGAATTTATTTTTGAAATTGCTGCTTTTTTGGCATTGTTTTTGTAGAAAGAGAATACTAGCATGAGTCTTAAGTGGTACTAACCTGTGCATTTTTTGCAAGTTAGATAAAGAAAAGAAAAGGTTATAGTATTATGAGTTTATTTTGATACTGACCCCAAAACCCCCCCCAAATTGATTTGTAGAACTACTACTACAGTATATTCATTAAGTCTGAAAACACAGGCAAGTATACATAATGTCATCAAGGTCACTTTTAATCCGTAAAACATTTTTATGTTTCCAGATTTTTAAAAATCCCCTTGCCCCTTGTGTTTTCAGACTTTATGGACACCATATTACAGATTGAGTTCCTGATTGACTTTTTTTTTTTTTTTTTCATATTTGATACCTCCTTGGCACTCGTGGAATTGGATACCATTAACAAACATTGGTTTAGTGTCTTACTCTAGCCACGTTTTCTGATGGGCATCAGATGCATTTTTTCCTTTAACCTTTTTAATATATAATTCCCAGTCTGAGCCTGTGATTGCCAGAAAACAATCTTGAACTCTGCCACCCAGCTTTTTTTTTTTTTTTTTTTAAGATTTTTTATTTATTTATTTGACAGAGAGAGATCACAAGTAGATGGAGAGGCAGGCAGAGAGAGAGAGAGAGAGGGAAGCAGGATCTCCGCCGAGCAGAGAACCCGATGCGAGACTCGATCCCAGGACCCTCAGATCATGACCTGAGCCGAAGGCAGCGGCTTAACCCACTGAGCCACCCAGGCGCCCCCATGCCACCCAGCTTTTATCAGAAGTCCAGTTGATTGACTGATGAGGATTTGAAGGATATGCAGTCTGTTGATTTCTCTAGAACCTAGGTATTGTAGGTTTTATTTTTATTATTTTATTTTTTAAAGATTTATTTATTTGAAAGAAAGTGTGTTCACTTGTGAGCATGGGGAGGGGCAGAAGGAGAGGGAGAGAGTCTCAAGCAGAGTCCTGCTGAATGGGGAGCCTGGTCCCACCCTCGATCTCACCACCCTGAGATCAGAACCCCAGCCGAAATCAAGAATCAGATGCTTAACCCTGAGCCACCCATCTGTCCCGTAGGTTTTGTTTTAGATCAAGTTCTGGATCAGTAGAAATCAGAACTTGGACCATATGGAGTTGGCCCCCACAGTTACTGGTTTTACTGACTAAGCCTTTGCTTAAAGGGTATCATAAGACAGAACCACACAAAACTCCCATTTGTATATAACTGAATGGTATTTTTGAGACAAGTTGTCCACTTCAGTAGATTCATAGATGTTGAAAGATTTTCATATTTGTGCTTTTGTTTTCTGATTGCAGGCTGTCCTGGGGGTCCATGACTGTAGTGATTTTAATTTGGCTAAGATAGGAATTTAAACAGCCCATTGTGAAACTCTCATAGCACCGACTAGCCTAGCTACAGGTGGTTCATCCACCCAGCATTTGCGTCCTGGCTCAGAGGGGCTTTGCTGTAGAGTTTAAGGTAAGAGTCTTGCAGTGATAAAAATTATGAGAGACAGGGAGAGAAGATGGCCTCTGAAAGAAGACCAAAAAATGAAGTGATCTAAGAATATAATGGCTTAAAGTTGGAGGTGGGGGGGCTGTCATGGCGTGCAGGAATGTGGGAAGCCTTGCTGTCAAAGAGCTGATAGATCTTGGCATGAACTGTGAAATAGAAGAGAATTTTAGCAAATGTGATCAATGTTTCTTTATTATAGGAGAATGTTCCTTGCTTTAAAGGTAATTGCTTTATGCACTTTTACTCCTCAACCTTCCAAATCTATGAACCACTTGCTCTGTGGCTCTGGGGAAGTTGGGGGGGTGTGTGTGTGCTGTTTGTTTTCTAAATTAAGCATTCTTGCTTTGTTGTTGAACTCCTTGTTATAGATTTCCTATCGATAATCTTAGAAACAGGAAAGCAAAGTGACAGTAGAAGTGTGCTCTCTGCTTAGGATTCTGTCAGTGTAAAGACAAATGAAGACTTTAAAGGGAGAAAAAAACCCTCTGAAATCTTCCTAGCTGTTAAAATATGTGAAAAATCACTTTGTGTCTTTCAGACAAAAGCATTTGTGGAATTACCAAGTAGGGTGCACTGTACCAGGCTGCAGGAGCCTTGGCTTCTGATCCTGATTCTGCCAATAACTGATTGTTGGCAAGTCGGTCTCTGGACCTCATTCTTGTGCAAAAAGGAGAGCTAGACTAGATTCCTGTGGTATATTTCAGCTCCAGGATTTTTTTGAAGGGGTGGGAGATCAACCATTTGAGGCATAATTGTGGAACATCTTTTTTTTTTTTAAATTAATTTTTAGAAAAGGCTTAGGTTTATAGAGAAATTATGAAGACCACACAGAGGAGTCCTATATGATGCACATCCAGTTTTCCCTACTGTTAACAACTTAAAATTAGTATGGAACATTTGATTATAATTAATGACCCAATCTTGATACATAAATATTAACTAAACTTTTCTTTAATTCATGTTTCCCTTGTTTTTACTCACTGTCCCTTTTCTGTTCCAGGATACATTGCATTTAGTCAGATTTCCTTAGGCTTTCCTTGGCTGCAACCGTTCTTTAGACTTTCCTTAGTTTTGACGGCCATGACATTTTTGAGGACTACTGGTTGGATGTTTTGTAGAATGTCCTCCTGTTGTTGCGATTTTGTTTAGTGCTTTTCTCATGATTAGGCTGGGGATACGGATTTTTGGGAGGAAGACTGCAGAGGTTAAAGTCCTTTTTTCATCACATTGTGTCAAGGGTACATACTCTCAACATGACCTCTCACTGTTGATGTTGACCTTGGTCACCTGGGTGAGATAGCTTTTGCCAGGTTTCTCCAGTGAAATGTTTCTCTCTCTTTCTCTCTCTCTCTCTTGGTTTTCCCATACTGTGCTCTTGGGAGGACATTACTGTGTAGCCCCCTACATGTAAAGAGTGGGGGATTAGGCTCTCCTTCCTTCAAGGAGGAGTAGCTGCATAGATCAGTTGGAATATTTCTGCATGGGAAACTTGTCTCTTCTCCCCCATTTCTTTCTTTACCCGTGTATTTGTATCAGATGGACATTTACTTTATACTTGGGGTATTATCTAGTACCACTTATTTTGTTGACTCATACTGTTCCACTTTGGCCACTGGGCACTCTTGTGTTCCTTTAACATAACACCCCCCCCAATCATGATGGGTGTTTTATTTTTGTTTTCTTTTTTGAACATTTCTCTGGCACTGTGAGATGTTCCAGGCTCATCTTTATTTATTTCCTACCCCAATCCTAGAGTTGGTCACTTCTCTAAAGGGCCCTGTTTCCTTTAATTGGAAGTGGTATTAAAAATCAAGATCTTGGGGGCGCCTGGGTGGCTCAGTGGGTTAAAGCCTCTGCCTTCAGCTCGGGTCATGATCTTGGGGTCCTGGGATCGAGCCCCGTGTCGGGTTCTCTGCTCAGCGGGGAGCCTGTTTCCCTTCCTCTCTCTCTGCCTGCCTCTCTGCCTACTTGTGATCTCTGTCAAATAAATAAATAAAATCTTTTTTAAAAAAATCAAGATCTTGGGGTGCCTGGGTGGCCCAGGGGGTTAAGCCTCTGCCTTTGGCTCAGGTCATGATCCCAGGGTCCTGGGATCGAGCCCCGCATCGGGCTCTCTGCTCAGCAGGGAGCCTGCTTCCCCCTCTCTCTCTGCCTGCCTCTCTTCCTACTTGTGATCTCTCTCTGTCATATAAATAAATAAACTTTTTTTTTTAAGATTTTATTTATTTATTTGAGAGAGAGAGAGAGAGTATGAGAAGGGGGAGGGTCAGAGGGAGAAGCAGACTCCCTGCCAAGCAGGAAGCCGATGCGGGACTCGATCCCAGGACTCCAGGATCATGACCTGAGCCGAAGGCAGTCGCTTAACCAACTGAGCCACCCAGGCGCCCTAAATAAATAAACTCTTAAAAAAAAAATCAAGATCTTGGTACTAGGTATATTTATTGCTACTGAGGTGTAGTTTCTTCTAGGCCTTCACAGGTGACACAGCAGGGAAACGTGTGTACTAACGGGCATATGTGTGCATATCTAGAAATACTACATGTAACCCTCTGTGAATTAGCTGCAGCATGAGTTTACACTGATGTCTCCAGCCCTCTCCCATTACTATAGGGCTGCTCCAGCCTCTTGCCCTTGCTTACCGGTCAGTGCGCACACCTAACAGTGAGAAGGTGGCTCCCACCTTCCACCACCCGTATACTCACTTGCTCAGTTCCCGTGTCCATATACAGCAGTATCAGGATTGTCAACCTGTACGCCCCTGGGAACGAACTTACCAGCTGGTAAAGTGCTTTTGCACAGTCTAGTTTACACACTCCAAAGTTACGTAGGTCAGCATCCTCTCTCTACCCCTTCCAGTGAGGTGGTTTAATGTATGTGTAACAGATTGTCACATCCTACGTGCTGTCCTTGGGTCACTCGACCTCCTAAATGATTTTCTAAGGTTTTCATCCAGTGAGATTCACTCTCTGTGCTGTGACGTTTCATGGGTTTTGACAAATGGAGTTATGTATCCATAATTCTAGCAACCTACAGAGTAGTCTCACTGCCTGAATTATCCCCCTGTGCTGATGGCATTCATCCTGACCACCTCCCCCGAACCTCTGGTGACCACTGATTTTTTTACTGTATTGTAGTTTTGCTTTTTCCAGAATGTCATATTGCAATTATACAACATTTTTCCCTTTCGGACTGGCTTCTTTCACTTAGCAATATGCATTTAAAATTCATCCAAGTCTTTTTGTGGCTTGATAACTCATTTCTTTGAGTTGCTGAATAATATTGCATTGCAGTTTGTTTATTCATACAGCTATTGAAGGATATTTTTGGTCCTTCCAAGTTTGGGGTGGTTATGGATAAAGCTGCTAGAAACACTGGTGTGGAGGGTTTTGTGGATATGTAATCCTTCAGATCAGTTGGGCAAGTACATAGGAACATGATTGCTGAATAGATGGTAAGACTCCGTTTAGTTTTGTAAGAAATTGCCACACTGTCTTCCAAAGAGGCTATGCTGTTTTGCATTTTCACCAGCAATAAATGAGAGCTCCTGTTGCTTCACACCTTTGCCAGTGTTTGGATCTTGGCCATTCTAATATGTGCATGGTGGTATCTTGGTTTAATTTGCAAGTAGCCAGTGACAGATGATACTGAGCATCTTTTCATGTTTATTTTTCATCTCTGTATCTTTGGTGAGCTATCTTCAGAATTTTTTGTCCATTCTGTAACTGGATGGTTGGTTTTCTCTTCGGTGAGTGTGAGTTCTTTGTACAGTTTGGAAACCAGTCTGTTATCAGTTGTGCGTTTTCCACGCATTTTCTCCTTGTCTGATTTGTCTTTTCATTCTCTTAAGTCTTTCACAGAGTTGAAGTTTTTAATTTAATAAAATCTGGCTTACTGATTTTTCTTTCCATATATCTTGCTTTCGATGTTGTATGTAAAACCTTATTGTGAGACCCAAGATCACCGAAATTTTCTCCTATGGTTTCTTCTAGAAAGCATAGTAGTGCAACATCCTGTGTAAATACCCACCCAGTCAGTGCTGCCTTTTGGACTCCATTCCATGTAGGGGGCTGAAAGAAGATGGGGGGATTCTGTGTCTTAGTAATGTTGGATTTTCATTAACAAAGCAGAGAATTAAAGTCACCTTAAAATTTATTGTTGAATTCTTTGTAAATATGAACAAATCTCTAACACAACTTGGAACATTTAAGTTGACTTACTAGTGGATCTTGGAACTAGAATGGACCTATTGGTTGTAGCATTTGGGGGGGATATTGGCAAATAACTGTAACAATACTGGTGTAACAGTACTGGTGTTAACACAGCGTATGTGGAGCTGGCAGAGGGTAAGGCTCATTAAGGTAAGAGCTCTGAGAGGCGTGGTTTGGCAGGACTGATGCCTCACAGGTTCCACGGCCTTCTGGATTATGTGAAGGGAATAGGTGAATGCCTGCACACTTCTCTCACCTAAAAAACCAGGTTCTGCATCCCAGAGTGTAGAGGAAACTGCAGTGGGTGAGAAGTGCATTTTCTGAAGCTTCCTAGAGACTTCCTGTGTTGTTCCTGACAGCCAGGTAGCCAGCCTTCTGCTCTGTGAAAAGGGTTTTCCTTGTAGTGGGACCACTCTGCCTCCCCGACACAGATGCCTCCCCCCCATCCCCCCATCCTAGGCCCACAGCCTGGGCTCACTCTTCCACAGTCGCTCTGCCCTCACTAACCCTATCTGAACCTCCCCATTCCAGATCACTCCTAAAGGCTCCTCCTGCCTGGTCGTCTTCCTGTCTTCTCTTCCGTTATGCCTTCTCAGTATGCAACTACATAGTAGCATTCTGTTTAGGGTAATAGAAATAGAGGATTTGAATTCTTTGAGTCTCACTTATTAGTTGTGATAATAAGTAGGTTATTTTGATTTCACTAAGTCTTGCTTCCTAACCCATAAAATAAAACGAGAGTAATACCTCACAGGAGATTTATATGAACAGTGTGTATGAAAATGCTTTATAAACTGGAAAACGAAGCCCAGATGGATTATTCATAAACCCTAAGCAGTGGTCTCAAAGTGTGGTTCCCGGAACTTGCTGGAAAAGTAAAAATCCAGGCCTGGACTGCATCAGAAACTCGGACCCAGTCCAGCAGTCTTCTTCAGCAAGTCCCTGTGTGATGCTGACAGCTGTTTAAGTTTGAGAAACACAGCTCTACATTTTACTTAAAAACTGAAGGAGAGCTGTTTTGGTTGGCCTGGGCTGCTGAATAGAATACCACAGCAGGGGCTTAAATCATAGGAAATGATTTTCTCTCAGTTCTGGAGCCTGGAAGTCCCAGATCAAGGTGTTGGGATTGGTTTCTGGTGAGGACGTTTCTCCTGCTTGCAGAGAACTGCCCCCTGATTGTGTCCTCATACGGACTCTCCTCAGTGCATGAACGCTCCTAGTGTCCTACGTGGGTACCAGTTTCCCTGGATTAGGGCCCTATGCGCCCTGTGACCTCTTAACCTTAAGTCCTCTCTTAAAGGTTTTGTGTCTAGATACAGTCACATTGGGAATTAGGGCTTCAACATGCACATTTGGGTGGGAGAATCTAATTCAGTCTATAGCAGCGATATATCAACACATTAAAACTTACTGAGAAAAAAAAAATCAGTTCTGTCTTTTTTAAAGGCAAGTGTTTAGCCCACCATACCATCTTCCTGATTAGCTTTTTTCTTTGGACAATGTGTGTTCCAGCACCAGTACTCAGTTCTAAGTAATCCATTGCTTTTGTACTTTTAATTACTACTAGTCTTAGCACATTTTATTTACTTTCAAAAAGTCTTAGCTATATGTTGTTTTAGCTGTGTTTGGGGCTAGTTTGGTTTTATAGCTTATACCTGGGACTCTAATCGCCATTTATAGCTTTGTCTCTTTCTTTCTTTTTTTTTTTTTTTTTTAGATTTTTATTTATTTAGGGGCATCTGAGCGGGTTGGTCTGACTCTGACTCTTGATCTCGGCTCAGGTCATGATCTTAGGGGTCTTGAGATAAAGCCCCTCATGGGCCTCCATGCTCAGTGTGGAGTCTGCTTGAGATTCTCACGCTCTCTTTCAAAATAAACAAAATCTTTAAAAAGAAAAAAACCTGCACACAAGTGGGGTGGAGGGGCAGAGGGAGAGGGACATGCAGAATCCAGGAGCCTGAGGCTGGCCTCCATCCCAGGACCCTGAGATCATGACCTGAGCCAAAGTCAGACACTTAACCAACTGAGCCACCCAGGTGCCCCATAGCATTGTTTCTATGGGCAAGAACTTGGGAATTAGATAAAATTGATTTAGATAAAAGGGTTAAATCAGCCTGTTTAGTTTCAAAGAGCAAGTTGTAAATCAAATAGCAATATTGCTATGCCATTCCAGAAAACAGAGGTCTTTCCAGTGAATAAATGAGAGATTACTTGTGTTTTTAAAGTATATAAGAAACTGAAGCAGAATGTTGATATTAAGAATTTTTTCTAAAGAGGCGCCTGGGTGGCTCAGTTGTAAGCGTATGCCTTTGGCTCGGGCCGTGATCCTAGGGTGCTGGGATTGAGCCCCACGTCAGGCTCCCTGCTTGGCAGGAAGCCTGCTTCTCTGTCTCCCACTTCCCTTCCTTGTATTCCCTCTCTCATTGTCTCTTTCTATGTCAAATAAATAAATAAAATCTTTAAAAAAAAAAATTTTTTTCTAAAAACCAGTCCTAGAGAAGGTTGTGAATGATTTTATTTAGCACTTTTATTTTCCGCACTAAATGCTAAGCATTTAGGAATCCAGTCTCTACCTTCTTTCATTCTATGAACACAGTCCTAAGATGCATAAATAAAGAAATACCACTAAATGATGCATGAAAATATAGTTATTTGTGTTGAGTTACTCATTGTAAAGGATTAGAGAGTTTATAAGGAATTGGCATTAAACTGAGCATGAGAATAAATTGATTTACATTTTTCTAGAAACTCAGCTGGTCAAAATGGCAGTGTTGGTTGTGAATTGGGGCCATTTGAAGTTTATGAAGGCGCTCCTTCAGTTTTTTTTCTTATTTATTCTTTTTGGATTTTGCCTGAGAAATAAAGGTCTTCATTGTAAATAAGAGACCAAAAATGTTAAACTCAGGTTTTTTTCCTTAAATCATTTTTTTGTTGTTGCCTTAAAACCACATAAGATTTACTGTCTTTTTTTAAAAATTAGTTTTTGTTGTTTGTGGTGATTTACTTTCTTAACCATCATTAAATAAATGTACAGTTCTGTGGCATAAATTACATTCACATTCTTGTGCAATCATCCCCTCCATCTGTCTCTAGAACCCTTATTCATCTTGCAGAACTGGAACTGTACTACGTACTATTGAATCATGTTGTCCATCCATGTGACTCGGCTTTTATATCTTTAGATCTCTGGTCCTTGGAAAGAGGACCCACTACCACCCATGACAGCCTAACACAATACACAAGGCACTTACGTGTTTAAAAGAACAAGAGGTAAGGGACGCCTGGGTGGCTCAGTTGGTTGGACGACTGCCTTCGGCTCAGGTCATGATCCTGGAGTCCCGGGATCGAGTTCCGCATCGGGCTCCCGGCTCCGCGGGGAGTCCGCTTCTCTCTCTGACCTTCTCCTCGCTCATGCTCTCTTTCACTGTCTCTCTCTCAAATAAATAAATAAAATCTTAAAAAAAAAAAAAAAAGAACAAGAGGTAAGAGTAGCTAGTCCTTGGTTTAATATTTTTGTTCAGTCTTAAAACACCAACTTAAAACCATGTCTAAACTTGGTGATCTTTGAACAATAACCATATCTATATTAAATCATTCATGTGAGGCTATTTAGCCCTTCTGTTACCATGTCATTGTAAATTGCAAATTAATATGTTAAAAAACTTTTGTCCATCATTGAACTTTTTTTTTTTTTTGAATTTTTTTTTTTTAAAGATTTACTTATTTATTTATTTGACAGAGATTACAAGTAGGCAGAGAGGCAGTCCGGGGTGGGGGAAGCAGGCTCCCCGCTGAGCAGAGTCCGATGCGGGGCTCAATCCCAGGACCCTGGGATCATGACCTGAGCCAAAGGCAGAGGCTTTAACCCACTGAGCCACCCAGGCACCCCCATCGAACTGTTTTTAAATGCAAGAAGTGAGTTGGAAATTACATTCTGACAGCCTGGTTCTGGGAAGCCAATGTGATAATTCTATATGGGGACAATCGTTTTGAGTTTCATTTGGAAATTTTTGTGAAATTCAGTCTTTTAACTATCTTAGGAAAACCCCCTTTATCTCTCTGGGCTCATTTTCTTTATCTGTAAAATGAAATAGTCACAGTAAAGTTTTTTTCTGATTTGAAGGCCTTAATTTTAAATAAGAGAGGGGTCAGTGATCTTTAAAAAATATTTAAAAGGACGCAATAACATTTCACTGATTTTACTTTTTTTTTTATATGTAGAACATGGAAGGGAAGTGGCTGCTGTGTATGTTACTGGTCCTTGGAACTGGCGTTGTTCAGGCTCATGAAGGACACGATGATGATATGATTGATATTGAGGACGACCTCGATGATGTTATTGAAGAGGTAGAAGACTCCAAATCGAAACCAGATACCAGCACTCCTCCATCTCCCAAGGTTTGAAGTGGTCTTTGAATCTATTTGTTTGACCTCTTGAGGTAGTCAAAGGATGAAGGTAAATTTGTCTCCTTTTCCACGGGCAAGCAAAGTTAGCTAAAATAGCAGCCTTTCTTATATGTTGCCAATGATAAATTACATATATTGAATCATGAGGCAGCTATAAAAGTTTGGGGTAATTGAAAGCAAATCTTACTAAGAAGGGAATCGTGCTGAAAATTGCAATTTTTGATACATTTTTAAATTTAACACAGGTTACCTATAAAGCTCCGGTTCCAACAGGGGAAGTGTATTTTGCTGATTCTTTTGACAGAGGAACCCTGTCAGGGTAAGTGATCTTGGGGAAAAATGTCTTGTAGGCAAGCATCATGTAAGTAAGATGTGATAGTGGATTCCTTTTCAGATAGCATTTTATAATTTTTTTTTAAAGATTTTATTTATTTGTCAGAGAGAGAGGGAGAGAGAGCAAGCACAGGCAGACAGAATGGCAGGCAGAGGCAGAGGGAGAAGCAGGCTCCCTGCCGAGCAAGGAGCCCGATGTGGGACTCGATCCCAGGACGCTGGGATCATGACCTGAGCCGAAGGCAGCTGCTTAACCAACTGAGCCACCCAGGTGTCCCCAGATAGCATTTTATATAGTAAAATGTCTTAACTATAACTATTTTATGTCCCCAGTGTTTGTCGTCATTTAGACGGAATTTAGAACATGTCCATTTAGAAAAGTTTTTTTAGAATATGTGGGTCTAATTTCCATTTCTCTTTTCCCCTTGATCTTATATATTGTTCTTTGGAACTGAGAAATTTTTTTCTCTTTAGTCTTAAAAGGGGAGGAATGCCTTGGTGACTTCAGTTAAGCATCTGACTCTTGGTTTCAGCTCAGGTTCTGATCTCGCATTGATAGGGTCGAGCCCCACGTCAGGTTCTATGCTCAGTGAATAGTCTGCTTCGGATTCTCTCCGCCCCCCACATCCGCACTCGCTCTTTCAGTAACTAAAAATCTAAAAAAAAAAAAAAAAAAAAGTGGAATTATTTCATGGGTTTGGTACTTTTTCTTACAGGTTTGTGAGTTGAATAGTATGTATTTCTGTTTGGCAGATTTAAAAGTTGAAAGTACTAGAGTGGGAGCACCTGGCTGGCTCAGTGGGTTAAAGCCTCTGCCTTTGGCTCAGGTCATGATCCCAGGGTCCTGGGATTGAGCCCCGCATCAGGATCTCTGCTCAGCAGGGAGCCTGCTTCCCCCTCTCTCTGCCTGTTTCTCTGCCTATTTGTGATCTCTGTCTGTCAAATAAATAAATAAAATCTTAAAAAAAAAAAAGGAAAGTACTAGAGTGATTAAGTAGGCTAAGAAGACTTGGTAGATGCTGCTTGTGTTAGTATTTACATTGTTTCTTTTCACAGGCCAGCTGGCATTTAAATCTTAATTTGGGGGTTTGTCCTAATTACAGGTGGATTTTATCCAAAGCCAAGAAAGATGACACTGATGATGAAATTGCCAAATACGATGGTGAGAGTTCCATTTGATTTACATAGAGTAGCAGACTGAGGCTTCACGTGTGGTTTCTATAGTGTGTCTTAAGGCAGGTCTGCAAATAGTATGTATACATTTTAAGATTTTTCCCTTAGAAGCTTTGCTGTCTGTGTGTTCATAGGATTAGACCTGTTGACTGCTTTACACCATAAAATGGAGAGGTAATGTGTCACCTGTGCTGCTGTCTATGTTAAATGGAAGGTCTTTCTAGGTGTAGATGAAGTGAATAAGCTACAGGTTTAAAAACCATATCCTAATACTTGTCACATGTGTGTGGTTAATGGGCTAGTTCTCATAGGTAAATGGAGTAGGTTAAAAATTTGCCAGTATGATAGATGTGCATGCCTTGGAGTTTTGCTTGTTACCATTTAAGAGATCTTCAAAGGCATGATTAGTGAGTGGATTTTTTTTTTTTTTTTTCCTGATGTCTTGCAGGAAAGTGGGAGGTAGATGAAATGAAGGAAACGAAGCTCCCAGGTGATAAAGGGCTTGTGTTGATGTCTCGGGCCAAGCATCATGCCATCTCTGCGAAACTGAACAAGCCCTTTTTGTTTGATACCAAGCCTCTCATTGTTCAGTGAGTCAAACGTTTGCTTGATAGAAACTTCCCAGATCTTAGGAAATTATAAGAATAATTACCTATCACAGTGGCAGGTTTGCAGTATATTTAAGCATCCTGTAATCCAGTACTTTTTTCCTGCCCAGTAAATTCTTTTGAAACAGATTAACTTAATTTTCTCCTGATGGCGAATGATCAGGATTTTGTCAAAAGTGTATACTGGGAATCTGCATTAAGGTTTTATTTTATTTTACTTATGCTTTGGGGGTGATTGAACAGCCATTCAAAAGCAAAAGAAAATGAGGAGCACTCAGTAAAGCATGAGACTGTTGATCTTGGGGTGTGAATTGGTGCCCCAGTGGGGCATAAAAATTACTTAAGAAAAAGGTCTTCAATAGGGTGAAATTTTTCTTAAGGATAAACATATGACCTGTGATAAAACATGTGACCAAGACTGGTCAAAGAAATTTGATCTTTCAAAATGCCTTACGGTTTTCTGGTTTTCTCTTTGAAATCAGGTATGAGGTTAATTTCCAAAATGGAATAGAATGTGGGGGTGCCTACGTGAAACTGCTTTCCAAAACCCCAGAACTCAACCTGGTACGTCCTTCCTGTTTCCTTATATGGCCACCCACAGTTGTCTTTTAAGAATCTTAGAGAAAAGGAAAGAGAATCTTGTAAGACCTGAGAAAATGAAGGCCTCCTCTCCTACTGTTAAAATATTTAGAGGATTGGGAATATTGACTTCGATGCTTCTTTTTTATTTGAGATGTGAATTTCAAAGCCATTGTGCCTTATCCCTGACTTCTGTTCTGTGTAATTTTTAGTTTTGGCAAACCTATTTCTTTGTTTTATGAAAGAAGCAGTAACTATCTAGATACATGCATTACTCTGTTTTGTTTTTGTTTTGTTTTTAAGTACTTTCATGTATCCTCAATGTAAGTTTCCCCGGGTAATTTCTGGTTATTCCTTTTCAGTGGTATCTATATAAGCCTCACAAATGAATCAGCATTTTTTTAAGGTGCCAGAAATTTACCTGGGATTTTTTTAGAGGAAATAGCACATTTTGAAAGTTTGCTTTTGAACCCTTTGATTGAGTCACTTAAAAATAATTAATTTTTGTTTCTGTAGGATCAGTTCCATGACAAGACCCCTTATACGATTATGTTTGGTCCAGATAAATGTGGAGAAGACTATAAATTGCATTTCATCTTCCGCCACAAAAACCCCAAAACGGGTGTATATGAAGAAAAGCATGCTAAGAGGCCAGATGCAGATCTGAAGACCTATTTTACTGATAAGAAGACACATCTTTATACATTAAGTAAGAAAACATATTAATTTGGGGGTATTATGGCACCATACATTTATTATCTGTTTAATTTAAAGATTACATATCTGGAGAAGACCGAAGTCTGCAAGTAAGAGTCTCTGTTGACTTAGTATTGTAGTGGTGAAAAGAACTTAATTTTTCAGCAGCAAAACTGCTTTTCCCATAGGTTGAATTGAAAAGTGGGGTTTGAGACCATCTTAAGAGTAAGTTTGTATGTTCCGTAAAAAACTTTGCTGATTCCCCTCATGTTCTCCATTGTGTATTTTCTTGTTGATAACATGTTAAATAATGGGACACAATAGAAATACATGTTGTGGGGCGCCTGGGTGGCTCAGTGGGTTAAAGCCTCTGCCTTCAGCTCAGGTCATGATTCCAGGGTCCTGGGATCGAGCCCCGCATCGGGCTCTCTGCTCAGCGGGGAGCCTGCTTCCCTCTCTCTCTCTGCCTCCCTCTCTGCCTGCTTGTGATCTCTCTCTGTCAAATAAATAAATAAAATCTTAAAAAAAAAAAAAAGAAAAAAAGAAATACATGTTGTTGTTTTCAAATTATCTTTCAGTTAAAGTTTGGATGCTCCAATACCTGGATGGTTGAGGTTTGTGTGTGTGTGTGTTTTTAAGATTTCATTTGTCAGAGAGAGAGCACAGGCAGGGGAATGGCAGGGCAGAACGAGAAGCGCAGTACGGGACTCGATCCCAGGACCCTGGGATCAAGATGCTTAATCAACTGAGCCACCTGGGCATCCCTAGACAGTTGGACATTGGAATGCATTTTTTATTTTATTATTAAAGATGTATTTGTTTATTTTTGAGAGAGAGAGAAAGACCATGCAAGGGAGGGGAAGGGCAGAGTGGGAGAGAGAGAGAAATCCTCTGACTGAGCTCAGAGCCTGGAATGGACTTGAGACCAGGACCAGAGCTGAAACCAAGAGCCAGCTGCTTAACCAACTGAGCCACCCAGGGGCCCCTGGAATGCGTTTTTTATTTTAATGAAGCTTTTCCTGCTGGTTTAAGTATATATAGACAGACCTCTTTTCCTAAAGAATACAGTAACTTTTTTCCTTTCCCCCTTTTTTTTTTTTTTTTAAGATTTTTATTTATTTGACAGAGAGAGACACAGTGAAAGAGGGAGAAGCAGGCTTCCCACTGAGCAGGGAGCCCAATGCGTGGCTCAATCCCAAGACGCTGGGATCATGACCCGAGCCGAAAGCAGATGCTTAACGACTGAGCCATCCAGGGGCCCCACCTTTTTTTTCTTTATAACCGAAGTAATACATACTCCATATAGAATTTAAAAGCTAGAAATAAGCAAAATAAATTACATTTAAAATTATTTGAAATGTCAACATTGTAATATGTATTTGACCGTATCTGTATAAATACGTGTAGTGTTTTATTAAAAGTCGAATGCTGGGGTACCTGGATGGCTCAGTTGGTTGAGCAGCTGGCTCTTGATGTCAGCTCAGGTCATGATCTGGGGTTGTGGAATTAAACCCCAAGTCTGACTCCATGCTCATTGGGGAGTCTGCTTCAGAATTCTCTTTCCCGCTCCTTCTGCTCCTCTCCTTGCACACATGCATGTGCTTTCTCTCTTAAAAAAAAAAAAGTTGAACGTGCTGTATTCCACTTACTCTCTTCACAAAGGTGTAAGAATATCTCTGTGAGAGCACATATGACTGACAACGTTGCCGGCCTTCGTTAACACTGAGGCCAGTGGCATAGGTGCTCCCTGCTTTCCATAGTATTCTGGATGTGCTGGGACCTAGTCAGTTGCCAGTGAGACATTTAGGTGTGGGATCCAGGCTTTAGAGTAAGTCTCACTTCAGATATGTTTATGGATTTAAAGTTCCACTGGACTCAAAAGTACAACCATAAGTAGACATGTGGTTTAATATATAAAATCAAACGCTTGTGTACTTGGAAATTTTGGTAACATAGATGGTAGTAGTACCAGTTCAAAAAATGAGGAAATGGGCTTTTCCTTATTGGGGGGTGGTGGTTATAATAAATAAACTTATTTGCCTGTTGATTGGTGTGTAACCATTTGTGTCAGACCATTATTTTTTTTTTATTTTTTATTTATTTTATTTTTTTAAAGATTTTATTTATTTATTTGACAGAGAGAGATCACAAGTAGATGGAGAGGCAGGCGGGGGGGGGGGGGAGCAGGCTCCCTGCTGAGCAGAGAGCCCGATGCGGGACTAGATCCCAGGACCCCGAGATCATGACCTGAGCCGAAGGCAGCGGCTTAACCCACTGAGCCACCCAGGCGCCCCTGTGTCAGATCATTATTGCATGAGTTTATATACCTTTGGTGTTTTGATGTTTTTAATGTCCATAAGTGAAGTCTTCTGCAACTTTAAATTTTATGTGTCATTTGCTTTAGTTTTAAAATCCCGAGGAACTAGCATTTATGATTTACAGATAAGGAAGAGAGGGTTAACTACATAAGGCTCCCAAGACCATCTTCTAACTCTGACACCCTGAGGTCATTACTCTGTGCTTCCATTTCCTATTAGAAATAGGATCTTCTGCTGTGGTAAAGAGAACTTGGGAAATGAGTGGTTGATTTATTTTTTTAAATTGCATTTAATTTTTTTCAGTCTTGAATCCAGATAATAGTTTTGAAATATTAGTGGACCAGTCTGTTGTGAATAGTGGAAATTTGCTAAATGACATGACTCCTCCTGTAAATCCTTCACGTGAGATTGAGGACCCAGAAGACCAGAAGCCTGAGGACTGGGATGAAAGACCAAAAATACCAGATCCTGATGCTGTCAAACCGGACGACTGGTGAGTCTTCACAGTGCAGCATTTCATATGTTCCATGTGGCTTAAGCAACTGATGTTGGCTAAGATCTCATAATTTCAATAATCTATGGTGCTCTCTAAATGGTAGGAAAAATGGGAGACCACTATAGCTGAAAAGGGGCCATAGTGATCATCTCGATTGCCTAATACCATTTTACAAGCCACAAAATGCTGAAATTGATGATAGAGTTTGCCTGTGGGAACATGGTGGGTTTGTAGCAGAACCTTTGTTCGCTTGGCCTTTCCAGGGCTTTTATGAATTCACATTTAAAAGTCTTGAAATTTTATGGGGCGCCTGGGTGGCTCAGTGGGTTAAGCCTCTGCCTCAGCTCAGGTCATGATCTCAGGGTCTTGGGATCGAGCCCCACATCGGGCTCTCTGCTCAGCAGGGAGCCTGCTTTTCCCTTCTTTCTCTCTCTGCCAAATGAATAAATAAATTTAAAAAAAATCTTTAAAAGTCTTGAAATTTTATTTAATTAATTTGTTTTTTAAAAGATTTTGGGGGCACCTGGGTGGCTTAGTTAAGCATCTGCCTTTGGCTCAGGTCACGATCTCAGGGACCCAGGATCAAGCCCTGCTTGATTTTATTTCTTTTATTTTATTTAATTAATTTATTTGAGAGAGAGAGAGAACGCATGCATGCACAGGAACAAGTGGGGAGGAGGGGTCGGGGGAGAGGGAGAGGTAGACTCTGCTGAGCAGGGAGCGTGAAGTGGGGCTCCATCCCAGGACCCTGAAGTCATGACCTGAGCCAAAGGCAGACGCTTAACCAACTGAGCCACGCTGGTGCCCTAAATTTTAAATTTTAATTTGTAAAATAACCTTTTTCCCATTTAAACAACACTTAAGACTCCTCTGCTCTGTATTGGGCAGTGGAAAACAAAGCCACAGGGATACCAGCTGCCCACACGGCTCCCAGTCGAGTTGTGAGGCAGGCAGACAAGGTGGGTGTGCGTGTGGTGAGTGATCTGGTAGTAGGTGTTAGTGAGTGACGAGAGCACCAGCTATGCCTGGTCCAGGGCCAGTTTCTTGAGCAGGGAAGTCAGACTGAGACTTGGAAGTGGGTTAAGGAGTCAGGCAAATGGTGAAGATGGGGAATGGTACTCCCAGCTGAGGAAAAACAACATGTGCAGTAAGTAGAGGGGTAGGAGTGAGCTTGGCATGTGTGAGTGAACTTGAGTATATGCTGTATAGCCTTTCTTGTTGGGTACGAATTGGAGAGTGATGAAAAGTGAAAATAGGCAGGGTTGTAGTCTTGTGGCCATGTTGGAACTATGATCCAGTGACTTTTAGAAATGTCAGAGAGTGACAAAGAGCAGTTAAATTCTAGCTGATGTTTTTCCTTCCTTAAAGTATGTGTACCTGAATTTTTATGCTGCACTAGTATAAACACTGAATTTATTTGTATATTTGTGAGTGTAGACCTGGACTCCGCCTATTTCAGTATCGTACTCCTTAACTAGCTGTTTTATTTTGGGGGTGGGAGTGTGAATGTTCAGCTTTATTAAAAGGGCCAGCTGAATGTTGTACAGTGTTCTGCGGTGTTCTCATGCAATTAATTTAGAACAAGCATGGGTCAAAAGCATAATCTTGGCAGAGGATAGAAGATGTCTTTGCTTACCAGTTAATGTGGGCTCTGTTTCATAATGCCTGCATAAAACTTTGAAATAAGCTACTTCTTGATGAACTTTTCTTTTAAGAGTAAATGTTTGAGTTACTGTTCACATACTAAAATCCACCCTCTTTCTGTCTCCCTGGTTAACCTGTTCTGGACATAGCTACTAACCTATTAGATTAACCTATTCTGGACATCCATATACTGTAATATATGACCTTTTGTATCTGGCTTCTGTGCTTGGAATAAAGACTTCAGGGTTCATCCATGTTGAAGTGTGTGTCAATACTTCATTCTTTTTTCTGAGCTAGAAATACTCCATCATGTGGATACCACCGCACTTTATCCAGGCCCCAGTTGACTGACGTTTAGGTGGTTTCCCTCTTTTGGCGGTGGTTATGAATCATGCTGCTACGAACAGTCATTACAGGTGTTTGGGTGGTTCTACGTTTTCATTGTCTTAGAGTGGAATTGCCGCTGTTTTCCTTTCCCGCCAGTGACATTACGAGATCTCCACATCCTCGCCAACACTTGTTTTTAGCAGTCATTCTTATAGCCATCTTATAGTCATTCTTATAGCCATCCTAGTGGGTGTGAAGTGATATTTTATTGTGGCTTTGATTTGCATTTTCCCAATGGCTAACGATGTTAAACGTCGTTTCATGTGCTTTTTGGCCCTTTGTGTATCTTTGGAGAAATGTCTGTTCACATCCTTTGCCAGTGTTTAAGTTGGGTTGTCTTTTTTATGGAATTCTAAGAGCTCTCTATGTATTCTGAATACTAGACCACTGTCAGATGAATGAATTATTCTCTTCTGTTTTCTAGAAGGGGTTATTTTAAATCTTGAGAGTAAGCATGACCAAAATATTTCCAGATTGCCCCTGTTTCAGATTTATAATGTGGGATCACACTGTGACTCTTTGGCCAGTGTTGTCCTGACCGGCTTTTTCTGTTGTAAGGGATGAAGATGCACCTGCTAAAATTCCGGATGAGGACGCTTCAAAGCCTGAAGGCTGGTTAGACGATGAGCCCGAATACGTACCTGATCCAGACGCAGAGAAGCCAGAGGACTGGTAAGAGCTTCGGTGAACTTCTTTTTTTTTTTTTTTTTTTTTTTTTAATTATTTATTTTATTTATTTTTCTTTTTAAAGATTTTTATTTATTTATTTGATCGAGATTACAAGCAGGCAGAGAGGCACGCAGAGACAGAGAAAGAGAGAGAGGAAGGGAAACAGGCTCCCTGCTGAGCAGAAAGCCCAATGCGGGGCTTGATCCCAAGACCCTGGGATCATGACCTGAGCTGAAGGCAGAGGCCCCAACCCACTGAGCCACCCAGGCACCCCTTCGGTGAACTTCTTAAATTGCCTGCTCTTTTATTGACATAAAAGTTACTGATTAAAGATAGCCAGGTGTCCAATTTAAGTGTAGGGCTCAACAAATTTAATTACGTGGTTGTTTTGAAGGCATCTGTCCTGAAAAACCCTTGTTACTAGAAATGCAGGGACAAAATGATACTCTGGTGACACAGTGTGACCCTGGAAGCATTACTGCAGGACTTCAGGGGAGCCTTGGCGCGGCTGTCCTAGTCATGGATCACAGAATCTGTTTGTAATTGGTTTCTACCTCCACAGGGATGAAGACATGGATGGAGAATGGGAGGCTCCTCAGATTGCCAACCCCAAGTGTGAGTCGGCCCCTGGGTGTGGTGTCTGGCAGCGACCTATGATTGACAACCCTAATTATAAGGGCAAATGGAAGCCTCCCATGATTGACAATCCTAACTACCAGGTGTGTGCCTCCTCATGGTTGAGTTGCCTCATTGATCTCTTTGTTTGGAGAGAAGTTTTGTCTATAGGGAGGCAGCATGGTTGATCACTATATTCAAACAATTGAATTAAAGACAAACTTCAGGGGCGCCTGGGTGGCTCAGTCAGTTGAGAGTCCGACTCTTGATTTGGGCTTAAGTCTTAAGAGTCAGGGTGGTGCATGAGGCTCCCCGTCCAGCTTAAAAAAAAAAAAAAAAGCAAAAAAACCCAAACTTCGGAATTGAGAGAGAGCTTATATGTTAAGCGTTGAAAAAAATAAACCTAGGGACTGGAAAGAGGTTTCATGATTGCTTTGTAACTTGTGTTTAAAATCAGAAAAGAAAAACAAAAACTTGTGATTTGGGCAGCCTGCTGTCGTGTGGTAGGGGCGTCGCAGCCACTGGATCCAAACTGGCAATCGGTGGGATAGACCATGGAGATGGGAGGGTGCTCCCTGACTGCGAGTCCGCTCGGTGCTTCGCTTCAGTATCTCAGCTGTGAAAAGACTGAGAGGTGCAAACAAAATGCTAGGCATACAGATGGTGACCACTCAGACCCTGGTCTCCTCAGTTTCTGTCTTAGATGATTTGTCATCGTTAATTTCCACTTTGTCCCCCTTTATTGTATCTTATTTTTCACAAAATATTTATTTATTTCGGAGAGGGAGGGAGCAAGCGAGCGAGCATGCAGTGGAGGGGTAGGAGAGGGAGAGAGAGTGTTAAGCCAACTGTGCTCTGAGCATGGAGCGTGACAGCAGGCTCAATCTCAAGACCCCGAGATCACAACCTGAGCCCGAATCAAGAGTCAGATGTTCAGCTGACTGAGCCACCCAGGGATCCCTGTCCTCCGTTATAATGTAAGGTATGAGTGTGTGTCTCTGTGCCTATACTGTGTGTATACATTTCTGTTTGTAAGTGTATTTTTAGTTGTGTAGTCAAGCAATAAAATAAATTAAAATAGCCCTTTAAGTAAAATGTCCCTTTAGAAATACAAATCAAAACCACAGTGAGATACCACCTCACAGCAGTCAGAATGGCTGAAATTAACAAGTCAGGAAATGACAGATGCTGGTGAGGATGTGGAGAAAGGGGAACCCTCCTACACTGTTGGTGGGAAGGCAAGCTGGTGCAGCCACTCTCTAAACAGTATGGAGGTTCCTCAAAAAGTTGAAAATAGAGCTACCCTATGACCCAGCAATCGCGCTACTGGGTATTTACCCTAAAGATAGAAATGTGGGGATCCAAAGGGGCACGTGCACCCGAATGTTTATAGCAGCAATGTCCACAATAGCCAAACTATGGAAAGAACCTAGATGTCCATCAACAGATGAATGGATAAAGAAGATGTGGCATACACACACACGCGCGCGCGCGTGCGCGCGTACACACCATGCAGCCATTAAAAGAAATGAAATCTTGCCATTTGCAATGGTGTAGATGGAACTAGAGGGTATTACGCTAAAGTGAAATAAGCCAATCAGAGAAAGACAATTATATGATCTCTGATATGAAGAATTTGAGAGGCAGGGCAGGGGGTTGTGGGAGGTAGGGAGGGAAAAAATGAAACAAGATGGGGTCAGGAGGAAGACTAACCATAAGAAACTCTTAATCTCATGAAACAAACCGAGGATTGCTGGAGGGGAGAGGGGTGGTAGGGATAGACATTGGGGAGGGTACGTGCTATGGTGAGTGATGTGAAATGTGTGAGCCTGATGATTCACAGACCTGAACCCCTGGGGCAAATAATACATTATATGTTAATTTAAAAAAAAAGAAAAAAGAAAAAAAAGAACCCGGTCCTTTAGCTGTTCTGTGGATGGCCATTTGGGTGGATTGCCTTCCACCCATGTTTGCTCTCAGAGTCTTTGCTGCAGTGTTCAACCCTGCGCACGTCTGGGTATGTGTGGTAACTATTCTTCTAGCTAGTTATCAAGAAGTACACTTGCTGGTTGAAGGTCACATACATTGCAAATCACCACTGAGCAAGCCTGTGCTTGTTCAAGGCTGTTCGTTGATAAGAGTTTGTTGGAATATGCCAGGCAGAGCAGGTGTTGGTTTGGGTCAAGGTCAGGGCTGAGGTTAGAAATTGAAAGTAGTTGGGAATCCAGACATCTTCATCGTTTATTCCCGGGTACTCAGTTACATTTTACAAAGTCAGCACTTACCTTCGTTGATCATGCAGAATTCATCTTAATTCTTATTTAGGTTCACCATACATTTGTGTTTTTCATTATCTGAAATGTTTTAAAAACTGTATTTTTTTCTCCAGGGAATCTGGAAGCCCCGGAAAATACCAAATCCGGATTTCTTTGAAGATCTGGAACCTTTCAAAATGACTCCTTTTAGTGCTATTGGTTTGGAACTGTGGTCCATGACCTCAGACATTTTTTTTGACAACTTCATTGTTTGTGGGGATCGAAGAGTAGTTGATGATTGGGCCAATGATGGATGGGGTCTGAAGAAAGCTGCTGACGGGGCTGCCGAGGTTCGTTCTCACTTGCTTCTCATGCATTTATGTCTGTTATTGCTGGTGACAAATCGTTTCTTTTATGGCAGCCTATCTTCTAAGATTTATCTTTTCCCCTATTTGAGAATATTGGCATAAAATATGTGACCGGATGCTTGCTAAAGACAAAATACTGGGCGTTTGGACATGATTTCATTAGTCTTATGTAATAGCTTTTTAGATTCCCTATTTGTGTTATGGGTAGGGTGTGTTTTGTTTTGTTTTTAATTAATGTGCTAAAACACAATTTAAGAAATTAGCCATTTAGGGTATTTTAATGCACTCTTAAATGTTGAATCTTGATTTACTAGTATACATAATTTTGCTCCAGTTTGGCCACATGACCAAGCTGTGAGTGGGAGAGCCAGAGATTACAGAGATCAAGAAATTCTTCATTTACTGGCCCTGAGGTTAAGGGGGCCTCTAGCAGGTGATTAAGAAACCTGCGTTCACATCTCTGAAAGGGAAATCACCTTGATGATAAGAGTAGGGGGGGAAATGGAGGTTTTTCTCTTACTTCCTTTTCAGGTCGTATGATTATCTTGGCTTGAACCCTTTGACAGAGGAGGAGCCTGAGTAGTGACATGCAGAAATTGAACAGTGAAACAGTGCAGCCTATATTTGGTGTCAAAACCCAAGGACCTGAAATCTGTCCTGTCCTGTTTTTCAGCCAGGTGTAGTGGGGCAGATGATTGAGGCCGCAGAGGAGCGCCCATGGCTCTGGGTGGTCTACATTTTGACTGTAGCTCTGCCCGTGTTTCTCGTTATCCTCTTCTGCTGCTCTGGAAAGGTATGAGCTTTTCTGTTAGTCACTTTTAAAAAAAGAACTCTTTTTATATTAGTATAAGATCTGTTGCCTGAGGTTTTCTCAGTAATGACTAGGCCACATCTGAAACCTTATTCAGTGCTCTCACTGGGCATTTATGGTGCCCAGATGGGAGCAGGATTTACAGGCCTTCAGTTTCTACTGGTGTTTTAGCCTGCTGTATTACTCTTCCCTAATATTTGGCAGAAGTCTTCTAGAAAACAAAAATAAAAAACCCAACAACTTAGATACAAAACCAGCCATCTGGGCCCAAACCAGCTTTTCCTCCTTGGTGTAGTTGTTTGTATCCATATGCTTCATAATTCAGTCTTTGATTTTTTTTCATTATCCATTCTTCCCTCATTATCCCTGCCCTTCCCCCCAAAAAACATGTGGGGATAATCCAGCCTTATTTTATTTTAAAGTTTTCTTGTTTAGTCTTTGTTGTATGCAATCCAGAAACCAGGAGAGAATATTCTGTTTAGGCACTCTACTTCTATTAAATGAGGATTGTGTTTCACCTTGCATTTGATATGTTTTGTAACCTGATCCCCAAAGTTCCTTTTTCAGCCATCTCCCCCACCATGCTTCTGTCTGTGTGTCTGTGCCTCAGTCATCTTGGGTGTTTAGATCTGCATGATCCTGCCTCACCCCTTTATTCTGATTCTTCCTTCTGCCTTTGACCCACACACACACTCACTGAAGAGAAAGCTCTCGGGGTGGGAATGTCTTAATACTTTTATTTATCTATGCCAGTATAGGGCCTCCCTCATGCAGAACTTCGCTCATAGGCATTCAATAATTACATGATAATGTAGTACATAAAAACATGAACAAAACTGTTGCACTTTGGGGAATATTTCAGAAACAGTCCAGTCCCGTGGAGTATAAGAAGACCGATGCTCCTCAACCAGATGTGAAGGAGGAAGAAGAAGAAAAGGAAGAGGAAAAGGACAAGGGAGATGAGGAGGAGGATGGCGAAGAAAAGCTTGGTAAGTAGACCCCAGAATATCTGCTTTAAGCAAGACCCTAAGGTGTTTCAAACTCAGAAACAAGTGACGAAAAAGATTGCCCTAGACTCCAGAAGTGTGTTCTAAGGCTGCTGGTCTAGTTAAAAACAAGTACGAGGTTTTGCTCATTTTGTTGTTCTTTTGGTCTCTGTCTCAGAAGAGAAGCAGAAAAGTGATGCTGAAGAAGACGGGGGCACTGCCAGTCAGGAGGAGGACGACAGGAAACCTAAAGTAGAGGTAACGGCAGGGGGGAGTACATCTTCTAGCTCAAGCAGCTCTGGGAAGGTGCATTTAAGTAGGGGCTTATTTTCAGAGGATAATTTTCATGGGCTGTGGCAATAAGAAAAAAATCCATGAGGATTAATTTTTTAAAAGTAGAATTCTTAGCAACATAGGGAAGCATTTCCTTGGATCATTTAAAACTACATCTGAATCTCAGAAGTATTTTTCTCTGCTGTAATTGATTTTCTGGAGTAAGCAGAAGGTTTCAGGGGAAAACCAATAACGTGTTTGCGAAGATGGTAACTTCAGATTCGGGTTATTATCCAACACGTCTGTCTCCTTTCTCTCTCCTCACTGTGCCCTGAAAAAGTATTTCCTTCCCTGGTGGTCTAGTGGTTAGGAGGGGGAAAAAAGTATTTCTTGAACAATGATTTTATTGTATTCTAAAATTTTTGTCCCTGTTGTTCATGGATTTATTCATTCAGCAAGTGCCTGTCATGGGCCTCACATTGTCCGTGAACAAAACAAAGATACCCTTCCTTTGGGGAGTCTAAATTCTAGTGGGAGGAAACTGACAATAAGCAGTAGGCATTATAATGAAGTAAATAATATGTTAGGAAGTGATAGGCTGTGAAAAATAAAAGAACAGAAAGAGGTATTGGAAGTACTGGAGGTGGGGTGGGGTGCAGTGTTAGAGATGGTAGGCCTTGTTGAAGAGGTGACCCTGGGGCCGACTTAAAAGAGATAAAGGACTTGGCTGTAGAAATGTCCATGGGAAGAAACATTCCTACAGAGACAACAGCCAGCCCAGAGGCCTGAAGTAGTAGTCTAGAAGACCATGTGGGCCAGTAGAGTCGGGGGTGGGGAAGGCTCCAGATTAGGTGGGGCATCCCAGGTGGTAGTGTGGGCTTGGCTTCTCCTTGTGAAATGGGCAGCCATTGCAGGCTTTGGGGCACAGGAGTGACAGGATCTGATTACGCTGGCTGCCGTGTTTTCTACAGACCGGGGAGAATCAATGAGACCAGTTGGGAGGCTGCTGTGATAATGCAGGCAAGATAATGGTGGCTATGAGCAGGGGTAGAGGAGAGTGTGAGAACTCACTGGGCTTCTTGGTACAGATTTTGGGGGGATTGAATAGTAGGATATATGAGGGAAAGAATAATCTACATCTTTCTTGAGGCCCTTTTGCAAGCACTGCTCTGTTTCAGTCTGCTCCTTCCTCGAAAACCCTACCCAGTTTCCATTCCAGCTTCTACAACTGCCCCTCCATCGATAAAGGTCAATGCTGTTGATACCTTCTGTGGCTATATTCTGTCTCAACTACAATGTAGACTTTGAACTAGATGTACTTCTTTCAGGTAGGGACCGGTCTCACACATGTATTTTATATTCCCCAATCTTCCTCACAAAATAGAAGTAGCTCTGTAGAGTACAAGGAGCCCTGGGCTTACAGTCTTGAGTGCTGTGTGGGGCCTGCTGGGACAGTCCCCCATCCCCTGAGATCCTAGCTTTCTCAGCCTCAGAATGGGGCTGATGTGCCCACAGGCCAGTAGGTTATTCAGGATTGAGCAAGATCACGTGGGAAAGCAGGGCATCTGGTCCTTTTAAAAGAAAATTTTGATGGATTAGATTGAGGAAAGTGGATGTTTACAGAAAACAGTACAGACAAAATTAGAGCATACAGAACCCTGCTGCCTTTGAGAAAACCATTGTTTCTGGTACATTTTCTTCTAATCGTTTTTCTTCTCTTGTTTTTGCTGCAGATGGGTTACCCTCAGCCTGGCTGATCTTGAAAGCTTGGTGAAGTTTTCACTTATTTAAAGCATTACTAATTATAGTGAATTTCTTATTTTTTCAACCAACAGGAGGATGAAATTTTGAACAGATCACCAAGAAACAGAAAGCCACGAAGAGAGTGAAACAATCTTAAGAACTTGATCTGTGATTTCCTCTCCCTCCCCTTTCCCTGCAAGTGTGGTCCTAGGAGAGGGCCTGGCACACCTTAGGTTGAAACTCAGAAAACCTCCAGACGTCACCATCGACAGGCTCTAGTCGAACACTAGCCCGTGTAATTGTAAACATCTAAGCAGTCAGTAATTGCAGTTGTGACATAAAGGACCCTGTGTCTGTAGAAAGAAAGCATATAACATTAATGGTTGTGAAATGTAACATGAAGCAACTAACTTGTATTTTGTTTTCGTTTTTGTTTTAAACATCTTTGTTTTTTAAAATAGAGTGATAGAACTTTGCCAGTCTTTAAAATCTTGGCTTAATTTAATATATTAATCTGTCCGTGCAGAAATAACACCAACCTTTAGAAATGCTAGGGGGATGAATTGCAGTTTTTAGAACCAAATTTGTTTTTTAAGTTTGGTGTTACAAAACATTCAAGTGTTCTCTGTCCCTTAAAATTGATAATCATGTTGAAAGTGCAGTCGTTTGTGGTTATAATCTTGTTTTGCTTGCTTCCATCGCCCAGTTCCTCCTAAGGAAACTGAGGAAATGGACTGGATGGAAGCCCAAATTTATGTAAAGGTTCCGTTTCAGTTGTATTAAAAATAGACATACAGAAAGAAGAAATTTTTCCTCTTGATGTTGGTTAGACCATACAGTGCGTGTGTTCTGTTGCCCTTGGAACAGCTCCGTTCCCAGACAGCTTTGCAGTCAGTGGAGGAAGTGGCATAAGGTGGCACACGGGCAGTCATGCTTCCCAAACTGGGGGAGTCTGGGCTCCAGCCGTCCGGAGCAGGGGGCTGTTTAAGGAATGCTCCCAGGGCATGGGGGCTCCCAAGTAGACGCAGATGTTTTCATCACTTCCACTGTGTTGACACTGTTTCCTTCCCTGTTGCCTCAGATCCCCAGCTTTCTCCTCTGCTATGCATTTTCTTCACAGCGCAGCTTGCAGTCCGTCGCTGAAAATGATTATACGCTCCGAATAGTGTTAAGCTTTATTGTGATTGTTTCTTCTTCCTTTTTTAAGCAGACCCACACCTTTCCAGGGTCAAAGTACAGGATAGAATACTGTCTTTCATCTTTATCCATTTCTTTTTACTCTGTGTAAAGACTTGAGAAGTCTAAGCCAGAGGTGAGCCAATTCAGAATTGACTGTAATTGAACACAGGCTAAAAGTATTTATGGGAGGAGTGACCTACAGCATGAATTATCTGATTTTTTTTTTTTTTTTAGCTGCTAACTTTTTAAGTCTTCATTTGCAGTTCTTATAACATTTGTGTCTTAAATTACATGATAAAGCAGTCCTGTTGAAAAAAAATTTTTTTGTTTGGGTATGTGGCTTGTAGAATTCTTTAAAAAGTGATCTTAGATTTGTTTTTTTTTCATGTGGAATGCAGATGGGTGCTATCAGAGCCTCTCCCCCATCACTCTAGTGTAATATCATTATTACACCACACTGAAATGTGTTCAGAATTGTTTTAGCTTTATTCTTTCTTCAGAGGTGTTTCAAATGTACCGATGACACTGTTTCTTGCACTGAATATATAAACACTCCAAAGTGTTTATATTGGGGAGATTTGGGGAGGAAGTATATTCGTAAAAGATGAAGGCTGTATCTGTTTATTTTGTTTATCTTCAATTTTTTACTGGTTCACTGAAATTCTTAGGAGGGTGGGATGAATTTTTCTTGCTGTTCCGTGCTTTATCCTTTTCATCTGTTGTTATGTGGTCACAGTGACCTTAGCTATGTAGCAGACTTTCCCAAATGTATTGAGTGCAAATAAACAGTTACTTAGCAAGACCTGAAAATATGTCTGCAGGTTTCTCCTTGAAGCAAATGTGTGGGATTATTGCATTTCCAGAAACCTGCCTTCCTCACTGGTGACCTTACGTCTCCTGTCTCACCTAACAGTTTCTTCCAGCTGATCTGTGGAATGACAAGTACAAACTAGAAGGTTCATTTGCCTTTCTGGGATTATTTAGTAGCAAAGTTTGTTTAAAAAAAAAAAAAAAAGGAAGAAAAAAAATCTTTTCTTGGTTTTCTCTTTGTTGAAGGTGCGCCCTTCCGATTAAATGTCTGACACATTAATGAATGACCAGCAGTATTTAGCTCTTAAAATGCACTTAAATTAATAGTTTTCCATGCTGGCTGTCTTGTCACAGTGTTGTAAAATCCCACTCCATCAGATGTGTTCAATTTCTCTTATCCACAAAATACTCTCCATTTTTCTCAAATTGTCACGTCACTAAATGGTATTACATTAAAGCCCTGTGTTAAGTGTCTGCTTTTGACTGAACTTCTTCATGGTAACTTCCAAGTCAAGTGTTATGCTGCAGAAAATGTGGATGGTTGAGTAATTACTTCATGTCACTGTGTGGATTTGATCCAGTCAATTCAGTGTAGATTGGGCATTCTTTCTCTGCTGGATTGCAGGTCAGCATTTCCTGTTGTAGAGTAGGAATAGCAGCTCAGAAATGGGGGAGGGGGCAGTAACTTGTAGATAATTTTTTTTTTTCTTTAAGATTTTACTTATTTATTTGACAGACCACAAGCAGCAGGTGGGGTGGGAGAGGGAGAAGCAGGGTCTCTGCTGAGCAAGGAGGCAGACGCTGGGCTTGATTCCAGGACCCTGGGATCATGACCTGAGCTGAAGGCGGAGCTATAACTGACTGAGCCACCCAGGCACGCCCCCCCCCTTTTTTTTTTTAAGATTTTATGATAACATTCTTTGATGTATGGGAGCCATTGAACTCTTAATTTTTATTAGAGAATGTCTGTTCAGAATCAGACTCTATCTTTCACATATTAAGTATTTCAAGGATGTTTTTGAAGTTAGGTCAAAACTTCTTAAATATGTGCTAAGGCTTTTGGATTCCTCGCTGGAAGGGAAGTACACAGAGTGTAGTACTCTTAGTTACTATTCTCTCCCCTATTAGAAAGTAGTTTAATTCTAATGTAAAATATATGTTTGAAGACGGGGGGGAAAAAACCCAGAACCATTGATGTGGCCTTCATGAGCTCTGGACACTTTTGACTTGAGCCTCTTGTATTTATTTTTTTACAGCATTGGTATAAAAACATACTACGTGAGTAAGAACTTTTTTTTCCTTCTGATTTTAAAATATTGTTGTGGGCCCTAGCAAAAAGTTACTGTAACAAATGTTTGAATTGGTGGTGGTCCTGGCACCTCCTGTTTAACTTTTGAGCAGTTAGGTTGCTCATGACTGTTCCCTACCTCTTGGGCCAACGTAGGCTTAGTTACCTAGTTTTAGTACTGAGTCACTGCTCCTGTTCCCCACCCCCAGTCTCCCACCCCTTATGCCTACTGGTTATAATACTAAACGTAATTGTCTGGTTGGATTTTGTTGAGTGACTCAATTTTACCTAAGCCACCATCCTTTAATGGCCCTGTTTTTTGGCTGAAGCTTCAGCCTTTACAGTTCTAGTCCCCAGTAATGGAGCCAGAATCCTCTTCACATCTGCTGGGGCTTTTTTTTTTTTTTTTTTTTTTAAGTAGTACTTTTGAAACTTGCTCAAACTTTTATATCAAGTGGAAACTGACAGTGATTCAGAATGGTGCAAGAGGAAGCCTCTTCCAGCTCACTCGTGGACAATTCCGACCAATGATGAGGCTGGATGTAAGGAATGCAGTGGAAAAACAGCTGACATTGAAAAAGCGTGGCTACTTTTGAGTTGATGGAAACAGCTCAAAAAGGCTGCAGGGGAAGAAACTGGTGAAGCGCTGTAGTGCCAGGCGGGCGTCTGGGTCAGGCAGTTAGCGATATGCTCTGCGGACGGCCCCTTTCCTCCGCGGGCCCGGAAGGGCCTGCCGGCGAAGGGTGGCGTTTAGGACCGGCTCCCGTCGGTCACACTTGGCCCTGTGCCCGGCACTCAAGCCCGCCCAGGGGCTTCCCTCCGCCCCTCACTTGAGAGTTCCTTTTAAACTCCGCTCAGGAGCCCCAACGCACCTCTTGCGTGCTCGCCCCCACCCCTCGGGCGGCCCGCTCTGCCTGCTCTGATTGGCCGCAGTGCCTGCTCATCAGCCGTGACGCCAGGGTCGCCTGCCGGAGCCCCGCCCTCTTCCGAGAGCCCTGAAAACAATTTTAAGATGGCGGCGACGGCGGCGCGGAAAACAATGGGGCCGGGGCGGCGGGGACAGGCCGAAGCCTGAGGTGGGCAGCGAGCGCCGGCCCGGGTTGGGCCGAGCGGGGCCTGAGGAAGACCCGCCGCCGCGCGCGACCCCGCTCCGCAGCCCGCGGGGCCATGGCGCGGCCGTGAGGCGGCCGGGCCGCCGGCGGGGAGCGGAGCCCGCAGTGCCAGCCGGCCCCGAGAGGCCCGCCCCGGGCCCGGCCCGTGCAGCCCGCGGCCCATGGTGCTGCCCACCTGCCCCATGGCGGAGTTCGCGCTGCCGCGGCACAGCGCGGTCATGGAGCGCCTCCGCCGGCGCATCGAGCTGTGCCGGCGCCACCACAGCACCTGCGAGGCCCGTTACGAGGCCGTGTCGCCCGAGCGCCTGGAGCTCGAACGCCAGCACACTTTCGCCTTGCACCAGCGCTGCATCCAGGCCAAAGCCAAGCGCGCCGGCAAGCACCGGCAGCCGCCCGCCTCGGCCGCGGCCCCGGCCCCGGCGCCCGCCGCCACCCCGGCGTCCGCCGCGCCGGCCTCGGCCCCGCGACTCGACGCCGCCGACGGCCCAGAGCACGGCCGCCCCGTCGCGGTGAGTAGGGCGTGGGGAGCACCCCCTGTCCCCTGTCCTGAGGGAGACGCTGCCCCTGACGCCGCCCGGACGCCTTGTGGCTTCCCCGGTGCCCGCCGCTCCTCGGGTCCGGCTCGGGGGAGGCTGACACGGCAGGGACGGAGCGGTTGTCATCTGCGGGAAACGGCACTGTGCCATTTACTTTGGGAGAACATGACCGTAAGGACCTGACTTAATTAAGGCCCCGGGCTGGGGAGGCTGGGAACTGTGGCTGAAAGGTTATTCTTCCGGGCTTGATTCCGAATGTTTGGTAACTTTTTGGGGGGAGCAGGCTGGCACAGAGTTGCCTCTGATAGTGGCCTCATTTATCCTGCGAATATTTATAAGGTCCCTGCTCTTTGAAAAGCCAGGGCTTGCATATGGAAATAAGCCGATCCGCGGTTGTCCAAATTAGACGGTTCTGAACGGAAAAATCCAAAAATCTTGGGAGATCACAGCAAAAGGCATAATACTGCTCACCGAGTTGCGAAGAAAGTATTATTGCTTGTTGAGGCAGCCCCGAAATGTGTGAACTTGTAATTCCAGTAATATTGTCGACAGCTCCCGTTTTAATTGATCAACCTCTTAAGAATCTCCGATGATGTTAGAGAATTTGTTGGTTAGAGGTTTACCTCCGTGAAACTGATTTATAAAAGGAAGATTATTTATTTATTTATTTATTTATTTATTTATTTTTTTTGGTGGTGGTTTTCCTGGTGATTTAAAGTTTAAAACAAGTGTTACCGGTCTAGTTTGTTCTGTGTGTTTTTAAAATTTGTGCCTTTATTACCTCTCACTAGGCTATTGCTGTGCTGGTCCCTTACTAGTCTTTGGTGGTTCTTTCTCTCTAAATGCTCTGCCCCCATGGGTCCTATGCTCTGGTGAGTGCTTTTCCTCATTCTTTCCTACACTGGGCTGCTGGACATTTCATTGCTTATTGTATCCACTAGTCCAGGCTTCTGAACCTCACTTTTTCCGTCTGTAAACTGTGGATGTCGTTTAGCTTCTTATCCTCCAGGGTTCTTACAAGACTCCAATGAGTGCGGGTGTGAAAATATTTCCTATTTCTTAAACAGAGAGGCTGCTGCCTGCAGGGCCCTTCTCCCCTTTCAGAATCCAGCCCTCATCCTTTGGCTCATCTTCCTCTTCTTTAAAGCTGGTTTCTGACCGCCCTAGCCCACCGTCAGAGTCTTCTTTGTGAAAACATTCGGAAAAGGTATGGCACATAGTGGTACTGCTTTAGGTCATGTCTTGCCAAGCCGACGGTAAGCCCTGGGAGGCAGGGAGGAGTTTGGCTCAGTCCTGTGCACATCTTAGGCCTCCCGCACATGCTGAGTGATTGATACTCAGCTTTGTAGTACTTTACTCAGTCATCTACCCTTCTACGCGCTAACCTTAAAAAGTAAAATGGCTTAATTTCATGAGCCACCTTTACTTACAACTCTTGTTTTAAGGAAAGCCTGTAAGAGTAGTGGATGGTCATTCCAATTTAAGTAAACAACGAAAGCTCATAAAAATTCTAGTTTTATACTCAAACAGTTGCCTTGAACACTCTGTAGAAGGTGTATGAGTAGTGATTCAATTTGTTTAAAGGGAGTAAGAGCTTAGACTATGTTATTTTTAGTGCTGATTTACTGGAAAGAAATGAGGCATGCTGTTTGAAGAGAAATTAATTCTGAGTGTGTTAGAACTTGAATATGGCTTGTCATTCATTCCTTCGGGTGTTAGAGCCTAAGCAGGTGGACCGTGTTATGTTGATGTCTTATCACATTAAACTTTGACCCAAGGATTTCATGAGTTTAAACTTCAGAGTGGAACTGCTCTTCCGCCTCCCTCTTAGAGAGAGGGACCCTTTTCACTTCAGTCTACAACTGATTCTGGCTGAGCTCTTTGGCCTTGGAATGGGGTTGTAGTAACAAGAATAGGTCCGTGTCACTAAGAAAACAGTGGTTTCCATTTTAATGGCTTACTCAGTTCAGAGAGGAGAGCGTCCTTCCCCAGATAGGACTTTGGCTTGGAGAGAGAGCACAGCTTTCCACAGAGAAGTGGAGTGGAGAAGGTGCCTCTTAGTCATTGTTATTTTGGACAGTTGTATATGTGTACTTGATCTGATTAATATCCCTTACATAGGGAATATTATTAGTTCTTCCCCCCCCCCCCCCAGTTGTACTATAATACTGGTAGGCAGCTGTTTCATCAGCAACCGTTTGTAAAACTGAAAAGGGATCAGATTTATAGAGTTCAACCTTCAGGTTTTTTCCTTTCTTAGGATGTCCCACCACCAGCAGTCTTAACCTTATTCTGCTTATTCTGTTAAAGAATAAAGAAGGCACTGAAGAAACGGTGCCTCAGACTTTTTTCTATTCTAGTTGTCAAGGAATGACCTTACTGTGTTTTCTTTATACTGTATGTGTATTAAAGACCAGATTGGTTTTTCTTTTTAAAATTTATTTATTTGAGAGACAGAGAAAGAGAGAGAGTGAGCAGAGAGAGGGGCAGAGGAAGAGAGAGAGTCCCAAGGAGACTCTATGCCAACTGCATAGCCCAGTGCAGGATTTGATCCCAGGACTCTGAGATCATGACCTGAGCTGAAATCAAGAGTCAGATGCTCAACTGACTGAGCCACCCAGGTACCCCCAGTATTGCTTTCTAATGACAGTTAAGACTGACTTCTTTTGGAATACCTGGGTGGCTCATTCGGTTAAGCATCTGCCTTCTGCTTAGGTCACAATCCCCAGGTCCTGGAATCAAGTGCGGTGTCGGGCTCCTTGCTTAGTGAGGACCCTGTTTCTCCCTCTGCCTGCCACTCCCCCTGCTTGTGCGCTCTCTCGCTGACAAATAAAATCTTTTTTTAAAAATTTCAACTTTTTTTTTAAAGATTTTATTTATTTATTTGACAGACAGAGATCACAAGTAGGCAGAGAGGCAGCTCCCCTTGCCAAGCAGAGAGCCCGATGGGGGGCTCGATCCCAGGACCCTGGGATCACGACCTGAGCTGAGGGCAGAGGCCCTAACCCACTGAGCCATCAAGGTGCCCCCCCCCAAAATTGACTTTTTATTAGGAATGCTAGATTATAGAGAATTATCTAACCACTTTATACAAGCGTTCTGTAATGAAAATCGTCTTATGCAATAGCTTAAGCATTTTCTTTTAGTAAAATGCCGTAAAGGTTTATGCTTCATCCCTTTATCCACTATTGTTACATTTTTGCTGCTTATTCCTGAAGTAGTTGTGAAAGTCTCTGGAGAAATTTGGTAGTTGCCTGCCAACCATTCATGGAAGTTGCCTTCCCTGCTTAGTTTAGGTGTAAGAACTTTACCTTTCTCTCTCTCTTTTTAATTTTGTATTTGTACATAATTTAAAACTTAGACAAAAGTTACACAAATACTACAAAGACCATTTGTACATCCTTCACTTAGATTCTGCCCTTATCACCATTGTGTCCCATTTGCTTTATCATAAGCCTACACGCTCTTTCTCCTGTCTACATCCATTCCTCCATCTCTTTCTCTCTCTCTTAAAACACCTTTGTTCTCTGAACTACGTGAGCACTACCTGCAAATCTCATAGCTCTCTACTCGCAGACACCCCAGTGTGTGTTTTTAAGAGTTAAGAAACATATACAGCATTTTAGTAATGATTTTGTAGACCAAACTGTGTTAGAATTATGCAAATAACAAATTACTTCCAGGGAATAGATGTTTCTGAACGTAAAATAGACATCTTACTGTAATCATGTGGCATAGTTTTAGAGAAGAGATGACTAATGTGGCTTTAGGATCCCATTTCTTCCTATAACATCCGGGACCTTGTCCTGGCCTTCTTTCCTTTTTTATCTTTAGTCCCCTTTCCCACTGGCCCTTCCCTTCAGCTTGAAAACATAAGCAATTATTCTCCTTTCTTTTGTCTTTTCTCACCCTCAAAATAGTATTCCATCTTTTTCCTTCCCTTTGCCCTTTCCCCTTGAACTTCCCATTTACTCATTAGCCCATTGTAATCTGCCTTTTCCCTCTTCTTCTCTTCCGAAATTGCCCCTTTAAAGGGCACCAAAGATGGAATTGCCAAATTCAGTGGCTTCTTAGTCATCATTCTTTTTGACTTCCTCCTTCTCAAGGCTCTTCTCTTAGTTTCTGCTCTCCTCTTCTTCTTCTTCTTCTTTTTTTTTAAAGATTCCATTTATCCACTTGACAGACAGAGATCACAAACAGGCTGAGAGGCAGGCGGGGTATTGGGGAGGCAGGCTCTGAGCAGAGACCCCCCCCATGCGGACTCGATTCCAGGACCCTGGGATCATGACCTGAGCCAAAGGCAGCAGCTTAACCCACAGAGCCACCCAGGCACCCCTCTGCTCTCTTCTGATTCTCTTTCCAGTTTTCTGGTTTTTTTCTCAGTCTCGTGCTTTCCCTTAATAATTCATGCAACGAGTACTTGAGTGCCTACTGTGGGCCAGAGGGGATTTTAAGCACTAGGAATACAGCAGTGAACAAGACAAATTAAAACTCCGGCTTCACGGAGAAAGAGATAGATAATTTTAAAAACTAATTTTTATAATATTTTAATGCTAAGAAAATATGAGAGGAGTATTGTGCTACTGGTTGACTTACAGTAGCAGCTTTAGATAAGATGCTCTGTCTTTATCTGGGCCTGATTGACAGGGGGTCATCAGTCAGCTGGAAGTCTCAGAAAAGAACATTCCAGTTAGAGAAAACCACCAGCACAAATTCTCTAAGGCAGGAACCTTCTGAGAAAGGAGGTCATTGTGGCTGGAGAGATGGCAGGTAGGTAGCTAGTGTGAGATGTGGGTAAGAAGGGCCAGATCAAGTGCACTGGGAAGAGTTAGCAGGGTTTTAAGCAGAAGCATGACTTACATTTTAAAGGCCATTCTGGTGCTATGGAGAATGCTTGGTGTTGGTGTACACAGGAGTGGATACAGTTAAGGCTTTTGCAGTGGTCTAGACTGAGGCTGGATATGGCAGTGGCGATGGAGAGGAGGAGTTGGGTTTTGTATAGCTCCCAAAGGCAGAGGTGACAGGGCTCAGTGATGGGCCAGATGGAGTAGATTGGGGGGTTGGGAGGAGGAGAAAGGGAGAATTCTGAGTTTTTTGGCTTGGCATGCCTTTTAGATACTAGTATTCCTGGGTTACTCTGCTCTCTACTTTTTCCACACAGTCCTGTTTTCCTGGGTCATGTCATTGTTTCATGGCTCCGTCTACCACCTATAATAGTAAGAGTCTGCAGATCTCCAGATCTTTCTTCCAAGTTTCAGATCCATATTTCCAGCTCTCTACCGGACCTTTCCACTTTTATTTCCCACATATCCAAAATGGACTCTCCCTTTTTCCTGCCAATCTTCTATTCCTTCTGAGTATTTTCCCTAGGCCAGTCATCCGAAGTAGAAACCTGTGAATTGCCCACTCCTTTCCTACAGTTGCCACTTTCCATTGGTCTGTTCAACCATTTGAGCCCCTGCTAAGAGCCAGGAATCATGGTCATACTGGACCTAGGTCTTGTAGCCTCAGGGGAGTAGGTGGCAAGCTAGTTTTTGCACAGCTGTGTTGAGGGCTGCAAAGCCTGGGGGAATACTGGGGAAGGGCTGCCTCTTGGATGAAGCTTGGAAGGCTTTAAAGACTTGACTTTTAGGGGCGCCTGGGTGGCTCAGTGGATTAAGCCTCTGCCTTTGGCTCAGGTCATGATCCCAGGGTCCTGGGATCAAGCCCCACATCAGGCTCTTTGCTCAGAGGGGAGCCTGCCTCCTCCTCTCTCTCTGCCTGTCTTTCTGCCTACTTGTGATCTGTCTGTCAAATAAATAAATAAAATTGAAAAAAAAAAAGACTTTTAAATGTCTTAAGATTTTGCTAGATGCTTTGCCTAAAAGGTGTTCTGTGGAGCATTAATTTTACAGAATATTAAAAGAGTTCTAGAGTTGGAGAAACAAATTTAAACAGTTTCTGTTATTAGGAGTTTTCCAAGCCTTTAAGTGCAACTAATATACATGGGGACTTGAGCTCTTATCACAGGGCATCTAATAGGATTTTGATCCCTTTGGGAAACTAAGCAAAAGCACAAAATTATGACAGTAAATAGTTCTTTGAATTTGGGGCTTCAAGTGTTAGAAGCTAGAAGGTGAAGCTAGAAAGGTAGTCATATCCTGAAAAGCTGTGTATTTGATACTGGGTGTTTGGACTAAATAATTCTTTACAACACTGCGAACCCCTTCAACACTTTTTTTTAAAAGATCTTATTTATTTATTTGACAGAGAGATCACAAGTAGGCAGAGAGGCAGGCAGAGAGAGAGGCAGAGGCTTTAACCCACTGAGCCACCCAGGTGCCCCCCCCCACTTCAAAACATTTTTATGTGGACATCTAAAACTTCATCCCAGGTTTTTAAGCTTACCAAAAATCGTAACGCAGGGGCGCCTAGGTGGCTCAGTGGGTTAATCCTCTGCCTCAGCTCAGGTCAGGATCCCAGGGTCCTGGGATCAAGCCCCACATCGGGCTCTCTGCTCAGCAGGGAGCCTGCTTCCCCCCACTCTCCCTGCCTCTCTGCCTACTTGTGATCTCTCTGTCAAATAAATAAATAAAATCTTTAAAAAATTTTTTTAAAAATCATAATGCGTTCATTGTGTTGATCAACTGTATGCTTAATTACCGTAACTCAGTTTATTAAGTAAAATATATGAAACAGTCTTATAAGCGCTTACATATATTCAGTATGAATCAACTGTTTTAAAAAGAGAAAAGACAGAAAATGCTATTTATAGTTTCAGGGGCTGTAGCTTTCAGAGAATTATAAATATTAACATTTAAAAATAAGATGGTTACATCACTTTTTAAAATGTAGCCTGTAGAATCTGAATACCTTAGCAGTATACTTTTATCATCCATTTAACAAATGCTTTTCTTTCATAGAAATTTGAAATCCTCTTGCAACTTGCATTTCTTTAATACTTGCCCCACATAGTTTTGGGTTTTTTTTTTTTTTTTTTTAAGATTTTATTTATTTAGAGACACAGAGAGAGAGAGTGAGCGCAGAAGCAGTGGGGGAAGGGCAGAGGGAGAAGGAGAAGCAGATGCTGGACTCAGTACTATGGTCCCGGGATTATGACCTGAGCCGAAGGCAGATGCTCAAACGACTGAGCCACCCAGGAGCCCCTGCCCTACTTAGTTTTATTCTAACATAATGTGTGTGTGTGTGTGTGTGTGTGTGTGTGTGTGTGTGTGTGTTTAGGTCTTTTTATTTTATCATTCTAGCAAATTTCTCAGCAACAATAAAGGCATCAAAATTGAAACTGAAAACTTTTCAATTTACTTTGACTATAAAGCTCTATGGATATTTTTGCTCTCTTTAAGAAAGGTTGAGTGAGTGCTGTGAAGTGTGTAAACCTGGCGATTCACAAACCTGTACTCCTGGGGATAAAAATACATTATATGTTTATTAAAAAATTAAAAAATTAATTTAAAAAAAGTTGATTTAAGGGTGTCTGGGTGGCTCAGTGGGTTAAAGCCTCTGCCTTCTGCTTGGGCTGTGGTCTTGGGTTCCTGGGATCAAGACCCCGCATCAGACTCTCTGCTCAGCAGGGAGCCTGCTTCCTCCTCTCTATCTCTCTGCCTGTCTCTCCGCCTACCTGTGATCTCTGTCTATCAAATAAATAAATAAAATCTTTTTTTAAAAAAAAGGTTGATTTATACAAAAGAAAAATATAGGTAGTATTTATAAGTTTTTGTGTGTTACATGTTTTCTTATTTTAGTAAGTTGAGTTAGACTAACTAGTGCACAACAAACAACAAATAGTGCACAAACAAACAACTAATATTAGTGCACAACAAACAACAAATACATCATAAATTTTTGTAAATAATCATTAAGAAAAAGAGCACAAGTTTATTAGAAATGCCTCACTTAAGGGTCCCTGGGTGGCTCAGTCGGTTGAGGGTCCTACTCCTGGATTTGGCTCAGGTCATGATCTCAGACTGAGCCCCAAGCGCTCAGTGCTGAGTCCAGTTGGGATTCTTTCCCTCTTCCTCCCTCTCCCCCACTCTGCCTTCTCAACCCTTCTCTTGCATGAAGTATCTCTCTTTTTCAAATAAGTAAAAAAAAAAAAAAAAAGAAAAGAAAAAGAAATGCCTCCCTTTGTGAGATGGATGAGTCTTTCCCCTTCCGCAGTTTGTTCATGGGACCATGAGTGAATATTGTTGATAAAATAAGAGTTTTCAATTCTGTCCCTATTTTTTGTTTTTATAAATGTAAGCTCCAGAAATCCTTATTCACATTAATGCAAAAGCAAGGAAGAAATTTAGTTCTAGCATTGTTACACATTTTTTTTGAAGCCTGAGTTGTATACCAAAATCACATGGTGATCAATCATCAAAAATTAGTTTACTAATTAACCTCAGGAATTGGTTATGTACTCTTTCAATTTTATTAAAAACAAAGAATTAGAAGCCATCTTGGATCTAGAGAGTGTAATGCGAAATAAGTGAAATAAGGCAGAGAAAGACAAATACCATATGATTTCACTCTTATGTAGAATTTATTTATTTTTGGGGTGCCTGGGTGGCTCAGTGGTTAAAGCCTCTGCCTTCGGCTCGGGTCATGATCTCGGGGTCCTGGGATCGAGTCCCACATCGGGCTCTCTGCTCAGCAGGGAGCCTGCCTCCTCCTCTCTCTCTCTGCCTGCCTCTCTGCCTACTCGTGGTCTGTCTGTCAAATGAATAAAAAAAAAAAAATCTTTAAGGAAAAAAAATTATTAAAAAAAAGATTTATTTATTTTTTAAAGATTTTCTTTATTTGAGAGAGAGAGCAGGGGAAGGGGCAGAGGGAGAAGAAGCAGCAGACTCCCCGCTGAGCCCAGAGCCCAACACGGGGCTCAGTCCCAGAACCCTGGGATCATGACCTGAGCTGAAGGCAGACACTTAACCAACTGAACCACCCAGGCCCCTCATATGGGGAATTTAAGAAAGAAAACAAGCAAAAGAGAAAAAAGACAAATCAAGAAACAGATTCCTAATTATAGAGAACAAACTGATGATTACTAGAGAGGTGAATCAGGTGTCAGGAATTAAGGAGAGCACTTGCCATGATGAGCACTGTGGGTGATGCATGGAAGTGTTGAATCACTACATTGTGCACCTGAAACTAGTATTACACTGTATGTTAACTAACTGGAATTTAAATAAAAACTTAAAATTAGAATCCATCTGCTAATGAAAGGATTAATCTCATTAATCAGTCACTTACTCATTTACTGAGAAATATACAAAAGGCTTTATCAAGTCTTATCAATTGATTACCGATTATACCGATTTTTCTTTTCTTAGAGGTACCTTGTTTAACCTAATATTCTCAAAATAGGTTGGGCCAATCAAAACACACTTTTCTACACTTTTGTCAATACAGTGTTTTTGATAAAATCCTTCTGTTGGCTTTGAATATATTTTCATCAAACTGTGACTATAGTTTGTTTAATATCTGAAAAGTTTGGACAGTCTCTGCCATGTAGCCTAACTGGCAAAACCAGTCTTTATTGTTAGACTTATTAGCCACATCAGGCTCAGCTTTCTATCAGAAAAGGTTTGACTTTATTTTTCAAATACTCATCCCCATGACTTCCATCTCACTTCTGAATTCTAAGGGGGAGAGTTAAAGAGCATGGAGTCTTGTGGTGAATTTTGTTACCTGCATCAAATACCACTCATTGCCTTCATATTTCTTACCCTGTTCTGTCTGCTTTCTTGTGGAGCATTCCTTCAAAGAGCTGATTTGATTACTTGAGGATGGAGGAGTGATGTCTTTAAATGGAAAATGCCACAACTCCAGCTACCCGGTCTATGGTGTGTCTGAATTTAAAGCATCCTAACTCAAAGACCAGATGTTCGCCATGTTAAGTGCTCAAGGCCCTGAGGTCCATGGAGAACTATTGTGTCTGTCAGAGCAGAGCAGCGGCAGAGACTTGGCACACGGTAAACATTTGGAGCAGCATTGGTGCTACGAGGCCTAGTGGAGCAACGGTCATCGGTGTGGCATCCAGTACCATGGGAATGAAGCCAGGTGATGCCCTCCCAAGATCCCCCAGATACTTTGAATGCAGTTCTTTGAAATGGCCTAAATTCTCTAGGTATCATCACATGTATCTTTCCCCAGTCTTGTAACATCTGCAGCTCCTCCTCATTCAGAATTCTGCTCATACATCATCTTTTCCGGGACTCCTCTCACGTCCCTCCTCAAGCTGGGCCAGGTGCTCAACCTCTGTCAGAAAAATCACGTTCAGCTTTAGTTAGTGTGTTTGCTGCTCTCCAATAGACTCTGAGCCACCTGCGAGCAAGACCAAGAGTCTAGAACCATACCTGCCACATATTCAGCAAGTGTTTATTCAGTGGATGACATTGCAGCTGGAACTGTGAATGGGGGACTCATAAGCTGTATGTTTTCAAGCTGGGATCATTTCAGAAGTGGAGTAGGCAGAAGTAAGACCTGTAGCCCCCAGTTTGCACTCCCATGTTCAATGCAGCATTGTTCACAGTAACCAAGAGGTAGAAGCAACCTAAGTGTCCCATCTGGACATGAATGGATGAAGAAAATGTGGTGTGTACATACAATGAAATGCTATTCACCCTTAAAAAGGAAAGGAAGTCCTGTCATACGCTACAACATGGATGAACCTTGAGGATGTTATCCTAAGTGAAATAGACCAGTCGCCAAAAAAGGCAAATACGGCATGATTCCACTTACATGAGATATCTAAAATAGTCACTCTTAGGAATAGAAAAATAGGATGGTAGTTGCCAGGGGCTAAAGGGATGGGGGTTGGGGGAGCTGTTCATTGGATACGGAGTTTCAGTTTCGCAAGATGAAAAAGTTCTAGAGATCAGTTGCACAGCATGTACCATATACTTAAAAAAGGTTAAGATGGTATATTTTATGGTACAGTTTTTGGAAAAATTAGCTACAAGATAAAATCTGTGATTTTACAAACTATATACCCTGGAAACTTCTTAGAAATATTAATGATTCTTAATTAAATTTATGTCAGTGAAATTAGAGAGACCAGTTTCATTCAAAAATCAATCAGAGAGGGGCACCTCAGTGGCTCAGTCTGTTGTTAAGCGTTTGCCTTTGGCTCAGGTCTTGATCCCAGGGTCCTGGGATGAGCCCTGCATCAGGCCCCCTGCTCAGTGGGGAGTCTGCTTTTCCCTCTCCCTCTGTCCTTTCCCCCCCTTCTTGTGTGCACTCTCTCTGTCTCTCATGCTCTCAAATAAATAAAATTTTAAAAAATCAGAGAAAGATATAATAGATTTTGTGATTCTCTGCTTAAATATAAAACAATGAAAAACTTCATGTTTTGTGTATCTATTTTGCATCTCTATTTCTGTATAGTTATGAATAAAAATTTGTTGATCTAAACAAAACTAAAACAAACAAACAACCCCCCCCCCCCCCAGTATGTCTTCCCTATGGCTCAGGGAAGGAAGGTGCTGTAGATTTGCATGCAAAAGGGATGAAGCTGGTTATGGGCCTGGATCCAAAAACCTGAATACAGTGACAGTTTTGGCCTAAAGTAATTACATGACTTTAGGTATGGTACTTTGTCTCTCTCCTCTCCAACCTCCCTTGTCTTTAAAAGATATTAAGGGGACAAAAAAAACTAACAGACCAGAGATTGTAAATTAAGTGGAAACATTTACTTCTAATCAGAGAACACAATCTAGTATGGTTTGGGCTCTGGGCATGTGGTTCAGGGGAGGAAAAATAGGGTGGTTCTTTTAAAGCCAGAAGACCACAGACCATCTCTTCCCTTGCTAGGAAAGTAAAGACTCTGTGTTGCTGACTGGCTAATGATAATCAGCACCTTTCCATTAAGGAAGCCCTGGGTTGCCCAGAGGTGGGCTGCTGTGTGAAGGGGCTACCCGCCTAGGATTTAGCCTTTGGCCGCCTCTGCTATTTAGATCATGATGTGCCTATCTTTGGATCATGGCATCCACTCACATTTGCTTTGATCTAAGTAGTCAAGGAACTCAGGTCAAAAGAAAATTTTAAAAGGACCAGACTCTCTTTCTTTCTTTCTTTCTTTCTTTCTTTCTTTCTTTCTTTTTTTTTTTAAAGATTTTATTTATTTATTTGACAGAACGCAAGCAGGCAGAGGGAGAAGCAGGCTCCTTGCTGAGCAAGGACCCGATGTGGGACTTGATCCTAGGACCCTGTGATCATGACCTGAGCCAAAGGCAGACGGTTAACTGACTGAGCCACCCAGGCGTCCCAAGGACCAGATTCTTTCAATATTTTGTCATTCCGTCCTCACAATGGTCTCATAAGGTGGATATTATTGTGGCCAATTTTACTTGTAAGGAAACTAAGATTCATAGGTTAAGTTGTCAAGGTTGCCAGCTCAGTGGTAAGACAAGGATTCAAACCAGAGTCCAGTACCAGAGCTCTTTCTCTTTCTACTGTGCCATTTAGGTTCTGCAGATGCCATACATGCGAAAGAACTTTTCAAAGATCAGAAGCCTTTTTAGAAACATATTACTGGTTAATACATGATTTATGATAGCACAGTTAATACATTATTTAGTATGGTAAAGACACTTTCTGTGGCAGGGGACATATGAGAATTGGGGCACTTGTAAAATATACATCTCCTTGCCTTCTGATGCCCTCCCTCCTCTATCTGTCCCCTGACTTTTATCTTTAGTCACGGCTAAAATGAGTTGCTGTTATTGGGGCTCCTGGGTGGCTCGGTTGAGTGTCTGAGTCTTGGTTTCAGCTCAGGTCATGATCTCAGGGTTGTAGGATCGAGTCCGGAGTGGGGCTCTGTGATCTGCTTGAGATTCTACCCTTTTCCCCTGCCACCACCACCGCCGCCGCCCCCCACCCCGCACTCTCTGTTTCTCTCTCAAGTAAATAAATCTTTAATACGAGTTGCTATTATTGATGGGAGAATGTCATATCCCTTAATTGTGTGTGTGGGGGGGTCAGTTAAATGTTTGGTCTCAGTTCTTCACTTTATAGGTCATTTTTTTTTAAGATTTTATTTATTTATTTGACAGAGTTCACAAGTAGGCAGAGACACAGGCAGAGAGAGAGGAGAAAGTAGGCTCCCTGCTGAGCAGAGAGCCTGATTCGGGCTCCATCCCAGGACCCTGGGATCATGACCTGAGCCAAAGGCAGGGGCTTTAACCCACTGAGCCACCCAGGCACCCCTATAGGTCATATTATACACCCACACCTTTGGCATAGCTTTACTTCTTCATCCCTTGATTTGGGGGCTTGGACATGTGAATTATTTTTGGCCAATGAGATATTATTGAGAGAGATTAAGAAGATGCATTGTATTTATGGAACAAGAATTTTAAAAATTCAGAAAGCAAAATCTTGGAATGTTTTTAAAATATGAAGTATATATGTGAACTATGCATATGAAATAGGAGTAATTTTCCCAAAAAGTAAAGAAGAAAAAGACAAAACAGATGGAAAATAAAAAAGAAAATTAGACAGCCAGTATAGGAGGTCCAACATCTGTCTGAATAACAGAAATAACAGGAAGTGAGGAAACAAGGTGGGAAATGATTAATAAAATAACTTGAGATCTGAAGAACAGGAGTTGCCAGATTCAAAGGGCATGCTGTGTGGGGAAGCACTGGGGAAGAAAATAGCCCCATACCAGTCACTGGGTTTAAAGAAAAGATTCTACAGGTTGCCGAGGTAGGGTACTAGGTCACATATCAAGAATCAGAATTGGAAGGGGCTCCTGGGTGGCTCAGTGGGTTAAAGCCTCTGCTTTCGGCTCAGGTCATGATCTCAGGGTCCTGGGACCGAGCCCCACATTGGGCTCTCTGCTCAGCAGGGAGCCTGCTTCCCCCTCTCTCTCTCTCTGCCTGCCTCTCTGCCTACTTGTGATCTCTGTCTGTCAAATAAATAAATAAAATCTTAAAAAAAAAAAAAGAATCATGGCTTTGGATTTCATGGCAGCAACATTGAAGCCAAAAGACATTAGTACAGTGCCTTAAGAATTCTGAAGGCAAATGATTACAAGAACTCTAGACCTAGACAAAATATACAAGAATGAGTATAGGATAGTCATTTTCAAAGATAAAGATTTTTCAAAATTTAACTGCCACACACCCTTTCTCAAGGACCTACTGCAAGATGTACTCCACCAAATTGAAAGGTAAGTCAAGAAAGAGTAAGACGTGAGGTGCAGAAAAGACAGGACTCAACATAGAAGAAAACGAAGAAGGAATCCCTTGGAGGATGAGGGAGCACTTCTGGGACGCCAGCTCTGGGGCTGATGTGGACAGGGCTGAGCCATCCCACAGTGCTGTGACCCCAGAGACAGCTGGGCATCACGAAGACCCCTCCCCATTTCCATCAGGCCATCTTCTTAAACCAAGGCCAGAACGCCCAGGACGGCTTGGCCCAGATTCTCATGAGGATTTGGCTTGTCTTGAACATGTGCTCCTGAGGGTCTCTCCCCTGATGCTCTGCTGAGTGCATTTGTGTCCCTCACAGAAGTTCTCAGCTTTTCTCTGAGAGCGGGAGGCAGCCCCTTCCCTCTGGCCATACTTCTGCTGCATGTCCAGTGCCTGGTCCAGATCTCATTCTTGCTAAGCACTCCAGTGTGAAGAGCCCCATGTTGCTCAAGCCTCACTGATGACCTTGCTTGCAACTTCCCCAGAAGGGGCCTTGTCACCTCCCAGGGAAGGGGAAGTCAGACCACAACCTGACCTGGAGACTCTTCTCACCTCCTCCTGGACTCTCTGTCCAGCAGGGGCAGTACTGCCCTCTTCTTGCACAGCTGGCATGTGCAGGAGACTAGGGCAGCGATCATTTGGGCATAGATTACGTGAGGCTGGTAGAGCTGTAGACAAAATCAGATAACACGAAATCAGGACATTCGTTCTCTCTTGTGGAGTGAAGAAGGAGGGTGCAGGAATTTATAAGGAAAGCTTCTGAGGCTTAATGTGTGTATGAATCACTTGGAGTTGCTTTTAAAATGCAGATTTATAGGGATGCCTGGGTGGCTCAGTCAGTTAAGCGTCTGCCTTCGGCTTGGGACACTATCCTGGAGTACCGGGATCGAGTCCCAGATAGGGCTCCCTGCTCAGTGGAGAGCCTGTTTCTCCCCTCCCTCTGTTTGCTGCTCTGCCTACTTGTGCTCTCTGTCAAATGAATAAATTTTTAAAAAATCTTTAATTAAAAAATGCAGATTTCTAAGAGGTGACAGTGACAGAGATGCAGTATTTTGTAACCTTTCAGGTGATGCCAGTTCTGTTGGTCCTGGGACCACACGTTGAGTGCCAAGGTCTGAAGTGTTTCTTAACTTGAGCAGTTGGAAAATGGTATTTGTTTTATTACTGTTCTTTGCACTGTGATGTGTGCATATGTGTATGATAACCTTCATAAGAGCAAGAAAAAAGTTCATTGCTAAAGAAAACTATGAGAAGGATGTGTTGAGCAATACGCCTGGAGACATAAGCAAGTCAACTCATAAAAGCCTTACATACTGTATTAGGGTTCTCCAGAGAAACAGAACCCATGTGTGTGTGTGTGAGAGAGAGAGAGAGAGACTGATCGGCTGGTTGATTATAGTAAGTTGGCTTGTGCAGTTATGGAGGCTAGCACGTGCTAAGATCTGCAGTTGGCAACCTGGAGACCCAAGAGAGCCAATGGTCTAGTTCCAGTCCAGATGTTGACAGGCTTGAGACCCCACAAAGAGCCAGTGTTTCCTGTTTAGTCCAGAGGCAGGAAAATCCTCATGTCTCAGCTCCAGGCAAGCAGACAGGAAGAGTTCCTTCTTACCTCCATCTTGTTCTGGTAGGCTGAGTGGGGTCCACCCGAATCAGAGAGGGCAATCTGCTTTACTCAAGCTACTGACGCAGACATTAATTTCATCTGGAAGCCCCCTCAAAGATGCACCCAGAATTATGTTTGGCCAGATAGACATTTGGACACTTGGTGGTCCAGTCACATTGATGCCCGGAATCAACCATTGTGTATACCATGGCAGGGAGCTTAAATTTGATTCTTTTTCATGTACTGTGGAGAGCCGGTTAAAGAATTTAAATAACGGTGAACCGTTGAGTAAATTTGTGCCTTAGATAATCTTTGCGTTGGTGTGGAGGATGGTGTGCAGGATGAATTGAGCATAGGTAGTAGAGAAGGGCTGTTTCATTGGTCTAGACAAGATATGATTAGGAGAAGCTAGAAAGTGGCAGTGTGGGCCAACGAGGTGGTAAAATTGGTGAAATTGGGGGATGTATCAAGAGGTTCTGATTTCGGGCACCTGGGTGGCTCAGTGGGTTAAGCCTCTGTCTTCAGCTCGGGCCATGGTCTCAGGTCCTGGGATCGAGGTCCGCATGGGGCTCTCTGCTCAGCAGGAAGCCTGCTTCCCCCTCTCTCTCTGCCTGCATCTCTGCCTACTTGTGATCTGTCAAATAAATAAATAAAATCTTTAAAAAAAAAAAAAAAAACTTCTGTTTTCTAAGATTCCCTTTCCTGATCCTGGATCAGGAGAAACCCTTCCTGGGCCAGGAGTTGCTGGGAAGTTCCATTTAGCCACGGGCGCCTCATTAGTGACCTTGCCAGGGCATTTGTGGGGGCCGGGGTGGGGGCATCAGATGTGGAACTAGTCTCCAGCTCCAGATATGCAGGGGTCTTGAGCTGCAGCCCCTTTGGAGCTTTGCCTAAGGTGCACTATTAATGTTGCACTGATCCATTTATAATTTCTACCTCAACTTGCCTCAGGTTGTCTCTTTCACCTCTGAGTTTCGTTTGAAAAAGTTGAGAATCTGTGTTGTAAGTTGGGTTGTGTGGTACGACATGATCCCATGCATGCAGCCTGTCTAAGGCGTTATGTGGAGAGTTAAGAATTTACATGTGTTCTGGGTACTGTGCCAGCCTTTCGTGTGGCAGGCCGCCAGCCACCCCCAGGACTGTGAAACGGCAGGGTGATGTTTATAGCTTATACCCCGCGGTGTTCTCTGCTGTGCCTTCAAGGCTTGTTAAGATGTGAGCAGCTGTCACTCCCACGTTCAGTCCACACCCGCACACCCACACACACTCTCTCCTGCATTGCTTCTGAGCTATAGTTAACCACAATCCTCCTCCTCTTTGCTCTGGTTACTCTCTCCAAGCCTTTTTTCCCTCCTCTGGGAAATGGTGACAACAACACCTGCTTTGCAGAGTTGCTCTGCCTGGAGCAGAATAGGTGCTTCATAAATGGTTGTTTTGGGGGTGCCCGGTGGGGCTCAGTGCGTTAAGCGTCTGCCTTCAGCTCAGGTCATGATCCCAGGGTCCTGGGATCAAGTCCTACATCAAGCTCCCTACTCAGCAGGGAGTCTCCCTCTCCTCCCACTGCTGTGTGCACTCGGGCTCTCTCTCTCTCTCTCTCTCTCTCATATAAATAAATAAATTCCTTTTTAAAAAAATGGTTCTTGTTTAGGAGGTTTTTTCTTTTTTAATTAATTAATTTTAAGTAAAACTTGGGTCTTGAACTCACAACTCTGAGATCAAGACGTGATCTTGAGGGAAAAAAAAAAATTAGATGCTTAACTGACTGAGCTACCCTGGGTATTTGCTTTTTTAAGTAATATACCCAACTCAAACTCATGATCCTGAGATCAAGACTTCTCACTGAGCCAGGCAGATGCCCCCAGGAGATTTCTTTTTAAATGTTTGCTGATGTGTTTACCTCTGATTACCTCTGTTAATCAAGTATGAGCCTTTGCCAGAGGACCTAGCCAACCACGGACTATTCTTTTGGTTGGCAAACTAGCGGGTCCCAACCACCAGGCAGAATTTAGAGAGCTGCTGACCGAACACTGGTGGTGATGAGTCAGGTGCCATCTGGTGCTGCAGAGACAGGTGAACAAGGGAGTGACCGTGCTCCAGGAGCTGACAGAGACAGATGCAGAGGCCAGTCATCACTGTGCTGTGTCATATGTGCCACACCAGAGGATGGTACGAAAAGCTAGGGCAGACTCTTCCGTCACCCTTGGGAGTTGGGGAAGACTTTGAGATGTGCTGCCTGCTATCTAGTGCAGGGGGGTGCCCACAGAGCTCCCTGTGCTCCTGGAAAAGCCACTTCTCCACCTCCCTCCATCCTTAACCCCACAGACCTGTGGCCTCTCCCCCTCACCAGCCTCAGAGTCCATTGGGACTGTGCCAGGGAGACTTAGCTCTCTGCTGCCACCTGCCCTCACTCACTGCATGCTAGCCAGGGAGCCTGCCAGGGACACTCTTCTCCCAGAGACCCCTCAGGCCAAGTGCTCTCAGCAAACCTCACCAGCTCTGCCTTCCGCATACATCCAGAACTGGCCACTTCTCACCACCTCTGCCACTACCACTTGGGTTTTCTTACCTAGAATATTGCCTCCTAATCAGTTTCCCTATCTGCCCGAACCTTCCTACAGTCTGTTGGCTGTGCAGCAGGTGGAATGAACTTGTTCCCCTGCTCAGTTTTCCATCTCATCTGAGGGAAAAGCCCACCCTTAGCCAGGGCCAAAGGCCCTCTGCAGTCTGGCATGCCTGGCCTTCAGGCCCTGTCTCGCTTTCATTCTCTTCCCTCTTCCAGGTCCCCTCTCCCACCATCTTTTCATGCACCCCACCTGTGTCCCCTAGGTATACTCCCACTTGGCCTCTGTGCCCCCTTTTCACTTAGCCTGGACCCTCTTCTGAAGATGTTGCCATGGCTCACTCTCTCATCTTCTGCTGACTTTGGCTCAAACTTCTCATGCTGTGTAAGGCCTTACCTGAGTATCTTTTTAAAATTGTAAACCCCACAAACTCCCTTTCTGTGCTTTATTTACTTGGGAACACAAGCCAACTAGTAGGTTCCAGGAGAGCAAGGGGGTTGTCTGTTCTTTGCTGTAGTCCAGGACCCAGATAGTGGCTGACTGAGCTCTCAGTAACTTTTTGTAGAATACATCGAATAAGATCATGAGGGTGGTTCAGTCGGTTAGGTGTCTGCCTTCGGCTCAGGTCATGATCCCAGGGTCCTGGGACCAAGTCCCACATAGGGCTCCTCAGTGAGGAGCCTCCTTCTCCCTCTCCCTCTGCAGCTTCCCCTGCTTGTGTTCCATCTCTCACATACACTCTTTCTGTCAAATAAATAGAAGAAAAAAAAAAAGAAAATCATGAAAAGGAGTTGGGGAGAAACAGAAAGGAAGATCAGGGTTGAGTACTTCCAGTACCAGTGAGGAAGCCACCTGTGCAGAGACACAAGGGGGCCTGGTGTGTTGAAGTTCAGCTTTCCTGATCAGGAGGGCAGGCTGCAAGGAGGAGCAAGGAGCTAAACGTACGGTGAGGCCCCCACTGCCTAAATCAGGCAGCAGGTTCAGGGTGCTTCCTTTTATCTTAGTACTGTCCTGAAAACTTACATTCAAGGCCCGTTTCTAGAGCCATGTCATCTGGTACAGTAGCCACCAGCTACGGGGGGCCTGTTAAGTGCTTGCAAGGTGCCTAGTCCAAATTGTATTGTGCCAAAAATTGGATTTTGAAAACTTCTTATTGAAAACCACTCCTCTAAAAAAGAAAAAGAAAGAAAACCGCCTGCTCTAGGGGCGCCTAGTTTAGTTGTTAAGTGTCTGCCTTCGGTTCAGATCATGATCCCAGGATCCTGGGATTGAGCCCCACATCGGGCTCCTTGCTCAGCAGGAAACCTGCTTCTCCCACTCCCCCTGCTCGTGTCTCTCTCTGTCAAATAAATAAATAAAATCTTAAAAAAGAAACCACTGCTCTTAACGAAACATTGATTTTTTTTGTTTACAAATGAAAAATTTTTTAAAGATTTTACTTTAGAGAGCATGTATGTGAGTTGGGGGAGGGGAGGGCAAAAGGGGAAGGAGAGAGAATCTGAAACAGACTGTGCTGAGCTCAGAGCTGAACATGGGGCTCCATCCCAGGACCCTGAGATCAGGACCTGAGCTGAAACCAAGAGTCGGACACGTAGCTGACTGAGCCACCCAGGCATCTCCATGTTGGTTATTTTTGAGCTGGGAAGGGCATTTTTTTTTTCTTTTTAAGTAAGCTTACACCCATTGTGGGGCTTGAACTCATGACCTCCAGATCAAGAGGCACATGTTGCAATGACTGAGGTAACCAGGTGCCCTGGAGGGGGATAATTTGAAGAGAATTCTCAGATAAGGCAGGTCCAGAAGGAGTAAGAAGGTGCAGCTGAAAGCGGTTAATACTTGCAAGGAGAGATGTTTTCCTCTCAGAGAGGAAGGAGAGAAGAGAAAAGTGAAGACTTTAAGAAGTTTTGAGATAAAAAAGAGGCGCATTTGATGGGGCCACATAAGTTGGACTTTGGGAAATTACTTTGAATTAAATAAATCTGTTCAGATCTTGGTTTCGTGCTCACTTTTGCAAATGCTTTGACTGCTTTAAAAGACCTTGGTGCCTTGATCTTGAAATTGGGGTAATGGTACAGCATGGACCCCAGAGGTTGTTGTGAAGATTAAGTGAACTAGAACTGTCTCCATTATAGGGCACAGATAGCCCGTGAAACTGAAAGACCGATGTGCTGGTGGCCAAAGAACAGTAGAGTGTCCATGAAGGGGATCAGTGGGGCAGGAGGGAGGCTTCATCTGGAAATGGTTGTTGGGCACCTGTAACTTGCTGGCGCTGGGGGTGGAGAGGGCAAGGTTCTTGTCCTCCACAGATGGGGCAAGACGCAGAGAAGTAGGTCGGTGTGTATTTTCAGTGTGGTTCCATGCTTTACCTTGAACATGGAGTATACTTTTTATATAAAATCCTTTGTTAGAGCACTAAGGATGGAATAAGGAACTTGACCAGGTGTGGGGTAAGTGGCCAGGGAAAAAAATACTACAGAGGAGTTGATGTTTGTGCTAAATCCTTAAAGTTTAGTAGGAGATCACCAGGCTAGAGGTATATTCTCAGCCCTGAAAGAAGTTCACTGTAAGTTGGGGCCCAACAGGAATGGCATGGGATTAAGTGGAAAGGCTCATTGGGATCAGATCAAACAGGCTGTTGGTGCCAGAATAAGGAATTTGACCTTGATCTGTAAGTGAGGGGGGAATAAGGGATGTAAAGTGGTTCAGATACGTGTTTTATAGAGATCACTCGGTAACAACATAAGGGGTGGGTTGGAACAGAGAGAGAATAGAAATAGATCAGATCAGCATGAAGTTATTTCAGTAATCTATTTTTTAAAAAACAAGGCATTCAGCTAAGACGGAGGTGTGGTGATGATGTGGAGAGATCTCACTGGAGATTGATTTAGGAGGTAGAGTCAGGAGAGGACAAGGATTGAGGCGTGCACTGAGTGAGGGAGCTTGAGAGGAAGAGCCAGGTCTGGAGGATATCCTGTTGGATATCCTTGTGGAGATTCCTGGTTACAGTCGAATACGTCTAGAGCACAGGAGAGAGAGCTGGGCACAAAGATGAAGACCCCAGGAGTACCCGGGTGACTCAGTGGGTTAAGCATCTGCCTTCAGCTCGGGTCGTGCTCTCAGGGTCCTGGGATCTCACTGGGCTCCGTGTTGAGCGGGGAGTCTGCTTGTCCCTCTCCCCACCACTGCTTGTGTGCTCCCCCCCTCTCAAATAAATAAAATGTTAAAAAAAAAGATGAAGATCCAGGAAATGTTCACTCAGTAAATATTTGAGAGACCACTCTGTGCCGGGTTGTTGGGCTGTGGCCGAGGCCCTGAGTGTGGATGGGGTACCTGGGGAAGACAGCAGTGGAAAAGGGGGAAAGGGGAAGCATGAGAAGCAGCAGCCTGCAAAGGGCCTTGGAGGCAGGTCCAGAGAGCCGTCTCTTGGGCCTTAAGGGAGGAACATGCATGTTTAGAGAAGAGAGGTGTGGTCATCAGAGTTCAAGTGCCTCAGAAGGGTCAAGCAGATATAGTTTAAAAGTGTCCCTTGGGGGGTGCCTGGGTGGCTCAGTGGGTTAAGCCTCTGCCTTCAGCTCAGGTCATGATCTCGGTCCTGGGATCGAGCCCCGCATCGGGCTCTCTGCTCAGCAGTGAGCCTGCTTCCTCTTCTCTCTGCCTACTTGTGATCTCTCTCTCTGTCAAATAAATAAATAAAAATCTTTAAAAAAAAAAAAAGTGTCCCTTGGATTTAAGATCCAGGAGGTCGGGACGCCTGGGTGGCTCAGTTGGTTAAGCAGCTGCCTTCGGCTCAGGTCATGATCCCAGCGTCCTGGGATCGAGTCCCACATCGGGCTCCTTGCTTGGCGGGGAGCCTGCTTCTCCCTCTGCCTGCCATTCTGTCTGCCTGTGCTCGCTCGCTCTCCTCTCTCTCTGACAAATAAATAAAATCTTTAAAAAAAAAAAAAAAAGATCCAGGAGGTCACCTTGGCACATAGGGCAAATTAGAGACCCATCCTTGAGGAAGCTCCAAAGTGAAGGAAGGGGATTGGCTGAAGGGTGAGAATGTTATCAGCTGCTTGGTTAAGCAGTAGGGGTGTGCCTCACAGCTCCCCCAGGAAGTGACTGTCCTCTGCACACCACCCCCCGCCAGCCCCTCTTTAGATGAGGAACCAGAGCTTCTCGAGATGCTGTTAATTTGCATGTGAGCACACAGCTGTTAAGCAACCAGAACAGGATCTGAACCCAGTTTAGCTATCCCCTTAACCCTGAGCTAAATGTAGAGTAGGATGGGGGCTAAAAGATGGGGGTACTGAGCATTGCAAATAAATGCTTAGCGGGGGAAAGACCTGGTAAACAGGGAGATGGATGGAATGGGAATGGGATAGAGAACCCAGGTGGAAGGCACAGCTTGGGAAGGGTAGAGTATCATCCTTACGTGCACAGACTCATGCACAGCCCCTCAGTAAGTCAGGATCACCTTGTGCAGGAGAAGATCTTGGTGTTTATGCTTTCAGTTGTTCGTGGTGCATCTTTTTCATATTTATCTGTGAATGCCTGATTGCACAGTATCACAGAGTTCCAGAGGATTTTATAGATCTGGTCTAATAGATAATTATCTGCTATTCTTTTTTTTTTTTTTAAGATTTTATTTATTTATTTGTCATCGAGAGAGAGAGAACACACACAAGTGAGGGGGGCGGCTGGCAGGCAGAGCAGGCAGAGGGAGAAGCAGGCTTCCCGCTGAGCAAGGAGCCCAAGGTGGGGCTCAATCCCAGGACCCTGGGATCATGACCTGAGCCAAAGGCAGCTGCTGCTTAGCCAGCTGAGCCACCCAGCCGCCCCTTATCTGCTGTTCTTTAAGTGAGCTCAAGTATTACCCCAAAATAACCCTTCTTTGACCCTCTCTGGCTACCCGGTCTCTCTCCCTCACTTAAAAAAATAATAATTAACTTATTTATTTATTTATTTATTTATTTATTTATTTATTTATTATTTCCTGAGAGAGAGAAAGAGTGCATGAGCTGGGTGGGGTGGGGCAGAGGGAGAGGGAGAGAGAATCTCAAGCAGACTCCCAACCGATCATGGAGCCCAATGTGGGACTCGGTCTCATGATCCCGAGATCTGACCTGAACCGAAATCAAGAGTTGGATACAACCAACTGAGCCACCCAGTTGCCCTTCCCTCACTTTTTTTGGCCTTTATTGAGATCCAATTTCCATACTATACATTTCACCCATTTAAATTCATTTCCCATATACAGGTTCCATAGTATAGTGGTTAGCACATCTGCATTACATTTCCCACATACATTTTAGTGGTTTTACATTTATCCACAGAATTGTCTGACCATCAACACAGATTTTAGAACATTACCTCATCCCAGAAAGCCCCACAACCCTAGCTGTCACCCATCAATGCCTCCACCCCCCAATTCCTGTCCAAGTAATAGGTTAATCTACTGTGTCTCTCTATCTCCCTTTTAAAATTAAACTTGGGGGAGGGGTCCTGGGTGGCTTGCTCGGTCATTAAGCATCTGTCTTCAACTCAGGTCATGATCCCAGGGTCCTAGGATCGAGCCCCACATCAGGCTCCCTGCTTGGTGGGAAGCCTGCTTCTCCCTCTCCTGCTCCCCCTGCTTGTGTTCCTGACTCTCTCTGTGTCAATAAATAAATAAAATATTTTAAAAATAAATTAAACTTGGGAAAGAACAATTCATACTCTTGTTACTTGCTTCCCAGTTACTTCTGAAGTCAAGGGTTTTTACTCCAGTCAGCCTTCTGGAACTGCTTTGGACAGTGGCATCAGTGAGTGACCTTTTGGACATGTTCTGACCAAGTGGACATTTCAGCTTTTATCCTTCTGGACCTTTCGGATGTATTTAACCCAGCATTCTCCCTTGTGCTCCGTCTTTATTATGGGCACTTCATCTGCCCCTTGGCTGCCTTGTCACTCTTCTGAGTGATTGGATCTGTGCTCATGGTTTCAGCTGCACACATTGCTGGTGACAGTCTTCCCCCTGGACTCATCATCAGTGTTATTCACTGCCTCTTGGACATTACCTGAATGGTCTAGTCATCTCTTCATGGCTAAAACTAAACTGTCATCTTCCCCCACCAAAACCCTGCCTTGCCTTTGTTCTCTGTCTTACTTGTGTGCCCAAACTAGAGAAAAACTCCTTTCTTCCTCAACCCCAATATAAGATCAGTCTTCAGGACCTGCTGAATTCCGCCTCCCAACTCTGAAATCCTCTCTTCTTCCTCATGCCTGCTCTCCGGCCCTCATCTCTTTCACAGACTACTTCGGTAGTCTCCTCCTTGGTGATCGCTCTGGCTGTGGCCTCTCTCCCTAAAATGTATTTGCCATAGAGGCATTAGAGATAGCTTATAAAAATGCAGATCCAAAAAAAATAATAATAATAATAATGCAAGTCTGACTTCATCTGCTAAGATCCAATTAAAGTGACATGCAGGGCAACATCACACTTAAGTATTTATGTAAAAAAAAAAATCTGAATCCGATCAAGCTTCTATCAGTTTACTGGAAATACAGAGGATAGAAGAACTTGTAAATGACACCTTTGGGTGGGCATACAATTAGCCAACTGTGGAAATGGAAAATGCTGCAGGACAAGGGACTACGTGTCTTGGACAAATAAATGGCAAAATTAAGAAAGGGGGAGAGAGGGGCGCCTGGGTGGCTCAGTGGGTTAAGCCGCTGCCTTCGGCTCAGGTCATGATCTCAGGGTCCTGGGATTGAGCCCCGCATCGGGCTCTCAGCTCAGCAGGGAGCCTGCTTCCTCCTCTCTCTCTACCTGCCTCTCTGCCTGCTTGTGATCTCTCTCTGTCAAATAAATAAATAAAATCTTTAAAAAAAAAAAGGGGGGGGGGAATTGTTATGTACTAGAAGTCCTAACAGCATGTCAACCAGATGCAGTGTATTGGATCCTGACTTGAATAAACCAAACTGCAGCCATGATTTGATTTTTTTTTGACATTCACTAATGATTTTGTGGTTATTTTTTGAAGAACTTTCATATTTTAGTGATGCGTGCTGAACTATATAAGGAGAAATGATATGATTGCTGTGTTAGCCCAGGGGTAGGGTATGAATGAGACAAAATGGGCTGGGCGTTGTTTCACTTGGGCAGTGAGTGCATGGAGGGTCATTCTACTTTCTCCCTATTTTAGTGTGTGTTTGAAGTTTTCCATAGTAAAGGGGTTATTTTGTTAGTCTCGGAAAGATCTTAAGACAGGGAAACTTGAACACTGCTGGCCTACAGGATGATAATAAGGAATTAAAAATTTTTTAAATTGTACTAAAATAAAACAAGGGGTGCCTGGATGGCACAGCTGATTTAAGTATCCGACTTGGTTTCAGCTCAGGTCGTCATCTCAGAGGGATGTGGCATCGAGCCCTGTGTTGGGCTCCACACTCAGGATGGAGGCTGCTTGGGATTCTTTCTCTCCCTCTCCCTCTTTAAAAAAAAAAAAAAAATACACACGTGTGTGTGTGTATGTGTGTGTGTGTAAATTTACCAGCTTAACCATTTTTAAGTATACACACTAGTACTAAGTACATTCATGTTGTTTGTGCAACCACTACCACCATCCGTCTCCATAGCTCTTTTCATCTTGCAGAACAGAAACATTAGCTGCCTACTTCCCTCTCCCCGCAGCCCCCAGACACCACCATTGTCCTTTCTGTCTCTGAATTCGATGATTCTAGGTACCACGCGTAAGTGGAATTCTACAGTATTTGTCTTTTTGTGACGGGTTTATATCACCTGACATAATGTCCTCAAGGTTACTCCATATTGTAGCACATGTCTGAATGTCTCTCTCTCTCTTTTTTTAAAGATTTTATTTATTTATTTGACAGACAGAGATCACAAGTAGGCAGAGAGGCAGGCAGAGAGAGAGGGGGAAGCAGGCCCCCTGCTGAGCAGAGAGCCCGATGTGGGGCTCGATCCCAGGACCCTGGGATCATGACCTGAGCAGAAGGCAGAGGCTTTAACCCACTGAGCCACCCAGGAGCCCCATCTTTTTTAAGCCTGAATAATATTCCATTGTATGGAGTTTATTCATTCATCCACTGGTGAACTCTTGGGTTGCTTCTACCTTTTGGCTACAGTGATTTCGCAGCTATGAACACAGTCTACAAATTATCTGTTCAAGTCCTTGCTTTCAGTGCTTTTGGAAATGGAATTCTTTTAGAAATGATATTGCTGTCTAACATGGTATATCTAGGTTTTTTATTTTTTGAGGAACCACCAAACTGTTTTCCATAGCAGACGCACTATATGGTTTCTCCATGTCCTTGCCAACACTTGTTATTTCAGTTTTTGTTTGTTTGTTTGTTTGTTTGTTTTGGATTGTAGCCATCCTAATGTGTTTGAGGTGGTGATAATTATTAGTGTTGGGGAGCTTGGGTGGCTCAGTTGTTAAGCATCTGCCTTCACCTCGGGTCATGATCCCAGGGTCCTGGGATCAAGCCCTGCATCAAGCTCCCTGCTTCTCCCTCTCCCACTCCCCCTGCTTGTGTTCCCTTTCTCGTTGTCTCTCTCTGTGTCAAATAAGTAAATAAAATCTTTAAAAAAATAATTATTAATCTTTTAGGTGTGATAATGCTATTGGGATATTATACACCCATGTATATTTTTAAGAGTTTTTACTTTTCAGAGATACATACTGAAGTATTTGTGAGTTGAATGGTATTATGCCCAGGATTTGTTTCTTAAATAATCCAATTTGGGGGGTAGGGAATAGGGAGGTGGAAATGCAACAAAATGGCCAAATACCAAGAGTCGTTTAAGTTGGGTGAGAGGCGCATGAGAGTTCAGTGTACTGTACTCTCTCGTTTTGTCTATTTTTTGAAATCTCACATTATTAAATAACATTTCGGGGTCATATTGGCGTCCGTTCCCAGCCTGACTTTCAGCACTTCCTGTTGTGCCATTTACACTTGAGCAATATTAAACTGCGACTTATTTTTTCTGCTTGCCTCCCTTCTGTCCACTCCCACTCTCAGTGTTCATTTGCGTATCCTTGCCTATGCCTCTCAGCCTGGAATGCCTGCCCCCTACTTCTGGATGACTTCTTTGTTCTTTTAGTACCTAACTCAGGTGCCCCCCTCTCCTTCCACCCGTAATACTCTGTCCCACCTCCATCGCTCCACCATCTCATCCCAGTTAGTGGGAGCAGGAACCATGCCTTATTTGTCATTTTTAACCCAGGACCCAGTGCCCTGCCTAGAATACAGTAAAAACCAAGTGCTTATCTGAATTTACAATTATTTTGTGCTCAACTTGAGTAGGGCAGTGTCTGGCAAATAGTAGGATCTTGTGTATGAGCAGTGCATGGGGATACCTCTGGGAAAAGTGGTGGAAGGATACATAGGACCTCTCTGTACTCTCTTTACAATTTCCTGTGAACCTCGATATTTTTTAAAAATTTTTTAAATTTGAGTATAGTTGACACAGGAACCTATAATTCGTTAAAAATAAAACATTAAAGAAATTATGGTAAAAATGTCTGGACCCCAAAGTATAAAGTTTTCTGGAAAATGCATTTCTCGGAACTTGCCATTTTCAGCATGTTCTTACAGGTGGATTCAGTGGGAAAGAGTAGTGTTTACTGATCTCTGTAGTATTTACCATCCTTCCAAAATCACTGGTGATTCCAAACTATGAAGACAAATATCTTAAAAGTGGGAATCTTGGGGGCACCTGGGTGGCTCAGTGGGTTAAGCCTCTGCCTTCGGCTCACGTCATGAATTCAGTGTCCTAGGATCAAGCCCTGCATCGGGCTCTCTGCTCAGCAGGGAGCCTGCTTCCCGCTCCCCCTCTGCCTACTTGTGATCTCTTTCTCTCTCTCTCTCTCTCAAATAAATAAAAAGAAACCTTTAAGAAAAAAATGGGAATCTTGGGGCGCCTGGTGGCTCAGTCATTGAGCGTCTGCCTTCAGCTCAGGTCATGATCCTGGCGTCTTGGATCAAGCCCTGCATCTGGCTTCCTGCTCAACAGGAAGCCTGCTTCTCCCTCTCCCACACCCCTGCTTATATTCCCTCTTTTGCTGTGTTTCTCTCTCTGTCAAATAAATAAATAGAATCTTAAAAAAAAAAAAAGTGGGAATCTTTAGAAGCAGGTTATATTTGGTTCTGTGATATTTTTCCTTTTCTTTAGTGTGTATGTGTGATTTCCTCACTGCATGGCCCGTTTTTCTGGTCACAACACCTTGATGGGCTTCTTCATGCTTGGCAGAGGGGAGGTGCTATTCTCACATCTTGCAGCTCTGACTCACTCCCTGCTGCCTGGGTTTCATACCAGACACCTCGCTCAGCCTCACAGGTGGCAGCAGAGTTAACGTGGGCCCTTCCCCATCAGACCAGGAGGGAGGCGGGGCTGCCAGGAGGGAGGGTCGGCAGCAGACCCTTCCCTTCCTTTGAGCCCCAATGCCTCCCGCCTTGGGAAGCATCCTGCAAGGATCATCTGCTGAAAGACAGGATCAGTGATCCTCCTCCGTAGCATGCCTTTGAAGGTTGCGTGAGATTCTGACACCATGAGGAATAGCTAGGGGCAGGTACTGAGCAGTCAGCAAGGCCACTGAGGAAGTAATGACTTGGCCCTGTGGCATTTGGCTCAGACTCGTGCCTTCCCGAGGTTGCTACTCAACACGGATTTCCTTCATTGCCCCTCAAATCACTGAAATCTTGAATGGTGCTTGAAAGTAGGTCGACTTTACCTGGAGATGGGCTTTTCCACCAACAGTCAGGGTTCCTGAGTGTCCGTACAGGGTACAAAAAGAACATAGGGGAGAAGGAAAAGTGGGTATGGTATTAGGTTGAATTGCTGCCTTTAAAAGTTAAGGATTTGTATGTTTCAGTCTACACTTTGGCAGCACTCCAGGGAGCTGTAGCACTGGTGTACAGCATGGGTGTGGTGGGAAAGTTGGTGGAGAGTTAAAACTAGTGCCGGAGCCAGGAGGACAGCGGAGCTGAGCTGAGGGTGACCAAGACCTAAGGGCAACGAGGTGCCATTGAAGAGCTTTCAGGAGGAGAGGGACAGGATCAGATTTGCCCTTCGATGCAGTCACTCTGACCGTAGCACGGAATGTAGTTGAAGGCAGAGATTGCAAGGAGCCTGGCTGTAGACATGGTTGAAATGATTCAAGCAAGAGAAGTTAGTGTGTAGATAGATCCAAGAATGCTGAGGAGGTGGGCTCAGCAGGACAAGGGTGTTGATTGGATGCAAGGAGTGGAAAAGAAGGGGCTAGAGCCATTCTCTGGTTCTGGTTTATATGGCTAGGTGGATGGTAGTGACACTGTTGGGGACAGGAACAGAGAAAGGAAAATGGGACTGGGAGAGAGGCTGCTTCAGGTTGGGACAGATTAAGTCTGGATTATCTGTGGTACACCCTGCACATCAGGTGGGTGGTTGGACAGACGGGGGTCTGGAGCTCTGTCGACATGGTGGGTAGGAGCACATTCATTCACAAATACTTATTGAGTGCCAGGCACTGTTCTAGGTAGTGGGTTTCTGCTTTTCATTCTAATGGGGGAAGCTCGGCTTATTCACGTGAGTGCCTCCATGGGGGACTTAACAAGGAGATAGGTTGGAGAGATGGAGAATAGTCGTTCTATGACTTTAGGAGATGAGGGACCCAAATTATGTGCTCCTAGGGAGATGGGGAAGAAGTGTTTTGGGCAAAGAGAACAAGTGCAAAGGCCCTAAGGCAGACAGCACGTTTGAGAAACTGTAAGAAGGCTGGTGTGACTCAGTGTGCTGTACCGTGGGGAGCATGGAAAAGGGGTTTGGATGGAGGGTGAGGGCTGATAGATCAGCACTTGATCCCTGACAGTTGGGTCTATTCTGAGTGTGATGTTCATTCATAGGAGTTTGAAGCCATGGGAGTAGATAAGATCAGAGTGTGTATAGAATACAAGAGGGGGCAATTGGGTGGCTCATTTGGGTGTCCGACCCTTGCCTTCGGCTCAGGTCATGATCTCATGAGTCGTGGAAGTGAGCCCCTTGTTGGGCCTGTGCTCAGTGAAGAGTCTGCTTGGGCTTTTCTCTCTCCACTTGCCGCTCCCCCCTGCTCATACACTCGCATGCACACTCTCTCTCTCAAATGAATCAATAAATCTTTTTGAAAAATTAAAAAAAAGAGGACTCCCATACTCATTTGAAGGGGAGACCTATCTCAAAGGAGACTAGAAGAAACAACCAGAAAAGTAGAAGAGAAAGCAAGATAATGTGGTAAAGAAATAAGAGGATAGAGAACTTTAAAATGCAGGGAATTGGGCGCCTGGGTGGCTCAGTGGGTTAAGCCGCTGCCTTCGGCTCAGGTCATGATCTCAGGGTCCTGGGATCGAGTCCCACATCGGGCTCTCTGCTCAGCAAGAAGCCTGCTTCCCTCTCTCTCTCTCTCTGCCTGCCTCTCCGTCTACTTGTGATCTCTCTCTGTCAAATAAATAAAGTCTTAAAATAAATAAATAAATAAATAAAATGCAGGGAATTATTAAGAGGCAGATGATGGAGGGAAAGACTGAAATTGTGGACTGCATTTAACAGCACCAAGGTCTTTGCTGGCCTCAGGGAAAGCAGCTCTAAATTCTCCCTTCTACTCATCTGCATCCAGCATCCCCAGAGGATGGAACCCATATTGCAGTGGGTCAGGGTACTGACTCTCCAGACGGGGGTTAGGGGGTCGTGTTTGGCTGATAGGAGGATGACCGAGGAAAAGAGGACCTGAGAAGGAGCAGGAAGCACTGGTGCTGCCCCAGGTGACTACCCACATGTAAGGAATATGGAGGAGAGAGCCACCCCTGTCTTAAGCAGCCACACGTGTTTGTTAACTCAGTGCAAGAGTACAGGTGTTAGCCTGTGGTTAGTCTGACCAGAAAGTGCACTAGAACTTCAGTGGTGGGTGGTAGAGGCCTGCAGGGTCCTTTGGTGGAAGACTGGGTGAGCGTACAGGGCCTCCAGCTTAGCATCAGGCACTTGGTACCCTTTAACAAAACCCCCTTGCAAAGGAAATGAACATCAGATCACGTTGTCTAGGACCAGATCCTCCTGGAACCCTGATGGTTAGGACGGGAGCCTCTGCACTGAGCACCCACAAGTACCAGATCTGCTGAGAGCAAGCCCATGTGTTTATCCATGGCAGCCAGTTTTGGATGCTTTGTCTCTTATACTGTTTATTCTTATATAATTTATAATCCTTTCAGGCTGTCTGCCCACTCTGTTGTAAATTCCCGGAGGTTAGTCTCCATGGTTTACCCATCTTCGTCTTCCTCTCCAGTGCCCTGCACATATCAGGCATTCCTGCAAATGCTCCAGATTGAAAAATCTGCCAGGGCCACCACATTCCACACTCCTCACCCCCGCCTACATCATTCCAGGTACACTTTGTGAGCAGTTGAGAAAATGACCCACTGTTTCCTTTGGCCGAAAGTAATGGGATTGCAAAATTGAGTTGTTCCTTTGGAACTTGTCTGCAGCTGTTTGCATGCAGATATTGAAAGAGGGAGTGGTGGCTTTTATAATTATTCAGGCAAAGAAAGATTCTGTTTCTAATCTGGGACAACCAGCTGACTCATCAAGTGTCCTGACCTCCTAGATTTCCATCTTCCCTCTTAGGAGAGTGGAAAACTGAGCTCCCAGGTTCACAGATGGCCCCAAGCTGACACTGAGGAACAAATGATTTTCCAAAAAGAAATAATAGAAAGATTAAAAAATCCAAGGAAAATGAACTCATTTTGATTTCCTTATGACGGATTAAATGGCTATGAATTGACTTCCCCAAAGGAAACTTCCCAACAGTAGATCTTAGTAAGGTCCATGTTAAGAGCATGGGTCCCTTCCCCGCTCCCGCCCCTAGGTGGCAGCAGGAAGCAGAAGAACCCACATGAAAGGAAGGCCGCTGTCTTTTTGTAGGGTCCTAGGATCAGCTTACACCTCTGCCCTACTGTTCCGCCTATTGAGTATCCCTAAGTGTTTAGGAGCTGACTTAGGTACCCAGACATGGATTTAGAGAAATACAGACTCAGCCAGGATTTATAGAGCCCTGTGCAGTGGGCTTTAACAGTAAAGAAAGCGGGAAATCTTGAAGGCAAGGGAGCAATGGAATTGGAACTCCAGATTGAGAAAATTTGCCCTCCTTGTTTCCTTGCTCGTTGTGCATTTGTATCTAGGCAGGAGTCCGGGTCAGAGCGCTCACGCACGCAGGCTTCTCGGGCTGCTGCCCTGGGTCTGTGTAGCCCTTCTCTGTAGCCGGACGACAGCGGTCTGGAGTTCTAGGTGCTACTGACTCCTCTGGTGGCTATTTAAAGATACAATGAAAGCTACCATTCGGAACTATGTAAATAGCATGGTGTAGATACTTAGGGTCAGTGGGAGGAAGGGTGAAGGACAAAAATGTAACCAAAGTAAGCCTGGAAAGGAGTAGCACCCTGTTAAGAGCTAAGTGTAGGTACCTCCACTTGGAGGAGTCCTGTCCCAGGAGCTGAAAACAATGCTGGGGAAGGAGTGGAACGATACCACCTTCTCTCCTCCCCACTTTCATTGTCACATTCTCTTCACGAAACCCCTGCATCTGGAGCCCTGTCTCAGGGCACAGTTGCTCAGCTGTTTCTGGAGGGCCTCTGTCTTCTTCTGTAGCCGTGTCTGCTTGGGTTCTGTGGCGCATGAATTCCACAGCAGCCACCACTTTTGTCTTGATCTGCACACAGCCCTTGTCCCCCCATACAAGGTGGACTGTTAGGAAGGTTAGCTGAACAAACCCTCTGAGGAGAAGAGGGGGAAGCAAGGACAGCAGTGTAAGGCATACTGGGCATACTGGCTGTGCTCAGAGGAATGCTTCTGATAAGAAGTGGGGTTTGTTGGGGCTCGTGACTGGGCACAGGAGATTGGAAGCTGCTTGGCCTGCCGCAGGGAGGAGGGTGGGCACATGGGAGCAGCCCTGCCTGGGGAGAAGGGATGGGGCCAGGCAGTGGCTCCTCGAGAAGCTGCACAGGGCAGGAAGCGTGGCCTGGTGCTCATGAGCTGCCCCCACTGAGGCCTGAGAAGGAGCCCCTAGCAACCAGGGCTCCTTCCTGCGGAAAGCGATAGAAATCCACGTTAAATCAGCTTAAACACAGGAGGAATTCTTTGGTTCCCCGAAGTGAAAAGTCCAGGGGCAATGGTCTCCTGTACAACCCGGACTTAGCGCCCTCGAGAACGGATCTGTATCTTCTGGTTCTTTCTCATTGGCTCCATTCTTGGGCACACTCTCTGACTAGATGACTATGGGCAGCATCAGGCTTGCGTCCTGTGGGAAGAGAGGGCCCCAGAAGCCAGGAACCCATGTGCTGACTGACGCGCGCTCACTTTCCTGGAGCGCAGGTAGTGGTCGGGAGTCAGGCCCAGCCATGGGACGTGGGAGAAGGGTAGTGGGGGTGGAGGGAGCATGAGCTGGACAAGCACAATCATTAGAGTGCTGTGGGATGTGGGCCTCGACTGACGTCACCAATAGACGCGGAGGGGCCTCCTACAGGATGCTGTGTCTTAAGTCCCTCTTGTCCATGTTTTGCAGCATCTCCACGATACGGTGAAGAGGAACCTCGATAGCACCACCTCTCCTCAGAATGGCGAGCAGCAGAATGGCTATGGAGACCTCTTTCCTGGACACAAGAAGACCCGGCGTGAGGCTCCTCTGGGTGTAGCCGTTGCTTCCAATGGCCTGCCCCCGGCCTCCCCCATGGGGCAGCCTGACAAGCCCGGCACCGAGGCACTGCAGGCTGGCAGCAAGCACTCCCTGGGGCTGGACTCCCTCAGCAAGAAGTGTCTGGCAGATGCGAGCCTCCACTTGAACGGGGGCAGCCACCCCGGGGAGCCCTTTCCTCTGAGCCTGAATAAAGAGCTGAAGCAAGAGCCCGTCGATGACCTGCCTTGCATGATCACAGGGGCCGGGGGCTCCATATCTCAGAGCAACCTCATGCCTGACCTCAACCTTAACGAGCAGGAGTGGAAGGAGCTTATCGAGGAGCTGAACAGGTCAGTGCCCGATGAAGACATGAAGGATCTGTTTAATGAGGACTTTGAAGAGAAGAAAGACCCAGAGTCATCTGGGTCAGCCACACAGACCCCATTGGCACAGGACATTAATATTAAGACAGAATTCTCTCCGGCAGCCTTTGAACAAGAACAGTTAGGCTCTCCACAAGTGAGGGCTGGGTCTGCAGGACAGACCTTTATGGGGCCTTCAGCTGGCTCTGGCAGCACAGAGTCACCCAGCCTGGGGGGCGCTCAACCTCTGTTCCACGCCTCTGGTCAGCCCGGGGCCGACAACCCCAGTCCCACCCTGATGCCGGCATCAGTGCAGGCCCAGAATGCCCCAAGAGCCCTCTCTGGTGTGGTGTTGCCCAGCCAGGGCCCAGGAGGGGCCTCGGAGCTGTCCTCTGCCCACCAGCTGCAGCAGATCGCTGCCAAGCAGAAGCGCGAGCAGATGCTCCAAAACCCACAGCCAGCCGCCTCCGCACCAGCCCCAGGCCAGATGTCCCCATGGCAGCAGACCGGCCCCTCCCACAGCCCCCTGAACGTCCCTTATCCCTTGGAGAAGCCTGCCAGCCCTCCCGGCTACAAGCAAGACTTTACCAGCCCCAAACTGCTCATGATGCCCGGAGTGAACAAGAGCTCCCCGCGGCCCGGAGGCCCCTACCTCCAGGCTGGCCATGTGAACCTGCTGAGTCACCCACCGTCAAGTAACCTGAATCAGAGCACCGTGCCTAGCCAGGGCTCGGTGCTGGACTACGGCAACACCAAACCCCTGTCTCATTACAAAGCCGACTGCGGGCAAGGCGGCCCCGCGTCCGGCCAGAGCAAGACCGCCCTCATGGCTTACCTTCCCCAGCAGCTGCCTCATCTGAGCAATGAGCAGAACTCCTTGTTTCTGATGAAACCAAAGCCAGGAAACATGCCCTTCCGGTCACTGGTTCCACCTAACCAGGTGAGCTCGAGGCTTCCCTCTCTGTCACTGTGTACCCCTGTGGTCAGCGGGAGGGAGGCAGGGAACAGCTGCCCTTGGCCTTTGAGTCCCTGGGAGGAGAAAATCGGCTGAGCAAAGTGGGCTCGATTCTGAATAAGCAAAAATAAGGTAGAATTCCCTGGTGTAACTTGGTTTAAAGTATCCATATGTTTGAGGCATCACTGGGCACCTGGGTGGAGGCATTGAGTTCTCCTGCCTGCCATGCAGCATAAATTCAGTCAGGTGTGGTCTGTGTTCTGCAGGGAGAGGTCACACTTGATGTGCTTCTTAGAGGCTTTGCCTTTTTAAATTTTAAACCACCTTTCAGATCTTTGCAAAGTACCTTAAGATTTAAACCCCATGCAGCCTGGCAGAGCTCTGTAGGATGGAGAATGGTCAAGCACCAGTCTTACCATGATCACTGTTTGCATTTCTCCTCATGGTCAGATGTGTTCGAAGATGTCTCTTCCCTGGCAACCTTCTCACAGTGATGGCGTGTCCCCCCAGCTTCCTCCAGGACAGAGGGGAGCGCACTTGTTTTTTCCCTCCACAGAGTGTCCTGGACTGTCCTTCATGTCTGGACATGTAGCTCTCTTGATACTTGTTACCAGTTGTGTGGCCACAGTTTTGAGGCATGCCCTGGTGTTGGTGTACCCCGTCGTCTCTGGGTCTTCATGACTATAAGGAAGCCTGCGGCCAGTACCCTTGTGGCTTTCGGTGTGGATTTATGAAATTTTAAATATTAAAATCCCAGTGTTGGTAATGATAAAAATTGGGAAGTCAATGTCCTTCTGGTGAGGAGGGTGTGTACACAGGCCTGGTGCTGGTAGGAAGTAATTTGGCATTAGATATTCTTCTTAAGCCATAAAAATGTTCGTAAGCATCAACACATTATACCCCTGCAAGAAACAATCCCTAAAAAAATAGGAAAGTTAGATACAGGATATTCATTGCATCGTTATTTCTAATTGCCCCAAACTGGAAGTAGATTGGGCATCTCCCAGCAGGAGTGCATGCATGTAAATGTTGATGCTGCTGCTGCCACTGCCAGCCAGGAAGCTCTGCACAGCCCTGGGAGCATCCTTAAGAGCGTGACAACTGCCAGTGCTTAGCGCCTCACAAAGCACTCAGAGCCTGAGCCTGGAGACTTGGAGGGGGGGGGCGGGTGAGCAAATTACCTCGGTGCATCTGCTCGAAGATTAGACTCTTGTAAGGATGAAATGTCCAGGCTCATAAGGACTGGAACGTTGAGATCCTTTAAATGATCATTGCTTTTTCCCTTTTTCCCTTTTCAAGTTAAATTTCCCCCTTTTTTTCTTTATTTTTTTTTTCTCCAAGATTTTATTTATTTATTTGACAGAGATTGCAAGTAGGAAGAGAGGCAGGCGGGAGTTGGGGGATGGAGCAGGCTTCTTGCTGAGCAGGGGGCCTAATGCGGGGCTCGATCCCAGGACCCTGAGATCATGACCTGAACCAAAAGCAGAGGGTTAACCCACTGAGCCACCCAGGCACCCCAATTTCCCCCCTTTTAAATGTAAGTCATGACGGGATAATACTATGGAGCCTCTGACATGACTCTCACTTCTACCCTTTGTGTTAATTGAGAATATTTATTCAAGTTTTCATTGATATTCAGTATTTTGTGAGCGTATCTGACAAAAGCCCAGCAGTCTGCTCCCAGGAAAATGCTCTACACAGACAGACACGTGGTACGGCTTCAGGCAGTTCAGGGACAGTCCCATGGCGGGGGACATGAGGTTGGCCCGCTTGGAACATCTTGTCTCCATCCGGCAGAGGGTTCCTCCTCTGGGGGCCCATCTGCACTCACGCATTCCAGAAAGTGAGGATTTAGAAGCTCCGGCTGCCGACCGGGAGTCATGCGTGCGAATAGATGGGCTTAGATGTCAAGTCTTGTCTTTACCACTGGTTACGCTGCTTCTTGCTGTGCCAGGATACGCGGGTGTTCTCCTCTCCACCTGGCCCTGGAGGACGTGTGCCCTTGGCTCTGCAGTGACTGGGTAGGGTGCAATGGGCAGAAGCTTGTAGACTCCACTGTGTGCCCCCTGACCTGAGACCCACCCCTTCTCTGCGCTCACAGGAGCAGAACCCGCCCAGTGTCCCTGTGGCTGCCCCGGCAGGTGGCGTGGGGAGCCAGCCGCCCACGGCATCCGCGGCCAGCACGCGCAGCAGCGCCCCCTATCTCAGCAGCCAGCAGCAGGCGGCAGTCATGAAGCAGCATCACTTGCTTTTGGACCAGCAGAAACAGCGGGAGCAGCAGCAAAAGCATCTGCAGCAGCAGCAGTTCTTACAAAGGCAGCAGCACCTTCTGGCAGAACAGGTAAAGCGGGAGGGGAAGACGACCCCCGCCAGCTGCATCTTCACCTGCCTCCGGTGTCGCTGCTCGGCCGTCAGCCCCGCTGTGTATGCGTGCGTGCGCGTGTGTATGGGCCTGCTGTGTGTCCTTTGCCCTTTCTAAATTTTTTTAAACTTTATTATTATTTTTTTTAAGATTATTTATTCATTTGGCAGAGAGCACAAGTAGGCAGAGCGGCAGGCAGAGAGAGAGGAGGAAGCAGGCTCCCCGCCGAGCAGAGAGCCCCACATGGGGCTCGATCCCAGGACCCCGGGATCATGACCCAAGCCGAAGGCAGAGGCTTTAACCCACTGAGCCACCCAGGCGCCCCTAAATTTTATTTTTTTTTTTATTTTATTTTTTTTTTTTAAAGATTTTATTTATTTATTTGACAGAGAGAGATCACAAGTAGACGGAGAGGAAGGCAGAGAGAGAGAGAGAGAGAGGGAAGCAGGCTTCCTGCCGAGCAGAGAGCCCGATGTGGGACTCGATCCCAGGACCCTGAGATCATGACCTGAGCCGAAGGCAGCGGCTTAACCCACTGAGCCACCCAGGCGCCCCCCTAAATTTTTTTTAAAGATTGATTGATTTATTTTAGAGCGAAAGACTCAAGCAGACTCCCCTTGAGCAACTGAGCCACCCAGGTGCCCCCCCCTTGCCCTTTTCAGCCCCTTCACAGGAGTGTGGCGTTTCTCAGGCAGTGGTGGCCTGTGTCAGAAGCAGCTTTCGTGTCACTTGGTGGGGATTCATGAAGGCAAGTCTGTGGCTTAAACTATATTTGTTAGGGATGTTTTTCCATGTCCTGTGTCTGCAACTGCCAGAGCACTGAGCTCCTTGGTCTCCTGGTTCAATGTGGGATCTGGCTTTGTTGTAAGCGTAGTTTGTGATGAGCCAGAATATGACACAGGCAAATGGAAATGTCCCTGCGGCCCTTGAGTTCTAGAATCAGGCCCGCCAAGCCCCACCCACCCACCTCACATCCTGCAGTTCACCTGCTCGGTCCCCAAGTCTGGTGCACAGACACCATGGTGACAGCAGTGCTTGGGATTTCAGATTCCATCTTTAAAGTCATAAGAGAAGCAGCAGCTACCCAGAAGACAAAGGTGATTGAGAATGACTTTAAAGCCCACATCTCTGCCTCAGTTCTGCCATTTTTAAAAATACCAGCTTTATTGGGACTCGAGTCATGTGACCTTGAATCCACCCATTTGAAGTGTACAATTCAGTGGTTTTCACTATATTCACACAGGAGTGCAACCATCACCACAGTCGATTTCATCTGTTTTCAGCCCCTAAAAAGAAGCCATATGCCCATTTAAAGCTACCGCCTGTTGGGGCACCTGGGTGGCTCAGTGGGTTAAGCCTCTGCCTTCGGCTCAGGTCATGTTCTCAGAATCCTGGGATTGAGCCCCACACCAGCTCTCTGCTCAGCAGGGAGCCTGCTTCCCCCTCTGTCTCTGCCTGCCTCTCTGCCTACTAGTGATCTCTCTGTCAAGTAAATAAATAAAATCTTTAAAAAAAGCTACCACCTGTGTTGTGGTGCACACCAGTGGCTGAGCAGTACTCTCTTTTGTGGATAAGCTCTATTTGATTTATCCATTCACCGGTTGGTGACATTTGGGTTGTTTCCCCTTCTTATGGTTGGAGGTTTTCAGCTCTGTTGAGTGTATTCCAGGAATTGCTGGGTCCTGTGGTAGCTCTTACTTGGTGCCCTGCGAGGAGCTGCCAGACTGTTCTCCCAAGCAGCCATGCCATTTTACATGCCCACAGTGGCGTGAGAGCGCCAGTCTCTTTTCAGCTTTCTCGTACTTGTCTTTTTGGTTCTCGCCTTCCTGGTGGGCGTGAAATGGTATGGCACTGTGGTTTTGATTCGCATTTGCCTGATCTGCCCTCCCAACTTTGGGAGAGGGGCAGCGGGAGAGAGAGAATCTTAAGCAGGCCCCATGCCCAGCTCCGAGCCTGATACAGGGCTCCATCTCACGGTCTTGAGACCGTGACCTGAGCCGAAACCAAGAGTGGGACACCCAACCGACTGAGCCACCCAGGCGCTCCCCGCCCAACTTTTTTTAAACCAATACACCACCGTTGTTTTTGTTTTCTTTTTTAAATCATTGCTCCTTAGGTCTATGCCATTGTTCTGTTTCACACAGTTTATTAAAAATCCCCCAAACGAAACCATAAGCATTGTGTCCACAGGAACGCATCTGTGAGTAACAAACATAGGGGTGTGCTTTTGTCTGCTCTGACTCTATTGTTTTTGTTTTATGTGGGTCTTGTTGTTTTGTTCTTCCATCCTTGGCATTTTCTAGGAGAAGCAGCAGTTTCAGCGGCACCTGACACGTCCGCCTCCCCAGTACCAGGACCCATCCCAGAGCACCTTCCCCCAGCAGGTTGGACAGTTCCCAGGTGAGGGGACCGCAGAGGTGGCGCAGGCAGCACGGGACGCAGTGGGTGGCTCTTGCTGTCTGCATGGCTTCCTGCTAAGAGCTAACTAGATCAACTGGCTTGTGTAAACATCAGTGTGCTGGTAGAGCCTGCAGGCCCAGGGTCGGGGGGAAAGGGTCACAGGGGCAGACCACTTTGGCGGACACTCTGGCCATGCCGTCTTTTGAAGTGAAATCATTTCTGGCTGGAGGATAGCTAACCAATAGGAAATGGGTTCTGTAATTCTTAAGAAAGTTCTTTGTTTCTGCTGTGATGTGCCTTCAAAAAGTGACCCTCTCATTTTCTAGTTAAGGAGAGACTTGGGGTAGTTTGTGTGACCTTTTTACTGCTTCTCTTTCTTCCTGTCGGCTCACTTTGGTGTCATAGGCAGATAGCACTCGGAGGTCTCAGCTGTCACATCTCAGATGTGCACGGGAACCTGACTGCCCTTGCTTGGGCCATCCCTCCAGGAATATGAGAGGACCTCACACCCTCCCTCTTTCACCCCGACAGTGCCAGCAGCTCACACACCCCTCCCCTGAGTGATCTGAGTAACCACTGCCTGGGCCTGGAACCACTGTTGCCATCTACTTGCCCTGTTGCCCTGCATTCCTGCCCTTGACATGCCCCCCGCAGCTTCCCTGAGTCTGGCCACAGCTCTCTGTCCAGTTGTATCCCCAGCCTGTGGGGACACCCTCCCCATACCCCAGCCACAGAGCTCCCCACACAGACCACCTCTCGTAACTCTGGCATTTTCACACTCTCTTCTCTGTCTAGAATATTACGTTTCTCCAAACTGTTGAAATCAGTTTTTCAATTCAACCCTTTGAAAACCCGATGTCTTTGTGACCATTTTTCTGAAGCCGTCCCCAGATCTTCCAAGGCACTGAGCCTCTGGTCCCCTGCCCTGCCAGCTGTTGTTACCACCCTGTCATACCACAGAGCCTTTGCCTCCCCGAGGCAGACCCTGGGCCATATCTATCTTGGAGTCCGCCATGCTGGCGTGGGGCTCCCACGAAGCAGAAACAGAGTGGGCCTTTGACTGGTGAATCATTGAGTCTCCTGGCTTCCCCCGCCCTGGGCTTTGGCCCCCTCCTCTGAGCTCGTCTTAAATTCATCACTGCTCCAGACTGGCCTCCATTCCACCCTGTGGGAAACCTGCTCCCCTTTGGCCCACAGGGCCGTCTTCTTTGAGGGTCCACTGACCTTAAGATACCTGGTGTTCTGATTTGGCCTTTCACGCCAGAGAACAGTGCCTGCAGCTGGGGTCCTAGAGCCTCTCGGTGGCAGCGGGCCCAGAAATGCCAGCTCGATTGACTGGCTCTTCTCTGCCTTCTAGGGTCCGCTGGTGCTGTGCCTGGCATGAACAACTTGGGGCCATCTAACTCCAGCTGTCCTCGAGGGTTCCCTCAGTCTGGGAATCTGATGCCAATGGGCCCTGGACACACTTCGGTTTCCTCTCTTCCTTCAAACTCAGGCCCACAGGACCGGGGTGTGGCTCAGTTCACTGGCTCCCAAAGCCTGCCGCAGGGCGGTCTCTACGGCATGGCCTCCGGCATCACCCAGATCGTTGCCCAGCCGCCACCACAGGCCACCAACGGACATGCCCACATCGCACGGCAGACTGGCTTGGGCCAGAACACCTCTGTCTCCACTGCCTACGGGCAGAACTCTCTGGGGAACTCCAGCCTCTCCCAGCAGCACAATAAGGGGACTATGAACTCTGGCTTAACCAAGCCACAAGTCCCAAGGGTGTCAGCCACTGTGGGAGGCCAGAACGCCTCGTGGCCACATCAGGGCCTGCCAAACTTGAGCAGCCAGACCCCGGGGAACAGCACCGTGAGCCCCTTCACGGCAGCCTCCAGTTTCCACATGCAGCAGGCCCACATGAAAATGTCCAGCCCCCAATTCTCCCAGGCAATGCCCAGCAGGCCCATGGCCCCCATGAGCTCGGCAGCCGCGGCGGGGTCCATGCTGCCCCCAGTGAATGCGCAGCAGAGGACCAGTGCCCCCGCCCCAGCACCTCCCCAGGGAGCCCCACAGCCAGGCTTGCCGGGCCTGAGCCCCAGTGGGCCTGAGCTGGGGGCCTTCAGCCAGAGCCCGGCACCACCCATGGGAGGCCGGGCGGGACTGCACTGCACTCAGGCATACCCTGTGCGGACCGCGGGCCAGGAGCTGCCCTTTGCCTACAGCGGGCAGCCGGGGGCCAGTGGGCTGGCCAGCATGGCCGGAGATGCCGACCTGATCGACTCCCTGCTGAAGAACAGGACTTCGGAAGAGTGGATGAATGATTTGGACGACCTTTTAGGGCCTCAGTAACTGGAGGGTTTGCAGTGTTCTCAGTGTTCGTACAGCCTGTATTTTTGTTCTCAGATTCAAGAAATATCAACTACTTTGGACCAAAAGCTCGTGGCCCAGAGAACAGGGCTAAGGGGTGGGATTGGAGCCCCAGGGCTGAGGCGGGCCCTGGCCAGGGTCTTCGGGGACCCCACCCCCTGACCTCCAGCTCCCAGCCAGCAGTTGCGGTCCGTCGGGCTGGCCCCAGCCCCTCTGCTGGCATCCACTGCCTGGTGTTGGGACAGCAGGACAGGGTTCTGCAGGTGGTTTTCTATCTAAATGACCAAAAAAAAACCCAAGAATAACGACGGTGAAACCCCACGATGTGTGCCATCGTGTTGACTTAATCCAAGATTTCACCACTTGCCCCAAGGCTGGGGACAGGTTTCGTTGCAACTTTGTATAGCAGAACCATTCACAATTTGTAGCATAGAAAAGATTTTAAAAAATGTTTTTAAAGATTTGAAGACCGATTAGGATAGGTGGTGGTTTAAACTGATTGGCATTGGAACTGAGGGTTTCCTTGTGGTCAAGAGCCTTTCTTATTCCTGCTCTTTGTCTGCTTTTCAGGGGATAGAGAGGGTCCCTGGGAGATCATTTCCGTCAGCCTGTGACTGTATGTGCCAAAAAAGAACAGGATGCCACAAGGTGGCAGCGCTGGGAACACAGATGTGGCCTCTCCAGCCACTTGCCTTCTTCCTCCTCCCACAGTGCTGCACCCTCTGGGTCGACACTCATGACTTGCCCCCAGGCTACGTGCTGAAATGGAATGTTTGGGGTGCCTGTGTCTGTCTTTGCCCTCCTTCTGCAGTTTCTCTGAAAACTGGGATTTGCTGTATCAGGAAGGTGATCCTAGCTGAGCTGCGCACAGAGGTCCTCACCTCATCTCCAGTTCCCGTGACCTTCCTGCCTCCCCTCTTTGTCTCTCCAGCCCAAATGGAAAACCTCTTGAAGGCAGTGTACCAGATTGGTGGGGAGTCACTAAAATCCCTTAGGGAGCCCCAGCGTTGTAGGTGGGAAGGCAAGGGTGCGGGGGAAGGAGGGAAAGCCAGGAGTGTGGGGGCCCCGAAGGGGGAGGGGTGCAGGCCAGGCTGGAGGAGAGAATTCCACTTGGTTTCACCACTTTGGCCACTCTCCCACGCCAGATGACTTGCACTTTTTGAAGAGAATGGCTTTATAACACTAATACATCCTTCTCGGGATTTGAGTGGATGTCTCTCTGAAGGTCTATGGACTTGACTAAGCTAAAAGTCCACAAAACAGGATTCCCTGTGGGCTGTTTCTGGACAACACAGATGGAGAGAGCACTTGGGTTAGAATGAAAGCAGAGTGGTAAGTGCAGGGTGAGACCCTTTTAAACAGTGTCAGAGAGCAGAGAGGACACTGAGAAGAGTGGCTTCCATGCAGAGTGGTCTCGGGACAAACTGAAACCCCGTGTTTATTTCCCTGGAGTCTCAAAGTAGATGATTCAAGGAGTGTCCTATGTAAAGAATTGAGCCAGGGAAGATAATCTGCGTGGGCAGCCTGAGTGGCTTTTGAGGGGACGAAGGGTTGTGCACACAGGGGTAATTATTCTGCACCAGCAGTGCCTTTGCTGGGGGTACTTGGACCCTCAGATCCTCTTCTCTATAATAGCCATTTGCCACCTTGGGTGGTGTCTGGGCCATTTCCCCTTTAAATGCCCTCCCTTGCCCTCCCAGATGCTGAATTTAGCTTTCAAAGAAGGGAATGAATCATAAAGCCAGTGAAGACTCCACCCTCTGTGTGAGTTCCCCAATCTGAAGGGGAAGAGGGTGACTTCAGCGGGTTTTCTACCAAAAATAGAGGGCTGAAGGCTGGTGATGGGTCCTGTTCCTCTCCTGGTCTGCCTCTGGCTGCTCACCTCTGTCCCCTCCTGGGGAGGGCTGCCCCTGCCTTAGTCCTTGGGCCTCCAGACAGACAGCAGGCTTCTCGCTGCAGTGTCAGAGCAATAAAATGTGATGCTTGGGGTCCCCCCAGGGAGCTGCCCATGGCTTTATTTATGAATCTGGTTTTTGGGGAGTCAGGGGAGGAGACGTCTCCGCTTCAGTGCAAATCCCCTCTTCCAGGAGCCATGACTCAAAAGAAGGGTGCTCGGACTTTGTTATACACATTTGCTTTGTGTAAATAAATGTTTACAATTTTATATTAAAGAGGAAATAAGCGTTAGAGTTTCTGACTGTATATTTTTTACTTTTATAGATTTTAAAACTATGATCCTTTATATATGTGTTTTGGGGGAGTATGATAAGTTTTATGGCAAACAGTTGGTATTGTTAACTTTTTATTGTCATCAAAGTACATAAAAATCCCATTAATTCCCTTATTCTTCTACTGCCCTTAACTCTGGTATACACCAAAAAGAAATCTTTACTTTCCTTCTTTTATCATTATAAAATAATAAAAGTATTTTGCTAGTATGGAAACCGCCTGTGTCTTGGACCTCACGTGGCCGCGCCGGCAGGGTGGGTGGGGGACCGATGTGTGACTTCTTGGGTAGTTGGTGTCCATCCGGGATGGAGCTGCTTGCCTGCTGCGTGGTGGTGGAAGGAGGGACATTTGGTCTGGTTTACCTCAGAGTAACTTTTATTACCTGATGACGGGTAGGAGGGTGGAACTTGGGGCCACCAGCCTCTCCCCTCTTGTGGATCCCCCACCCCGTCCTTATGTCTAATGGGAGGGAGGAAGTTGGACCCAGTGACTTGGATACTTTAGGTCCTCAACAGTTGAGATATTTACTGAAAGCCCTGAAACTTATCCTCCAAGCACCCCACTCCCCCAGGTCCTATCTGGTGTCCTCCCCCCCCCCTTTTTTTTAAGAAGAACATATGCTCCAGCCCACCCACCCACTGTTGTCACTGTCCACTGTGGGAGTCATCACATGATGGACCCACCCTTCCCCTTTTGTCTTCACACTGGTAATGCACCTTCCCCTCTTCCCTCTTGGCTGTGCTTATGCTTCAAAGAGAACTGACTGGCTGAGTGGCTGCCCTAAGCCCAGCCCCAGAGGCTAGCCAGTGCCTATAGACCTTCTCAGGGAGGTTGGGAAAGATGATCTTTGGACCCTCACCCAGAGCAGAAACTGACATAGGAAAGGCGTTAGGGTTCCAAGCTGTCAGTCAAGAAAGAACTCTTGAGACCTCTCTGGTGCAAAAAGGTGATTTTATTAAAGCACAGGGACAGTACCCATGGGGAGAAAGCTGCACTGGGGTTGTGAGGAGCAGCCCATTATACACTTTCAGGTTGGGAGGGGGTGAGGGGGGAGTGTTAAGTGACTAAGGAATTTCAGAAGCAAGGTATCCAGGACCTTGAGAGGGCTAGCTGTTGTTGGGACAAAGTCATTTATTACTGTCTCATAAAACCTGAGTCACGAGACCCTTCAAATGTTTATCGGTGGGCTGTATGTTTGGGGGATGATTGCCAACACATATTTTGGGGTGTTTAGAGATAAAGGAAGTTTCCAAAGGATTTTTTGTATGTTAAAGTAGACTCACAGGGTCCTGGGCATTGAGGTAAGATTGCCTTTTGCCCTTAGCAAAGTATTAGCACAGAGGCCCTTGAGTCCCTAGAAGAATGTCACTTTGCCTGTTTCAAGGACTTGTCAATGGGCTATAGCTAATAAGGATATTTAATAATTTTTCTTCCACCTTTGTTTCCCACATTAGAAACCGCAGGACAAAGAACTCACCCATCCGCCTTCATATCTGTGTCCTGGAATGCTATCTCTGAGGGAGTTGGCCTGCGTGAGGGGAAGGGAAGGACACGCTGTGTGCTGCAAAACCATAATGACAACAGCTAGAGCCAGAGCTGTTGGACCCGGGGGTGGGGAGAGGGCGGTCCAGTGTCTTCCCTGCTCCAGGCCACAGGTCCCGGCCAGCCTGCAGGCATGGAAGGAGCAGAAGCCACAAGGTAACAGCCCAGGGACTAGTAGCTCGACAAGGCCTGTGCAGGAGGCTCCATTTGTTTCTGTCCCTGGAAAGCAGAACTTTTCAAGACTGCCAAAGGAAAAGCTGGCATTCTATATTCAAGTCACGGAGGTAGTAGCTTCCCTTGACACAGCCAAGGTGAGTGCTTGCTAAACTATCTTTGGATCTCTCCCTCCTGACACACCATCGCCCACTGTCTTGTTTTGAATGTCAAGGTTTCAGATGGGTTCCGTATTTTCTTTTTTTTTTTTTTTTAAGATTTTATTTATTTATTTGACAGACAGAGATCACAAGTAGGCAGAGAGGCAGGCAGAGAGAGAGAGGTGGAAGCAGGCTCCCTGCAGAGCACAGAGCCCGATGCGGGGCTCGATCCCAGGACACCAGGACCATGACCTGAGCCGAAGGCAGAGGCTTTAACCCACTGAGCCACCCAGGCGCCCCAGGTTCCGTATTTTCTTAAATACCTAGCTGCTTCTCTGCACTGTGGGGGGCAGAGCCCAACCACTTACTGTCATCTTCAAGGTCAAGAGCTTCAGCTAGCCCATTACTGTGTCATGTTATTCTTGGTGATAGAGAATCGGGGCGGGGGGTGGGTGGCTAGACCCTGAGTAGTGAAAAAAAATTTTTTTAAACCCCATCTATTAGTTATATCTGCCACCCCCATGCCATTTCTTCTTTTTGATATTTGCTTGTGCAGTAAAAGAGATTTTGCTTAAATCCTGCACACTAGAGTGACGGCCAGATAGGCCCACCAGCCAAGTATGTTCCACAAAGGGAGCCTGAGGACATCCATAGACCAGAAAAAGGGCACCCTGAGGGACACCACCCCTTGAGCAAAGGAGAGACCCTGCAGCTACAGGGAACATCAGCCAGCCTCTGCCATCCCACTCCGCCCTTCCCTGTGCTGGAAAAGGGGGCTTATGAACGGACTAGCTAGGGGTCGGGGGGCGTCTCTGCAGGATCCCAGCAGCATGCCTCTGACTCACCCAGGTGCTCGAGCATCATCACTGCTTAGTGTCCACCCTGCTAGCGACAGACACCAATGCCCAGCCTCTGAGTCAGCCCACGTCTGGAGACCAGCTAGCCACTTGGTACTACGTCTGTCCCTCCCACGCCAGGAAAGGATGGTGAGTCATCTTTTTTTTTCCTTTTTTTTTTTTTTTTTTGTTTTCTGCCTCTTGGTTTAGCTAGAACCTCAGATGTACCAAACAAACAAACAAACAAAAAACCTACAAAAAACTCTGAAAAGAGGACAAAGGTCACAAAAGTGTGCTGAGTCTCAATGGACACAAAAACCATGTGTCACAGGAATGAATGAATCCCTTTATGTGAAATGTCCAGAAAAGGCAAACCAGTAACGACAGAAAAGATTCAGGTAGCCTGGGGCTGGGCTTGCTGGGATGATGAATTTGCTGTAACACCAAATCATGGTGATCCTTCGCACAGCTGGGCAAATTTACTAAAAGTCGTTGAGTTGGACATTTAAGATGGGTGAATTTTATGGTATATAAATTCTATACCTCAGCAAAGTTGCCATTCTGAATGCTTAGATATGGTTCCCCCAGCTTCCCCATCCTTTATAGCAACAGTATAATAGTTTTTTAAAAGATTTTATTTATTCACGAGAGAGAGAGAACGCATAGAGGGAGAGGAAGAGGGAGAAGCAGGCTGGCTCTCCACTGAGCAAGGAGCCTGATAGGGAACTCGATCCCAGGACCCTGGGATCATGACCTGAGCTGAAGGCAGACGCTTAACTGACTGAGCCACCCAGAGGCCCCAACAGTATAATTATTAAATACAGGAAATTAGGGGCACCTGGATGGCTCAGTTGATTAAGTGTCTCTCGATCTCAGCTCAGGTCTTGATCTCAGGGACATGAGTTCAGAAACCGCCCCCCCCCCCCGCCCAAATATAAAATAAAACAAAAATTGGGGCGCCTGGGTGGCTCAGTGGGTTAAAGCCTCTGCCTTCAGCTCAGGTCATGATTCCAGGGTCCTGGGATCGAGCCCCACATCGGGCTCTCTGCTCAGCGGGGAGCCTGTTTCCTCCTCTCTCTCTGCCTGCCTCTCTGCCTACTTGTGATCTCTCTCTGTCAAATAAATAAATAAAATCTTTAAAAAAAAAAGATTTAAAATAAAACAAAAATTAAAAATAGGAACTTAATACTGAAACGAAGACTGTCAACTAATCCACAGATCTTATTCAGCTGTCGAGAGTTGTCCTGTAATGCCTGTTTTTCGAGTCTGGGATCCCATCCAGGATCACACTGCATTGGAGCTCTCCAGCCTCCTTCGTCTCCCATGATCTGTGGGGCTTCCTCGGTCTTTGTCACTGCGGTCATTGGCAGCAGCCATTCATTCACATGTCTGGAAACAGACGCTGCGTCTGGGTGTGGCTCTGGCTGTCCTGCCACTGACGGTCAAGAGTGTTTGACACTAGAGACAGACACTACAGTGTTTGACACCACAGACACTACAGACAGACACTACAGAGTCTGTGTCCTATAACACCTTGGAGGGAGCATCTCTGCACAGCAGTGCCGTCACGGGGAACACGGCATAGGATCCACTGTGCCGTCACCTCCAGACACCCGGGAGCTGCTGTCCAGGAGCACAGTACAGGTCAGGGGTCAGCTCAGTGAGAGGGCCTTGCAAGGAGAGGGCGCCATCCTCTAGGAAGGGGTATGTACCCCAGATCAGTGACTGGGGGACATGGGCCTCCACTAGATAGGAGACATGGAGGGGGAACCGGGAGCGGAGGTCAAGGAGATGTTGCTTGCTCTCACTCCGGAGAGCCCCCTGGGAGGTCCTTCCACTTAAGACTGTGTGCGACCAGAGACCCTGGCTCCTGAAGGACAACATAGCCACCAGAAGACACAGCAGGACTGTTAGGCTTGAAGCTACCTGCTTCCTGGGCCTTGGAGCTCCTTGTGCCCAGAAATCTGGCAGGAGGAGAGGACCCTGACCATCAAGGGAGGAGGGTGAAGTTCCATACTGGGGAGAGACAATGCATGCCACCTCGCTGCCCCGCTGGTGCGCCTCTTGGTACAGTTTTGGTGGCAAGGGGACAGGGCCGCCACCAAGCATTGCTAGTGCTGAGTGATCAGGGGCTCGGCCCCCTCCCGGGGAATGGGTTTGGGTGGCCCCTCCAGGTCCGCTGACATGTAATCGGATTTAAACTTACTGGATGAAGAGGACCCGAGTGGCGCAACGTGCGGATTCTAGGTGACGCTGTGACGTCCCCCAGTATTGCCCCCGGGGGGCCGCGGGATTCTCCCTGGGAATGGGCTGGGCCCAGGGCTGCGCAAGCGGCTGCCCTTCTCGTGCGCTACTCCCCTCCGCAAGGCCGCCCGCGTTCAACGCCGCCCCAGCCAGCCCTGGACCGCCCTGAAGGCCAGAGCAGCTGCAGGGCCCCCTCGGCGGGGCGACGGGCTGGGGATCGGCCGCGCCCTGTCCCAGCTCAGCGGGCCCCTGCCCCTCTCGCCTCCCTCACCTCTGTTACAAGCATGCACATTCTGGGACCCAGTCCCCAAATCCGGGACGCAGTCCCCATGCGCTCGGTTTCTGAGCAACCTGCTCAGTGCAAACCGGAGCTCATCAGCATTTCAAAGGCTTTTTTCCTGTCCCCCAAACTGGGGGTCCCGCCCTCCTTCAGTCTCTCCGCAGAGCCTGTGGGGATGAAAAGGTGTCCTTTCTCACCGCGGGGCCTATCTCACTGCATGGGGCATCTGGAAATAAGCAATTTCCGTGTCTTTCTTTCTGATTTTAAGCTCTTCTAAAATTGTCAGGAAGAGGGGGCGCCTGGCTGGCTCCGTGGGCAGAGCATGCAACTCTTGATCTTGGGGTCCTGAGTTCAGGTCCCACTTTATAGGTGCACACAGCACTTAAAAAGTAAGTACAGGACGCCTGGGTGGCTCAGTTGGTTGAGCTACTGCCTTCAGCTCAGGTCATGATCCCAGAGTCCAGGGATAGAGTCCCCCATCCGGGTTCCTTGCTTAGTGGACAGTCTGCTTCTCCCTCTCCTTTTGCCCCTCCCCCCTGTTCATTCTCTCCCTATCCCCCTCCATTTCATAAATAAATAAATAAAATCTTTAAAAGAAAATAAGTAAATACACAGGTAGAGAATTTCAGTGAATGTCACCAACAAGGCTCATTGGCCATGATATTTAAATCAGTATGTATATCATATTGTTACTGGACAGAGAACCTGGCTAGAACTCAGATTTCGCTGCTCGCTGCCTGAAAATCAATGTGGGAGAGGAAAGGCTTTATTCAGGAAGCTGGCAACCTGTGAAGACGGTGGACTAATGTGTCAGAGACCATTCCCCACACCCAACCCCACCCAAGGGAAGCTGGAAGGTTTTAAAGGGGGAAGGATGGAAAAAGGGTATGGGGGGTGTTGCACAGGAGAAGCAGGTGATCAGGAAGTTAGTTATAGGTTAGTAGGTTAGTAAGTCCTGCCTTTAAAAACCTTTCCTTTTCTAGGGCGCTTTAGGGCTCCCCTCTACTTGCTAGATGCGGATGCTGCCCAATTCATGAATCATTTAATATTAAAGCCAGTGAGATCTTCACATTTCCTTGTTTGAATTTTGTTTTCTTTTTTTAAACAACATTTTTTTAAAGATTTTATTTATTTATTTGAGAAAGAGAGAGCATGAGGTGGGGGGAGGGTCAGAAGGAGAAGCTGACTCCTCGCGGAGCTCATTCCTGAGACTCTGGGATCATGACCTGAGCTGAAGGCAAATGCTTAACTGACTGAGCCACCCAGGAGCCGCTCAACATATGTATGCATATATATATATGCACACCTGTTTCCCAGTTCTCTCCATCAGGAGGGTGTAAATGCAGAAAATGACACCCTGGCCAACCATGGACAACATGGACATCCCAATAAATAACAACAAAGAAGTATAACCCTTGAGTAAAATATGAATTTTTTAATTTAAGAATTTATGAATTTATAATGATTCAAATACGTACTCAGGTGAACAAGAAGGGAACGTTCTTTTTCACCAATGTAGAAAGAACGGAATTAGAAAAAGACCATTGGGCTAGTAAGTGACTCGGGCAAGGATCCCTAATGGTGGTTAAAATCAGTCGGGGAAAGTTTGAGGAGTAACAGGATTTTTTTTCCTCAGGGCCTCAAGGGGTGACCCGACAAAGAGAAGTTTCAATGGGGAAAAGAGTTATGTTTTGTCAAAGATCAACAAAGCCAGGGTCAAGGTGCGGGAGGTAAAAACAGACTGGGGACTCCCACAGAGTCAGGGACTGAGAAACGGCCAGAAGCAGCTAAGACGGTTGGTCATTGTCATTGTCAAAGTCATGAGGTGCTTCATGAAGTCAGGCTTCTCCCTCCCTCTGAGACAGGGAGACAGAGGCCCCAGCCTTCCTGAGGACGCCTTTTCAGAGGGACATTTCAGAGAAGGGACTTAAACAGTTGTAAGGTTTTTCTACAAAGGCTCTAAGAATGGGAGGTCAGGAGCCCATCTTCTGGGGCCGGCTGGAACAGTCCATTCTTTCATCAACCTTTAACTCTGCCAGACTGGCACTCAAGGGGGCTGGGTCATCCCAGTGGCTGAGGCTTAGGTCTCGGGCTGCCAGAAGCCACAGGAGCATTGGGGCAAAGTCCATTAGTGCGAGGGATGTGGACAGAGTCGGCGTGCGGAGAGTTCTTGCAGATCTCGCTTCACAGCAGAAAAGCCAGCAGACCTCATGTTAACAGCACAGTTCAAACCTTTCCAGGAACAAGCCTTACTTGGTGGAGCATGCAACTCTTGATCTCTGGGATGTAGAAATTACTTAAAGTCTTCGGAGGAAGAAGAAAAAAAAAAAAACCCCAAAACACGAAACCTATCTTCAGAAACAGGACAGACTGACATCACGTATCTTCCTGACAGTTCCTCAAGAGGAACACAGCGCCTTTCCCCTGACTCTCTTGCTCAAAGCGCATGATCAATTGTCGTCAGCGGAAACATCAGATAAACCCAGATCAGTGGATTTCTGCAAAATAACTGGTCTCACGAAAGATAAACGTATGTGAACTGATGAACGCTTCCAGACTAAAAGGAACTGAACACCCTTGACAGTGAAACACAGCGCCGAATCCTGTGATTCGAATCCTGTGAATCCGAGACAGGCATATCTCATGGAAGTCTGTTGATTCGATAATGATAGTGTCTTTTTTAGTTTTTGTTTTATTTTTTATTTTATTTTATTTTATTTTATTTTAAAGATTTTATGTACTTGTCAGAGAGAGAGGGAGAGCGAGCGAGCACAGGCAGACAGAATGGCAGGCAGAGGCAGAGGGAGAAGCAGGCTCCCTGCTGAGCAAGGAGCCCGATGCGGGACTCGATCCCAGGACGCTGGGATCATGACCTGAGCCAAAGGCAGCTGCTTAACCAACTGAGCCACCCAGGCATCCCTTTGTTTTATTTTTTAAAAAAGATTTTTTTCTTTGAGAGAGAGAGCAAGCATGATCAGGAAGAAGAGGGACAAGCAGACTCCCTGCTGAGCAGGGAACCCGATGTGGGGCTCAATCCCAGGACCCTGGGATCATGACCTGAGCTGAAGGCAGATGCTTAACCGACTGAGCCACCCAGGGGTCCTCATGGATAAACTTCTTACAGTAAAGTTCAGAGCTTGCATGCACTGCAAGCCACTGTAAGGACTCTGAAGACACCAGCCTCTGGTCAAAGGGAGTCCCTCCCTGGGCCAGTTCTGGCCAGCAGCTGAAAGAGGTGCTAGGGTTGCCGCGGTAGATGACCTGGGCACTCCCATGTGCCCAGGACCCCATTCAGCCAATAGCAAGCCTCTCTTCCCTTGTCTGTTGGTCCTGTGTTTTGACTTGTTCGGTCCCATAGAACCAGCTGAGATGACAGGCTGCTCTGGCCACATTCTCACTTGGTGCCCCAGTTTCCTGTGGCCCCATATGGGGTCAAGTTTTGCTTCATTTTCAGAATGATGTACATTTCCTGGGGCCTCACTCCAGGCCCTGAGGGTGGGCGCCAGGCTCCAACTGGGGCTTGCTAGAGATATAGGGCATCTTTTTCTCTATCACAGATACTTCTAGCCCCAGGGGATATACTGGGTCCGGTGACCAAACAGGAGGGTGCTTGCTCCTTAGTCCTTGCTGTAGTGCCTCATCCTTACCTTAGGTCCTGCTCACAGCTGGCAGCCTTCTGTGACATCCAGTAAATGTGTCCCTGTGGGGTCCCCCAGTGTGGAATATACTGCATCCCAAACCCAGAGAGACCCACCACGTCTCTGTTCCTTCTCCCATTGGTGGGAATAATAGCCTATACTTACGGAATGCCCGACAGGTCACTGAGGGGACGAGTCCCTGACACCCCCGCACCCAGTGTGTGTGTCTTACCAAGGCCACCCATGTCCTCGGCATTTCCTGCTCCTCTGATCAATCACATGACATCAGCCGTATACTGGATGCACGTGGTTTGGGGGGAATGCCCAGAGCATCGAGGTCCCTCCGAACTGTGTTATGGCGGAGAGAGTGGGACAGTTCCAATAGTCCTGGGGTGAGAGAACACATTGTCCATCCCTTGCAAATGCAAACTGCTTCCGATCCTCCTTCCCCACAGGAATGGAAATGAGCGCAGCCAGCGGCTGCACAGCCACTACTCCAGCCTGCTGATACGTTCTGATAAGTATGTCACATCTGTCACCGCTGCTGCTGGGAGGGCAGGCTCCTCAGCTTTCTGCAGAGGCCAGCCTGGTAAATAACCTGGGGATGTGATGAGAGCCACCGCCCTCCAACTGTTAAAGGCTTTCAGCATGGCAATTTCCTCCCAGAGGCAATCTCGTTCTTGGCTTTTCCTACTCCAGTAACTCCTACTCTATAGGTCAAGGAACCAGTGTATGAATCTGCCTGTGTCAGAGGCTCCCCAAGGCCAGCCTGGGTCCCATGATGTGCTGGGAGAACCCCCAGGACTCAGCAGTAATGTTGCTCATAGTACAACTTCTTGCACTCAGTAGAAGGCCATGCTGGATTCCGGCCAATGGGTGCAGGGCAAAATCAGCAAAGGGGAGAAGGCACATGGGGTGAAGACTAGGGAAGCAGATACTAGCTTCTGGAGTCATGCAGGACATGCTTCATTCCTCCAGCAATAAGATGTGATGACACGTGTGAATTATGGCCAACTGGGAAAGCTCATCAGAGACTCAGCACCCCAAGGATTTTACTAGGGGGCTGGTCATGTAGGTCTCATCCGTCTAGCATGAGCCACAGTGCCAGACTCCCCAAAGGAGAGTAATGCTCCCCGTAAACCCAAATAGGTTAGGCACGGTTGAGCCATTAATCTCAGTTAATGGTGGGAACTCTCCCAACATCTTAAGTTAGCAGACATCAGCCAAGGGCCAGCCCCACGAGGACAGCAGTGACAGCCACGTTGTGCAAACTTTGTTTTTGCACAATGCCAACCGCCCAGTACAACCGACTAATGATACAGCTAGGAACCAGGGAAATGACCCAGGGCCCTCAAGCCCGGCTCATTCCCTGTGAAATGGAACTTGGCTAAGACTCCTTTTGGAAGGCCCAGAACACGCTTGAGTTTGTTACCTGACTCTCCTTGGCTGCTGTGGTCTGGGATGGGTGATAAGAGATGCCATGATAGAACAGGGTGCCTGGGGAACAAATGGAAATGATAGAGGCAGAAAACCTAGAGCACAACACATACCTGGCAAAGGCCATGTGACAATGACTCCCATGATGGTTTGCAGGACCAAAATGGCAGGGTCTAGGGCACCCGGGTAGGTCATTTGGTTAAGTATCTGCCTTCAGCTCAGGTCATGATCTCAGGGTCCTGGGATTGAGTCCAGCATTGGGTTCCCTACTCGGCGGGGAATCTGCTTCTCCCTCTCCCTCTGCCTTTCCCTCTCTCTCTCAAATAAAATCTTAAAAAAAAAAAAAAGGGTCTAGAGCAATCGCTCACAGAAAGTGGGGTACCTAGTGACAACAGTAACAGGCAGCTGATGGGGGATACACTGCTTAACAGATATCATAACCAAAGGAGATCCAGAACAGACAAGCAGAAAAGCCAAGTTAGCCAAGCCAGTGGGAACACATGATCCCTTGCCCGTTTCCAAACCTAAATCAGTTCTCAGACCCAGAACCCCACTGACTGAAGCAGAGGCCAAGTGTCCTTGTGAAAACCTTGCGATACTATGGCCAGTGCCCCCCCCCAACCCTCCCCTAAAGGGAACTGCCCTGTGTACTCAGGTCACCATGGGCTCACTATCAGTTCAGTGGTTTCTGGGGGGCATGTGTGGGGGGGAATGGAAGCACAGCCAGGCCACCTGGGCAGCCCTCTGTTTCCTCATTCGTGGCTCCGTTTCTTTGAGCGCCCACTCCACACCGAGCCTAGGAGCCAGGCAGAGCACAGGTGTCTCCTCTCAGGCCCTCCTGGAAGGGTGCAGAGATAGAAAACCGAACTAGGAAAATGGAGAGGGACAAGGGAAGCCAGGGAAGGGTCTCAGGAGTCCTGGCAGGTGCCTAAGGGGCCCCAGTGCCCAAAGGGCATCAGGCTGAGGAAGACCCAGTTCAGAGCCATGAATCAGTGAGGGACTCTGCTGGTGGAGTGTGGGCTGAGGGCAGGCTGGGCTGAAAGTCTAGAGCAGGAAGTGCCAGCATCAGCGGTCCCTTCCTTCCTTCCCACATTCCTTCCTTCCTTCCTACCTTCCTTCCTTCCTTCCTTCCTTCCTCCTAAAGCTTATAGTGGTGACCTATGGAATTCATGTCCCTTCTGACGTGAAGGGCACATGGCACATCTGTGGCATTCTTGTCAAAACTGAGTCTGAACTCAGTCTAACACGTGACAACATCAGACAAACCAAACATGGACTGGCAGTCCTCAACAGTGCCGAGATCATAAAAAGACAGAGACAGGCTGAGGGACCATCCAGTTGTCCCAGCCTGGAGTAAGCTAAGGACACATGATCCTCCATCAGATCCTGGACCAGTAAAAGGACATTATGGGACAACTTTTGAAATCTGGATAAGATCTATTGATTAAGAGTCCTGGATCAATATTACAAAATTACCTGGTTGTAATCATTATGCCGTTGTTACATAACATGCTATCATTTGAGGAAGCTCAGTCAAGCACATACACACATTCTTTGTATTCATAAAAACAACTGCATGGAGGTATATAGCTGGCACTTGAAAAACATGGGTTTGAACCGCACAGGTCCACTTAGACGCAGATTTTTTTTGATAAATACAGTATAGTTCTGTTAAATGTATTTTCTCTTTTTTATGATTTCTTTTTTTTTTTTAAGATTTTATTTTTAGGGGTGCCTCGGGGGCTCAGTCGTTAAGCATCTGCCTTCGGCTCAGGTCATGATCCCAGGGTCCTGGGATCGAGCCCCTCATTGGGCTCCCTGCTCAGAGGGAAGCCTGCTTCTCCCTTTCCCACTCCCCCTGCTTGTGTTCACTCTTCCATTGTTTCTCTCTGTCAAATAAATAAAATCTTCAAGAAAAAAAAATATTTTATTTTTAAGTAATCTGTACACCCAACGTGAGGCTTGAACTCACATCCCTGAAATCCCAAGTCACACGCTCTATGGAGTAAACCAGCCAGGCGCCCCCTTGTGATTTTCTTAATAATTTTCTCTAGCTAACTTTATTGTAAGGCTGTAGTATATAAGACATGTAAAACACAAAATACAAAATACATGTGAATTGATTACATTATGGGTAGGGCTTCTGGCCTACCATAGGCTGTTAAAGTTAAGTTTTGAGGGAATTATACTCAGATGTTTGACTGTGGTACATTCGTTGTTCAGGCATCAACTAACTGATATACCACAAAATTTGCCCATTTTATTTTATTTTTTTTAAGATTTTATTTATTTATTAGAAAGAGAGAGAGAGAGAGAGGGAGCGAGCATGAGCACAGGCAGACAGAGTGGTAGGTAGAGGCAGAGGGAGAAGCAGGCTCCCTGCTGAGCAAGGAGCCCGATGCGGGACTCGATCCCAGGACGCCAGGATCATGACCTGAGCCGAAGGCAGCCGCTTAACCAACTGAGCCACCCAGGCGTCCCAAAATTTGCCCATTTTAAAGGTACCATTCAGTGACTTTACTTTTTTAATATTTTATTTATTTATTTGACAGAGATCACAAGCAGGCAGTGAGGCAGGCAGAGAGAGGGGAGGAAGCAGGTTCCCCGCGGAGCAGAGAGCCCGATGTGGGGCTTGATCCCAGGACCCTGAGATCATGACCTGAGCCAAAGGCAGAGGCTTAACCCACTGAGCCACCCAGGCGCCCCCCATTCAGTGACTTTTAGTAAGTATACTGAGCTGTGCAAACATAATCTGGTTTTAGAATGTCTTCATCCCACCCCGAGCCCTGGACTCCCAGTGTTCTACTCTCTGCATCTTTTGGTTTGCTTTTTCTGGACATTTCATGTAAAGATCATATAATATATGGCCTTCTGTGTTTGGTATAACTTAGTATAATGGTTTTGAGGCCTTTGTCCCATTTTGGTGGGACAGTTGGTGTATGTTAAATAAGGTCTCTAGAATGACCAGTGATAGATTTGTATCCATATTAATTTCTCAGTTTACATAATGGAATTATGGCTTATCAGATTTTAACATTAAGGGAAGCTGGGCAAAGGGTATCTGGGAACTGTGTACTATTTTTGCAATGTTTTTGGTAAGTAAAATAATTTTAACATCTTTTTTTTTTAAAGATTTTATTTATTTATTTGACAGAGATCACAAGTAGGCAGAGAGGCAGACAGAGAGAGAGGAAGGGAAGCAGGCTCCCTGCCGAGCAGAGAGCCCGATGCGGGGCTCGATCCCAGGACCCTGGGATCATGACCTGAGCTGAAGGCAGAGGCTTTAACCCACTGAGCCACCCAGGCGCCCCTTAACATCTTTTTTTAAAGGTTTATTTATTTAAGTTATCTCCATACCCAGTGTGGGTCTTGAATTCACAACCCCAGGATTTAGTCATGAGCTCCAGTCAACTAAGTCAGCCAGTCCCAGCAGCCCTCCTCTTGCTCCCCTCAACCCCGCTCCCCTTTTAGTATTACTTTTTTTTTTTTTAAAGATTTTATTTATTTATTTGAGAGAGAGACAGTGAGAGAGAGCATGAGCAAGGAGAAGGTCAGAGGGAGAAGCAGACTCCCCTTGGAGCTGGGAGCCTGATGCGGGACTCGATCCCGGAACTCCAGGATCATGACCTGAGCCGAAGGCAGTCGTCCAACCAACTGAGCCACCCAGGCGTCCCTAGTATTACTTTTTAAATTTAGCTTAGCGTCTGAGTTCTTCACGCTTATCACGGTCTGTTGTTCTGAAGTTGTGGTTTCTTCTCAACAAAATGGCTCTGTTGGCTCTTCGTTTCCTCAGAGGTCCTTGATGAGCTCAGCTTCCAGAATGTTCCTCAGGGCCCCTGTAGGAGAAGTAGCACAGAGGGAATGGTCCAGGGTCACAGAGACGTGTCCTGCAGGGGCTCAGGGAGGGGCTTTTCCACTTCCTTCATGATATGAGCACCTTAGGGCTGCCCAGGAGGGTGGCCATGCCCAGAGGGGCCTCCGGCGACACCTCAGTCAGCCAGAGCAGTTCCAGCCCAGGCAGGGCCCTGAGAGGCTGGGCGAGGGCAGGGAGGGAGGTGCAGATGAGAAGGCCTGGGGAGAGCTCCAGGGGTGGAGACCCCAGTTATGGCCTGGACCTCTGCCCAAGGACTTCCTCAGAAGCTGCTTGGGCTAGGCCTCAGCTTCCTGTTGCCAGGGCAGGGGATCGGCTTGGAGGGGAGGATGTCTGGGCCTCAGAGGAAATGAGGCTTTGGCAGAAGGGATCCCCTGAAATGTGTGGAGACCCACAGACACACACGTGAGCTCCCACACGCGACAGGCACAGAGGCCCCAGGGGACACACACCATGCCTGCCCACAGACACGCATGGTCCTCACAGTCGTCCCCGAGGGGGTGGGAGAGGAGGCCGGAGCAGGGGGCTGTGGTCAGGACCGCTTTCAGGGAGGAAGGGGGCTGAGTGGCAGAGAGAGAGTGAGTGAGCTGGAGGACACGTCTCCACCCCTGAGCGCCCACTCCTGCAATTGGCAGAGCTGGTCTAAAGCAGGGCACTGGCATGGAGCCCCCACCCCTGTTGCCAGGGAGCCTGCAGCGCCCCCTGATGGCAAAGGGCATTCCTAGGACACTGGCCAGGCCAGGAGAGGGGTGAAAGGGGCTCTCCGGGAGCCCAGCAGACTACGAAGCTCTCAGGCTAGAACCCGTGCTCGTGGGGCAGCAAGGAAAGAGGCCAGCTGGGTTGCGTAGTTATTCTTAGAAAATATATCGTAAGCCCTAAGGGATGAGTGTGGGAGGGTCAGCAGCAGTCCTGTTCTCAGGCTGTTGAACACAGTGGCCCCTGGGAGCAGGATCCCCCAATCCCCAGGGGACAGGGCATGAGTTAGAAGCTAGGAAGGAATGTAACCTCAGTCCTCCCTTTCTGCACCCAGAGATTGCTAGCACGAACATCCGCTCCTCCCTTATCCCAGGACTGACTCCCTGCCTGCCCGTGCCTAGGGAAGAATGCAAGCCCACTTCCAGATCTTTGCCCCTTTGTACTCCTTTCCCACTCTTGGAGGCGTCTGTCCTTGCTTTTTTGATTTAAAAAAAAAAAAAAAACAAAATAAAAGCTCTGTGTGGGATTCAGTGGCGGTTGCTCCCCCTAGCAGAGGCAGCCCTGCATGGCTGCTCAGGTTGGTGACTGAGAATTTTATTTCAGTGCGCAATGACATTTGGCGCTTGGATATCTTCAGGATCTGGTAAGAGTCCTCGTCTGCACATCACTCCTCAAGCCCTAGAAAGGGAAAGGACGTCCGCTCATCCAGGTAGGAACTACAGGCACTCGATGTCTGTGACGGAGTAAACATTGACCTCATTTTTTCTCTATTTTGTGCAGAATTTACTTTCTATTTCATCGTGATCTACTTTTCTGTCTGTTATAAACCTGTCAGTCATGGGAACATATTTAAGGAAGGAACAGGTTCTCCTAAAAAACAGCTACATATACCGCTACATTCTATAGGATGCGAAGGAATGAAGATTCGACACAGCTGTTGTCTGTAATATATCAACATTGCCTAGGGCACCTGCCTGAAGGTTCTTTCGGTTGAAGACTGAGAACACGTGGGCAAAAGGCTAAAAGATGCTTTGGGTCCTCTTAAAATTTCTCATTCGGATCCATGGAATCTTTACCCAATTGCTATCTGCTCTTTGCAGAAGAAAAACAGCTAAAACTAGTTGGCAGGGCTTTATTCCTCCCCCTTTCAAATCTGGCCCTCACCGTCCCCAGTTGCAACAACAGCCCCTAGCACCCCACCAGAGGCTCCAACATTATCCCCTAATAAATTGCCTCATCCTCCGCCCTCTCTGAGGGCAGAAAATAAAGCTGTTGGAGAGAGTGCCTCCTTTTCCATTTAAAAAAAAAAAAAAAAAAAAAAAAGGTTATAGAAAGCCCCCAAACAAGAAGGCTTTATTGGAGCATTTTCTGTCCTTTAAGCCCACGCCTGGCTCTCAGTCCGATTGTCCGGGCCATGGCAAGGGGGGATCTCGTCTATAATAACTGGTCTATGCTTTACAAGAGAGAGAAAAAGAACAAATATGTTCGTAGGTATCCCATTAGCAGCCGTTTTAACCATCGCTGCTGTTTCGGCCATTGCTGCCGCATCTTTTCTATCTCCAAACTGCGCGACAAATGCATTCATATATGCAAAACACTACATCTAATTTAGAAGAACGGGTCAAGGTCGAGCCACACATTTTAGCTACACGGCAGGCTCTCAAGGCCGCTGTTGTCTGGCTAGGAGGCGCTAGATCCCAAGCACTCTGGACCAGATCCCAGCGAACTCCCGACTCTTTTCTCCCGCTGAGTTACTTCAATTCCCTATAACCAGACTTGGGGGCAATTGAAGACTCATCTTCATCAAGCCTTTTCCTCCTCTTTGAATCTCTCCATTGAAAATTTGAAACTTAGGTATAAGCACAACTACAGGGAAGTCAACAGGCTATCATGAAGAATGTCAGGGACGTTTCTGTGTGCTCAGTCCAGAAAAAAAAAATTGGTTCCCTGGGTTCAATTTCTACTCTCGGTTTGACATGGGCATACTGCTTTTAATGATCTCCTTTCTCATTATAGTTGTCAAGGCAAGGGGGAACTGTGGAATTATTCTTAGAAAATATATCGTAAGCCCTAAGGGGTGAGTGTCAGCTGCGGTCCTGTTCTCAGCTGTTGAGTGCAGTGGCTCGGTGGGAACAGGATCCCATGATCCCCAGGCACAGGGCATGAGTTACGAGCTAGGAAGGAATGTAACCTCAGCCTCCCCTTTCTGTACCTGGAGATTGCTAGCACGAACATCTGCTCCTCCCTTATCCCAGGACTGACTCCCTGAGTGCCTATGCCTAGCAAAGATATTTGCCCCTTTGTACTCCTTTCCATGGTTGGAGACATCTGTCCTTGCTTTCTGATAAAAAAACAAAAATAAAAACTCTGTGCGGGATTCAGCGGCAGCTGCTCTCCCTGGCAGAGGCGGCCCAGCACAGCTGCTCAGGCTGGTGACTGAGAACTTCATTTCCATGCACCACAACACTAGGTGGCAAGGACAGAGCTCCTGGGGTCCCAGGACACTGACATGTGGAGACTCCCCCAGAGCAACCAGGCAGAGGGTGCCAGGGTTTCACAACGGCCCAGGACTAAATGCAGAGGCGGTTGCCCCAAGGACCCGGCCACTTCATTCCTCCTGCAGCCGGGCCTGCCTGTGTGTGCGGCCTTGTCAGCCCCTGCCCGTGTGCCCCTATCAGGCTGGGCTCTGCCATTGTTGACCAAACCCAGCTCCAACCAGCCCTACCCAAGGGAAGAAGTGGCTGCCTTATGAAATGGCAAGGCTGCCCAGCTAGAGGGTTGCTCTGGGCAAGTTGGCCCTGGGGCTCCAGGACATCAGCCACCTCCTTCCTCCCAGTGTGGCCTCGTGTTGGCTCTCTCCTCCTCGGGGTGGCCAGTGGCCATAAAGGGCCCTCAGAAATCTTCCTCCCCCCCAGAGTTCCGTTTCCCAAAGTTCTAAGGAAGTTTCCAGAACTGCATCTCACCCTCTTGAATTAGCCTCGGCCAGCACAGTCAGTTCTGACTCAAATGTCCATCCCTCAGGCCTGGGAGGGGTGGCAGGCAGCTCTGTCCACACCATAGGACCTGGGAAGATGAAGGGTTGGGATCCCCCAAGTGGGGGACGTTGGGCAGGTGGAAACAGCAGGTGACCATTCTAGCTAGGGTCAGAGCCCCAGGAGAGGATGGGCTCAAGGATCCTGAGGGGTCTGACCCACCGTACCAGGCTAGCAGTGTCGTCTTCTGGTGGTCTGTGTGCACAGAGCCCAGGCAGCTGTGAAGCTGGCAGACAGCAGGTTTCCTGAGGGGAGCAGGGACGTGGCTGTGCCCAGTGTGGTCTGGGTGCGGGGACAGTCCTGCATCAGGGTTCCATGTTCCATCACAGCCCTGGTTGGGCGGTGGGGGCAACAGGTATGTGAGCATGTATGGGTGGGGGTGGGGTGGGGCTGGGAACCCTCGAGGATCCCGTGACCTGTGCCCCGATGAGAGACGACTGAGGCAGGTCAGGGCTCGGAAGGTGGCACGGGGTGGATTTGAGAATGAGAAGGACTTGATGGTCAGTGGAAAGTGATAGCTGAAGGGAGGGGTTGGCGGGGGAGTTGGGGAGGACCCTCTGGTTTCCTGGGACCAGACTCAGGACAAGGGGAGGTCCGGAAAGCCAACGGGGACTGCTGTGGGTGCAGGGCCTGGAGGACGCTGGGTGGACAAGGGAACCAGGCCCACGCAAGGCTGCAGGAGGCTCGGGCAGATGCCTGGAGCTCTGCCAGCACAACGCTAGGCACAGAAGAGGCAAGAATGACCGGGAAGGGGCGCCTGGTGGGGCCTCAGTCCATGAAGCCTCTGCCTCTTGGTTTTGGCTCAGGTCATCTCAGGATCATGGGATTGAGCCCCACATAGGGCTCCACGCTCAGTGTGGAGTCCACTTGTCCCTCTCCTTATGCTCTCCCTCTCTCAAATAAATAAGTAAAATCTTAAATAAAACAAAACAAAACAATGATTGGGAGGAAGTGGCCAGGCTGCCCCCAGGTCGCTGCTCCATCCTTCCCTGGGCTCCGTCTAGCCCTGGTTTCCGCCTGCTCAGGCTTCTGCCCTTTCACTGGCTGTGGTCACGCCCCTCTCTCAGGCCCCTCCCCTGAGAAGGGGCGGGGAGAAGGGCCAGTCTTCCTTTCCTGCCAGCCTCTTGAGAGAGCCAGCGGACTGGGGCTGAGAAGAACTCTGCAGTGACTCTCTTCACACACCAGCCTGGGCCTGTAGAGCTGCCAGCACCATGCAGGACGAGGTGGCTCTTCTGGCCACTGTCACCCTCCTGGGAGTCCTGCTGCAAGGTGAGATGGCTCCTGTTTGGGGAGGTGGATGGGCTCTGGACTCCTGAAGCCTGCCTTCTGCCCTCCAGACCCTGGGGAGGGGCTGGAGGGCCTGGGGAGGGGGGGATGGTAGGGGCAGAGGCAAAGTCTGGAGCGCCCAGAGTCCTGGGGCCCTAGCTCTTCTGGCTGCAGTTGAAGACTGAGAAGCTTGCATGGTTCTGGCTGTGGTCTCGAAGAGGGGCAGCCGTGGGCCTGGTGCAGCCCTGCTCCAACGGATCCTGTCCTTGTCCTCTCCCTCCCTTTTCCTCTCCCACTGTCCTCTTGCTGGGGTTCCCAGGAGAATCCAGCTCTGCCTTCAAAGGCATCCTCTCTATGCTGGGATCCACATAGAGCTGGACAGGATTGGAACCTGCTCCCTGAGCTCCCAAAGGGGCCTGTGTGTTGGCCTTTTAGGCTAGCCCTAGAGGACACATTCCCAGGCTAGGTATCCTTGGGACCCACTTGGGACACCGTGACCCCATGCTGTAGGGGCTAGGACAAGGCATAGCCTGGGCAGGGTCCCTGCTGGGGGGCTGAATTGATCTTCTGCTTCATGAGCAAGCTTGTCTCTTAGCCCTCCTCATGCAGCCACAGGGCCTCCTCCAGGTCCTACACTGATAGTACGCATGCCCTCCGCACCCACAGGGCAGCTGGGAAGGTATATGGCACCTAGGGCACCAAGGCCACAGGAGTTGCTGGAAGACAGCTGGTGACAACCAGCACCGGAGCCGTGTGTGTGTGGTGGGGACCCTGTGCATGCAGATCCTTTGGGGCCAGCCCACCCTCCACAGCCACCCATGCTGAAATGGAGGGAGACAGAGCCCCAGGAGGCCTGGGGTGGGACTAGAAGTGTCCCAGCAGCAACCACCTGAAGAGAGGGGAGGGAATGTCTGTCAGATTTAGGTTGGGGTCCAGAACACGTGAACTGAGAAACTGGCCTGATGTAGGGTCAAGAGATCCTCCCCACCCAGTGGGCCTTGTAGGTGGGGACCAGAAACTGTAGACCGCAGAGTGTATACTTTCCTGTACCTGGAAGGATGAGCCACCTCTGCCCTCCAGCCCCAATTGTGTGCCCTCTTCAGGGACCCCCAAAGTTACGGTCCGTGTCTAAAGAGCAGGAGCTAGTCATTTGCCTGTGTTTTGCAAGTCAAAGGACTCAGGAGCCAAGCTCCTGAGCTCCGGACCTGAGCTTCCGGTCCCTCCCCGGTACAGATGTGTCTGGGGAGGTGGGGAGGGGGTGGGGGGACAGGGCCTCTTGGCATCCCAGGCCCTCACCCTGCCCCCCTCTTGAGCATCTTAAATACAGGGCGGGCCCAGAAACAAGGGGGGGGAGGCGAGAGAGCCTCTTGGCTGGCCTTTATTTTCCAGGAGAGCTTTAAAGGGGAGTCGTGACAAGGTCGGCGTGGAGAGGGCGGAGAAAAGGTGGGAACGGACAGAGGGTGCGGGCCTCCGGGCAGCCAGACCTGACTCCCGCCCCTTCTCGCCCCCAGCCTATTTCTCCCTGCAGGTGATCTCCGCGCGCAGAGCCTTCCGTGTGTCTCCGCCGCTCACCACCGGGCCGCCGGAGTTCGAACGCGTCTACCGAGCCCAGTGAGACTTGGCGGGAGGGAGCGGGGCCGGAAGGGAGCGAGCCCGGGAGGCGGCAGGGTCCGAGCGCCCCCCACGCCTCCATCGGCGCCCTCATGCCGCCCCCACCGCAGGGTGAACTGCAGCGAGTACTTCCCGCTGTTCCTGGCCACGCTCTGGGTCGCCGGCATCTTCTTTCACGAAGGTCTGCGCTCGGGACAGGCGCGCCCACCCCGCAGCCCCAGGGTCCGCGCCGGTCGGCTCACCTTGCCCCGCCCGCCCTCCCCCAGGTACGGCGGCCCTGTGCGGCTTGGTCTACCTTTTCGCGCGCCTCCGCTACTTTCAGGGCTACGCGCGCTCTGCGCAGCAAAGGTGAGGACCCGGGCGGGGATCATGGGAGGGCGCCAGGGGCCGAGGAAGTGGGGATCGGACGGGGCGGGGCGGGGGCCTTGTGGGCGGGGTCTGACGGCCCGGGCAGGGGGGGCGGGGCGGGGCCGCCGGCCCCCCGCCCTCGCTGAGCCCCGCCCGCAGGTTGACCCCGTTGTACGCGAGCGCGCGCGCGCTCTGGCTGCTCGTGGCGCTCGCGGCGCTCGGCCTGCTCGTCCACTTTCTCCCCCGCGCGCTGCGCGCCGCGCTCCTGGGACGGCTCGGGAAGCTGCTGCCCAGGGCCTGAGATGGAGGAAGCCTGGTCAGCGGAACCGGAGAAGGGCCGGAGCTTCCGGGAGGACAGGGGAGGGGTGCCCGCCCCATCTCAGTCTCCAATTAAAGTGTCGATGGCTGGACCACGGACGCATTCTCTGGGTCGGAGGGGTTCGCGCGTCGCGTGCCGTGGAGCCCAGCCCCGAGCCGCGGCGGCCGGTGGGCTTCTGGGAGGGTGGGGTGCTGCGGAAGGACGGCCCTCTCCGGCCCTGCTCTTCGTCCCTGGGGCCGCCCTTTTCGCCGGGGTTCACCCCAGGGCTCCTCTTCCCTGCGTTCAACGCTTTCCTCGCCTGTCCCCTCCTCTGAGGCCTGCTGCCTCTTCACTGTCCCCCCGCCGCCCTCTTCCTCGTCCCCTGGCTTTCACAGCTGACACCAGGGCCATTTTCGGGTCAGCACTCAGTGCCTGGCGTCCAGCACTGTGTAGATGCTCACGCACCGTGGCGCGCAGCCGTGGGGGCGGCGACCAGTGCAGGCAACGTAGCTGTGACAGGCGCTCTGGGGGGCGGGGAAGGGACGCCCGGGTGCCTTGGGTGACCAGACCTGGGCAAGGCCTGCTGGCCGGACAGCGTCCCTAAAGAGGAGATTTTTTAGCCCAGTCTGCAGAAGAGAGGAGCGTTCCAGGCAGGGCAGCCGCGCGTGCACTGGCCCCAACGTGGGCGGGAGACCCTAAAATATGTCGGATACGGGGTGGGGGGCGTGGCGGGGTGAGCGGGGCCTTGGGGACCGAAGACTAGAGCAGGGCTGGGACTCACGAAGTGGGAGATCCGGGATGCCTCGCGTTTGAGAGGAGCAGGCAGTTGCGGCGGGATGATGGGTGTTAGGGGGCGTGCTTGGCGGGGGAGGTCGTCCGGAAGCAGAGGGGGCTTTGGGCTCCCGACCCGGGATTCCGCGCCGCCTCCACCCGCGAGTCACCGCTCCGGAGGCCCGGGCCCTCGGGGAAGCGCAGCCGAGGTCGTGCGGAGCTGCGCGGCGCGGCGGGCCGAGGTGGCCGCGGGTACCGGCGGCACTGCCTGGCGCCCGGCCTCCCGCCACCGGCCGGAGCTCTGGGAACGCGCACTCACACCGGAGGCACGCGCTTCATTAACCCTTTATTACAAGTCACGCTCTTATAGAAGTATATGTGGACTTACGTGAAAAAATCAAATGTATCCAAGAATAAAAAACACAGCACATAAAGTAGTATATGCATTCCAGTGTTCGCGCCGGAGACAGCGGGCGCCCAGGAAAAAGCTCTTCTAAAACGGCCTGGCTCGATCCGGCCGGGGATGCGAACGGTTCCGGGCGGCAAGGGCCGGCCTCAGGCACAGTGTGGGGGCCGCCTGCCTCCTCCCGCGGCCGGGCGGGCGGGGGCAGCACCAGCTCCTGGGGCCTCCGGGCCAGCGGGGATCCCAGGCCTGCGGAGCGGGGCGCCGGGCAGAACCCCTCAGGCTTGGGGCGGCGGCGGCACCGGGCCCTCCGGGGCAGCAGCGACAACATCCTGGGTCTCCCAGGGGGCTTCAGGGCCGGCCAGAGTGCACCCTCAGAAGCCCTCGGCTTAGTCGGCCTTTTTCAGGAAGATCTAGAAGAGCAGGGCTCGGGGTCAGCGAGGTGCGGGGGGCCTCAGTGCTCAGCCCTGGTCTGGCTCCCTGACCTGCCCGGCTTACCTCGCTCAGAATGACCCACACTGGGGAATCCGTCTGGATGGAGAGGCGCAGTGCTTCCAGGGGGCCAAAGGCAGGGTCCACCTCGCCCTCTGCCACACCCTTGGAGAAGGAGCCTGAGGGAGGGCAGCGCTGAGCCAGGAGCCCCAGACCTCTGCTCAGCCCAGCCCCATCCCCCCAACCCCCGTGTCCTCCTGCCTGCCCCCCACTCACCTATCTGGAGGTAGCCGTCAGGGCTCCTAGGGTACCGGAGGGTGGCTGAGCGGCCCTCCTGCAGGGCCTCCTTGTCTGACTGGGGGTTCTGGGGGGCAAGAGAAAGGGGCTGAAGCCAGTGGCCATGGGAGGGGCCGGCCTTCCAGCACATCCTTCCCCTGCCGCACTCACATCGAAGGGCAGCACCTCCACTGACGTGTTGAAGAGCTTGTCCTCTGGGTGCTCGATGTTCCCGCTGCGGAAGAAGAACCTGCGGCCAGACAGGCCTGTGAGTTGCTGCCGGGGTGGGGGAGGGAGAGGGGTGGAGGTGCAGCCTTGGCCCCCATCTGGCACAGAAAAGGCCAGGCCTGGCCCAGGAGGATAGCAGGTGAGCCCTGGGGTGCTGAGCCAGGCGGGGGACCACCCAGGGGGGTAGACCTTGTTTTGTGCAAGGCAACCAGGGACGAAGGTGATGGGCCACTGTCACAGAGCTACTGTGGGCACTGCCTTATTCTTAGTAACAACCATGCTGAACCTTCCTCTTCAGATAAGGACACTGAGGCAAGGTGAGGTTAAGTCATTTGCTGGGGGCCCAAGAGGGGCATATGGTGAGGCTGATCCCCTGGCGGTCTCCCTGCCCCTCCCCTTGGGTGGAGCTATGGGTGCCAGCACTGACCGCTCAAGGCGAAGCGGCTGGAAAAAGCGGAAGCGGATGAAGTCCCCGGCGGCAGGTGTGAAGGCCCAGAAGAAATCCTCACGCAGGTAGGCCTTCTCCAGGGTGAAGTGCTGGTATGTCTTGAGGCTTGTGCTCACCTCGGCCGGTGGGTTCACGTGCTCCTTCCTCAGTGCCTGCTTCCCAAAGTCCTTGTCCTGCCACCGAGGAGGAACAACAGACTTAGAGAGGGCCCCCTCTCGAGGGGGACTTGCCCTGCCACCCCCAGCCACCTTCCCCAGCTCCCTGGGGCTCTGCCTGTCCCCAGCCAGGCCCAAGGGTAGCACAGCCCACCTTCAGTTTCTGGATCTTGCCAGCCAGTGAGGAGTGCGTGCCCACGTGCTGGAAGAGGGATGGCTTGAAGCGGATCCGCAGGTTGGCCTTCTGCCGGTCACAGTGCTTCTGCAGAGGGATAGGGATAGCTGAGGGCCCAGCTTGGCTGTCTCCTTGTGTCGGTCCATGCTGGAGGCTGCGTGCCTCCCCCTGCCCTGCCCCGCCCTTGGTGCTGTTCCTGCTCACCGCATCCTTCTCGGGGTTGCAGACCTTCACCCACAGAATGTGGTCTAGGAGCCAGTCAATGGGCTTGTCCCGGTAGAACATGAGGATGAACTCCACAATCAGGCTCAGGTCCAGCGACTTGAACATCTTCCCTGGGGGTGGAAAGGGGGGAAGGGGTGCTGGGTGGGTGTGTGGGGGGTCACTAAGAAGGCTCCCACAGCAAGCCCCATGGCCAGCTACAGGCAGGGGCAGGCACGAGGGGACAGAAGGGTGTGGTGAGCCCCAACATCCTGAGGTAGAGGGCGAGGGGAAACAGGCCAGCTGGGGCTGCAGGGGACACTCCTGACAAAGCTCGCAAGCATGATGTTCTGTGGTCCCAGGGCTGCAGGGACAAGGACAGAGAGGCCAAGGTCACCCAGACTGAGGGGCCCTGGTCAGGTCCGTGGCATGGGGTGGGGTGGAGGGGCGCACCAATGAAGCCCAGCTGGGAAAACTCCAGGATCATCCAGTCCTCTGAAGGCTGCTGGAGTGCAAAGTTCTTCATGGTGCTCAGGTAGTTGGGCTTGGCGACAATGTCATCCTCCAGCTGCACAGGGGTGGGTAGAAGGGGGGCTGGACTCAGGATGGGCACTGGGGTGGGGCTGGGCTCACCACCAGGGGCCAGGGCCGATCGGGGGCAAAACAGGGTCTCGGTGCTGACCTGCACGTAGTAGATGCCTTTGGACTGCGCATACATCATGAGGAAGCAGTAATCGAGGTTTTGTTTGGTCCTCCACCTGCAAGGCAGGGGCAAGGGCTCAGGAGCTCAGACCCACCACCCCAAACCCATGCAGGGATTCTCTGATGGAGAAACGGAGGCACTGCCAGGAAGTGCCTGGGACTTGGGCACCCACAGACCGGGTTCTCAGCACCAGTGGGCAGGTGGTCAGGGTGCACAGGGAAGGGGGGAGTTCTCGTACCTGACTCTCTCCTTGGGGTCCCCAAAGGACTCTCGGAGGCGGGAGAAGTCAGGGTAGAAGTGGGGGGAAGGGGAGATGACTTCCAGGAGCCCGGAATGGATCTCCGTGGGGAACCTGGGGGGACGGAAGGCCAGTGGGTGGGCAGTATCTAGGCACAGCAGTTGGGGCAGTGCTGAGCTAGCTGGACCCAGTCCCTCTGCTCAGGCCCCCCAGGCAGCCATCACCCAACAGCACACCCACCCTAAGGAGGCAATGAGGCTCCAGGGAGCTGGGCCACCTCTACACACTCACTGTCTTTCAGAGAAGAGAGGTAGCCCCCTTTCCCACATCGGAAGCCAGGATCATGTAGGGGAAGCAGGCACCTGCCTGCCCCACACTCTGCAGAGCCCCTCCCCCCCACCAGTTTTATGGGTCCGTCAGTACTCACAAGGCTTTGATGTTCTCTGTCACCACCGAGGTGTACTGTGGGTCAGTCTGTGGGGAGACCAAGTGCCCTCCCTAAGCCTGACTGCCACCCAAAACGCCCTGGGAGAAGGGGTTTGGGGAAGGGCGCGGGCTTCAGATGACCCCATACACAGAGGGAGTGAACCCCCCCATCCTGAGGGCCGAGTAAGTCTGGGCCTGGGGGCCACAGGAGTGGCCTTCTGTGTACCCGGGGCCCTGGGGGTGGGGCCGCCTAGGTAACTGGCGTCTCCACCAGGGGGCGCTGAAATGTTTTTTTTTTTTTAAACTTTTCATAAATTTGTGAATGAAACTGACAATCGAACCTCTAGCAGTGTTTTCCTCCAGAATGTTGCTCGGTTTTCATTTCTCCTCCTTGTTATTTCGTGCCCTGTGTTCCCCGAATGCTCCACCCCGTCCCCCAGCCCACTCGCCTCGGCGATCAGCACCACGATGACCGAGTCCTCCTTCTCCTGCGGGCTCAGCTCCGAGATGAGCGAGTGCAGCGTGTCCGTCAGGTACGAGTGCACCTCGCGCCGCACGCTGGGGATGCCCATCACTACCGACACTGCAGGGGCATGAGGAGTCGGTACCGGCGGGATGGTGGGGCCCGCCCCCCACCGCCCAGCCCCTGCCGGGACCTGCCCCTACCTCCGGTGCGGCCCTGGCCCACGCGCACGGCGGGCTGCAGGCTGCTTTCCTTGGCCAGCAGGTGCGGCAGGTGGTGGAAGACGGTGGGCAGGTGCAGCACGTGCTTGTGGGAGACGTTCCACGGCTTCAGTCGTGGATCCTCTGAGCGGGTCGGGGAGGGACGGGTCAGACGAGGCGGCCCGCCATCCGCCCCGCCTCCCCGGTCGCCGCGGGCGCCGCTCCCGCTCTCACCAGTTAGGCGGCCCCAGGTGCGATTGCCCTCCCCCTCTCGCAGCGCCTGCCTCTCCGACACGGCCCTCTTGATCTCGTCCAGCACCAGGTTGAGCTCCTTGGAGCGCTTGAGGCTCTCCTGCTCAGCCGCATGCAGCCGGTCACGCAGAGCCAGGAACTCCCGCTGGTACACGTCCACCACATCGCCTGTGGGAGTTCGCACGCTGTCACCAGGGGGCAGCCGAGCGCTGACCTACTGCCGGGGGAGTATGCCAGCACGCGCATTTTTGTGCCCATCTGTGCGATGGTCCACCTACATCTGTTCTTGTGCCTGTGCACATGCCAGCTCCCTGTGTGTGTGTGTGTGTGGGCGCACGCGCGCGCAGGGGGAGTGTGCATAAGGGTCACTCTGAGGTCACACTGACACACTGCAGGGAGAAAAATCCTCCCTGGCAGGATCAGTACTCTCCAGTGCTCTCCCCCTCCCCCATTATCTTCACTTTTGAGGGGACAGCTGAAGGAGAGCTTCGTGGTCACTTCCAGCCCCAGGTGGGGCAGTCCTTAGACTGAATGATCACCCAGTGGCTCCCAAACCCTCTCTTGGTTCTTTCTGTAGTATCCACTCCTTCCAGGAGGATCGATGCCCAGGGTATCCCCCAGGGCACAAGGATGCAGCCCCCTGGCCTGTCCCCTTCCCTCCCCTCGGCTTCTGCCCTTTGCTCCTCACTGGTGTTCACAGAGGAGGTCACAGGCAGCCCCAAGTCCCTCTGGGAATGGCCCTCCCTGGGTTCTCATTCTGTCCTCCAAGTAGCAATGGAAGTGCTCATTGTGCACTAAGTGCACTAAGTGCAATAGTGCTCATTGTGCACTAAGCACCAGCTCTGGATTCTCTGTCGCCCTCCAGCCCCACGGGGTAGCTGCTGCAGTTAGGGCCTCCCTGTGCTCCAAGGAATAAATGAAATTGAGGAACTACTCCCAGGTCACTCAGTGAGTCAGCAGCTGCAAGGGGACACAGCTCCAAATGCCCACGGGCCTGGCTCTCTGGAGACCTGTACTAAGCACGTGTCCCCCTCCCCCAGGAGGACCTGTGTTCCAACCTCCAGTCGGGCCCCAGCTGCGGGGCATTAGGGGTGCAGGCAGAGTGGGAGCACCACCAGGGTGCTGACAGTGGAAAGGGATTCCCAGGGTGCCAAGCACCTGGCCCCACTGGTCTGGCATGGACCAGTGAGCAAGAATGAGACAAACAACAATCCCCCCCCCCAACCAGTGGCCAGTGCAGGTGTGTCCCGTGGGGCTGTGCACTCAGGGACTGTTCTCAGCTCGCTTCTGCTCTATTTGTCATCCCTACACCGGCTTTTCCTTGGCTCCTGTTTGTGTCTTCGCATGTGCACTCTCTTCTGCCTAGGAGCTCCTTTTCTTTTCTGGGTCTAATGAAAACCCATGAAGCCTTCCAGGCCTAGTTTCAAAGTCCAGTGTTCAAGTCCAGGAAACCTTCCAGATCTCCCCTCTCAACCCTAGGCAGCTCTTCTGTTTCTTGATTTCCCTGTGGGGTCCCAGCCCCCAGAATGCCCCAGGATAGTGGCCACCCCCACCCAGCAATGTGCACCAAAGGTCATGACCAAGGCAAATTTCTGTCATCTCGGGATACCCCTCTCCCCTTAAGGTGCAAGGGGCAGAGGTCTAAGAGCTAAATCCAAGGGGAAGAGGAAGGGGGGTGGAGGGTGTGCGGAGGGAGGGGAGGCTGGGGAGGTGAGCCAAGTGGGCCCTCCAGAAGGCACTCCAGACTCATCTGCTGGCCCCACAGGGACAGCCCTGCAAGAAGAGGGAGGGGAGAGTCAGGTTACAAGATCTGTGAGGCTCTGTGCTGGGTTCAGTGGCCGGGTTACCCTGGAAACCTGACCCCTTGAACAGGAGCCAACCACCCCCATCAAACACTCACCCACCCTGCCCAGAGTGGGGTGGCACCAGGCACCACGAGCTTCTTCCTCTGGGGCAGCGGTCCCACAGGAAACGGGGACTGGAGTGCTCAGGGCCCGGGAGGGAGTTCAGAGCTGTTCTGTGAAGTTGGGGGAGGGGAGGTGGCCTCCCTGGCCTTCTCTCTTGTGTAGACTAAGCTTTGTTCCACCTTCACCCGCCTGGGCAGACAAGCCAGATGGGCAGCTGTGGGCACCTGAGTCATCCTGGCCACCAAGGCCTGGGCCCAGCCTGCTCCCTACTCTGACCTCCCTTCCTAGGGGCCTCCCCAACCCCGGGTCCTGAACTTCCTCTGTTTACCAGAAGGCAATAGGCCCACACCAACCCTTCTGTTCTTTCCCTCCACACCACAGGCCCTGTCCCTCAGCAGCCTGCCCAGCTCCTGCCCTGCCTACAAGGTCCCCAACTGGACCATCGTCCGTGATGTCCCTGGTCCTGGGTCCACTGTCTTTGCCTCGCAAAGCTGGAAACTCAAGCTCTGTGCCTGCGTCTCTCTGGGCTGAGCCTTAGGTGGCGGGGCTCTGCAAAGCCATCCTGGCACCCCTACGACCTTTTCAGGCTGGGTGGCTGGACTGCCACGGTGAACAGGCTAGGGGGGTGGCTCAAGGGAGGGGAGGGGCAAAGGGACAGAAGTTCCTGGGAGCTAGGGCTGAGGGCACTTTGGCTTCTCTCTCTGCACACCTTCCTAGCCCAGGGAGGAAGGGTGGAGGTCTGGTCTGGGTGCAGCTGGCCCTAGGGAAGGACAGCAGCTGGGGCCCCACTAGGGTGCCTTTCCCACTCCTCCCCCCACCCAAAGGCAAAGTAATCAGGACATCTGAGGATCAAGGACCACAGTCTTTCCCTGGTTCCCCCCTTGATTGAAGAAACAGATTTAAGAGCCAAGCTGGGCACAGGCCATGTGCCATGTACTTAGGAAAGGGGAAACAGGCTCCAAGGGGCACAGGCAGGTGTCAGGCCCCGTGAAGGGGTGGGGTTAATGTGCAGGTGGGCCCGGGGTGGTCTCCTCTCCAGGCCTCGCAAACCCCCTCGCAGGGGGCAAGGAGGGTGCCAGTGGTTGCTGACATCCGGGCTGCTGGGATGCTGGGCAGGGCTGAGGCCAGCCCCACAGGGTCTGCTGTTCTCCCTGGGGATGGGCCTGCAGCAGGTGCTTGGCTCAGGGCCAGAGTCTGAGTGCTAGTGGAGCTGTTGCACAAATCTGGTCAAGGCTGGTTATGAAAGTGGGCCCCAAACCCGGATGCAGGGTCCAGCTGGCCAAGGCCTAGGTATCCTTCCTGGCCCTTGGCCCTAGGCTTCCAGGAAGCCACTTGCTCCTGCTGCCTCCTTCCTCTTTGGCACCCAGCCTACCTTTCTTACAGATCCGGGTTCTTCTGCCCTTCCCCTCTGTACTGGTGCCTGGGCTAGCCCTGTCCTAAACCCCTCACTTTACTGCAGCCAGAAGCTGGGGTCAGGCCTGGCCTCCCCACGTGCAGGTGTCTACACGTACAAAGGAGAAGGGTTTGCCTAAGAGCCCAGATTCAGGCTCTTCTTGAGGCCTCCAAAGACCTGGCTTTGCCGGGCCCCCTAAAAGAGGAACAGCCTTTGACAGAGAAGTGCCTGGTCACCCTGTCACCGTGCCTCACAGGCTTTTGGGCTTCTGTGAGGACCCCTGCCACTGAGCCCCACATGTCTTTGGCTTGGAGTGCCAGCCTCCTGGATGGCCCCCTTGGAGACAGTGGGCCCTGGATGGAGCTTCTGGTGTCCGCTGTCCCTCTGCTGCTCCTGGAGGTCAGTTCCCTGGGCCAGCCAGGCTCCCAGAGAAGGGGTTGTGTTGGGGGACACCTGCACTGCAACTCCTGATCTCAGGATGAGGGCACCTGGCTGTTGCAGGAGGCGCACAGGAACGCGGCCTGGCTGAAGATGGGGTGCAAGGGCTCATCAGCCCACTCACGGGCAGACAGGTGTGTCCCAGCGCATTGGATCCAGGACCACCCTGGTCTCCATGCCACCCTGCTTATGTGGCTACTGTCCCGAAGGTCTGACATGCTTTCCTCCTGATGACACACCCACCTACAGAGGACTCTGCCCCATCCATGCCTTCTCCCAGGTGACACACCCAACCTACAGACTTCCAGAGAACTCTGCCCCAGCCATGCCCTCCCTGTGCCAGGCCCCAGGGACCTCTGGAGCCTTAAGGCCCTGACCCAAACAGGCTGGTGGACCGAAGTGGGCTGGGGGCTGGTCAGGCAGGAGAGGCAGGTGGGGGTCGTTGGGGCTTGGAGGGTCAGGAAGTTTCCAGAGCCTCCCTCAGGCATCCCTCCTCCAGCTTCATGTAGCATGGGGTTGAGAAAAGAGGGAAGCAGGAGGTAGGAGGGAGGCAGAGAATCAGCTGGCCCCAGCCCATCCCGCTTAGACTTCCCGCAGGAAGGCCAGGAGGCAGGAAGGAAGCGGCTTTTCCCGGAGGCTTCTATGCTGCAGGCCAGGGGGAATGAGGCCTGTGAGGGCCTCCTCAGCCCTGGCCGTCCCAGTCCCAACCAACATCAAGCGACTTCAGCCAGAGCTGCGGCCTGCCCCTGCCCCCATCCCCAGGTGTGCAGACCAAGCTCAGAGGAGTGGTGGTAGTCTGGCCAGCCTGCCCAAACTTCAGGTGGAGGGTTGGAGGTCCGATGAGACCACACGAAATAAGTTAACGGGTAGCCGAGGCTGGGTGGGCTACTCACCAGGCCAGCGGCGGGCCAGCAGCCACGGGAGTGCTCTCCCAGCACCCAGGCCCCCGCCGAGGAATCCTGGGGCCAGACCTCATGGGGGAGGGCAGCGGAGGCCCCAGAGAGCGGCCCCCCACCTTACGCTGGCGTGGAGAGGTGGTGTGGGGTGGAGGGTGCTGCCGGGCTGCCCCCTCGCACCTGTCTCAGGGACACTGCACCTGCTCCTGTCCAGGTGCCTGGAGAAGGTACCTTGGGGCCACCTGGCCACGACCATCTCCTGACCTTGTGTCTCTGCCCCTCTCTGGAAACTCCAAGGTCCCTAGGTCGCCCGCGGGAGCGACCAACCCTAGTACAAGCGCAGCCGTACTCATCAAGGCCGATCCCGCGGTCCGGAGCGCCGCCCCGGGCCCCCGCCGACCGCTCGGCCCCGGCGGCGCAGCCCAGGCCAGAGGAGGATTTCGCTATTCCGGCAGCAAACAAGTGGGGGCGAGGATGGGAGGGGCGTCCTCCCGCGCCGCCCGGGCGGGGAAGGGGCGCCTGCGTCGGCTTCCGGCCGCCTCCCGCGGCCGTCGGCCGGACCCCGCTACGGCCGCCGGCGCCCAGGTGAGCCCAGGTGCGGGATGTGGCGCGGGGCCCGGCGGGGGAGGGGCTCACCTTTCTGGCCGCTGAGCGCCGCGTACCAGGAGAGCGAGAGGAAGGCGCACAGGCAGAAGAGCAGCAGCGTCAGGAAGGTGCCATTGCGGAGCCTCATCTCCTCGGGTGCGCGGCGGGCGCCGGCGGGGCCGAGGCCGCATGGCCCGGGGAGCCGGGGCCGGGGCGCGGGGGGCCGGGAGGCGGTGGGGGGCCCCGGCCCCGGGGCGGGATAGGGCTGGGGGCCCGGGGCCGGGCGGGGGCGCGGGCGGGCGGCGCCGGGGACACGGGCCGGGCGCCGCGCTGACGGCTCCTCGCGGGCGCGGGGCGGGCGGCGCGGGCGGCCTCGACTGGGCGGCTGGGCCGGGCCGGGCTGGGCTCGGCGAGGCTGGGCGGCGAGAGCCGCGGCCCGGCCTGGATCCGGGGCCGCCGCGGAGTCGGCAGCGCAGGGCGGGGCGGCCCGGATTTAAAGGGGCCGCATCACCCGCTGCCGCCGCCAGCACCGCGAGGGGGCGGGGTGGGGTAGCGGCTCCCGGGATCCCGCCCGCGCGGCCCGGGACTGTGGCTCTTTGCGTGGGCTCGCGCGGCCCCGGCGTCGGGCCGCCTCGGGTAGGTCGAGGCCGGGGCCTTCGCGAGTGCGGGTCGGCTGCAGGGGAGGTGGCGAGCCGGGGGTGGGGAGCGGCGGCTGGGACCTCGGTTTCTTAATCTCTCCATTAGGACCCACTGCCCCTTTCTAGCTGAGCCCCAGACCCCACGTCCCCTTTACCCCGGGACCCTCGGGCGTAACAACAACGCACAACAACGCGAGGTGCAGCTGGAGCTGGCGGTGCCTCGAGCTGGGAGGCTGGCCCGGAGTGGCCGCTGCCTGCACCACGCCCCCGGCGCTTCGCCTTCCAGAATCTTTCTCAGTCGGCGGGATGAGGGCGCGCAGGGGGCTGCCGGAGGCGCTACAGCTCCGCAGAGTGCGGGCAGCGGGCCGTTTTCCCGAGCAAAAGAGCCGCTGTTACGCGGGTGCTGGGCACAGTGGCCAGTCCAGAGCGGGGCTGGCTCCCGGGGTGGCGCGGGTGGGCGGGAGGCAGGGGGACCTCAGGGTGAGGCGGGCCACGGCCCTTCGCGGTCCCTCGCCTCTCCCCTCCCCGCGGGGCGTTCCGGCCTTCCTTCTTTCCCCAGCCCTCGGTGAAACCGGGGCGGGTGCAAACTGCAAACGGTAAAAGGATTCGTCCTACTGAGGTTCGGGCCGGGCATTTGGGGAGAGCCCTTTTCCAGTTCCTAGAGTCATGGTTCCCAGCATTGCTCGCAGGCTCCGCCCGGTGGGAGAGGCTTCAGACCAGGAGTCGCTGGGGGTTTGTTTTTCCTTCCAGCCCGGGTCCACATCTGGGGGTAGGATGTGCTCCGGGGAGCACGGGAGGGTCTGGGCGGGAGCCTCTGCAGAGGTATTTATGCCGGGAGCAAGTAAGGAGACAGAGTCTAAGCAGATTCCACGCTGAGTGCGGAGCCGGTTGTCCCTGGGCCCCATCGCAGGACCACGAGAGCAGGACCTGAGCCCAAACCAAGAGTCCATCACTTAACCGACTGAGCCACCCAGGGGCCCCCTAATTAACTTTATGAACTGACACGAGGCTTTGTTGGATTCTTTTCCTTCTTCTTTTTTAAGGTTTTATTTATTTATTGGAGAGAGCGAGACAGATAGTGAGAGAGGGCAGGAGCAGGGAGGAGAGGGAGAAGAAGGCTTCACTGGCAGCAGGGAGCTCCATGCACGACTCCATCCCAGGACTCTGGGATCATGACCTAAGAGGAAGGCCGTCGCCCAACCAACTGAGCCACCCAGATGCCCCCCGCCTTTTTTATTTGAGAGAGAAAGAGAACTCTGGGATGCATGAGCAGGGGGGAGGGGCAAAGGAATAGGTCTGAGAGGGAGAAGCTGACTCCCAGCTGGAACCCAGGACCCTGGGATCATGACCCAAAGAGCCGAAGGCAGGTTCTTAACCCACTGAGCCATTGTTGGAGTCTTTTTTTTTTTTTTTAAGATTTTATTTATTTGACAGATAGAGATCACAAGTAGGCAAGAGAGGCAGGCAGAGAGAAGAGGAAGCCGGCTCCCCGCTGAGCAGAGAGGACTCTGGGATCATGACCTGAGCTGAAGGCAGAGGCTTTAACCCACTGAGCCACCCAGGCGCCCCTGTTGGAGTCTTCTGAAGGAAACTGTGTTCTTGTGTTTTTACAGGGCATCTACTGGTTGTGGCAAGGGATAATGGTTTTTCATCTGGACTGTGATACAGGGGTTTTTAAATTTATCTAAATGTCTAAGTTTAAAAGCAAGTTGATTTAAGGAAAATTATTAAACCAGTAAAAATTAAAGAGATGGCCTGTCTGTGACAAAAGTTTGGGGAACTCATCAGAGTCCCCTCCCACAGACACTCTGGCTTTGGGGAGGAGGAACCGGAATTAGGGATGCCCCAGGGATGGAGAGAGAATCCTGGAGATTGCAAAGCCTCTATCAAGAATGGGACTATCTGGGGCACCTGGGTGGCTCAGTGGGTTAAGCCTCTGCCTTCAGCTCAGGCCATGATCTCAGGGTTCTGGGATCAAGCCCCGCATCAGGCTCTCTGCTCAGCGGGGAGCCTGCTTCCTCCTCTCTCTCTGCCTGCCTCTCTGCCTACTTGTGATCTCTATCTGTCAAATAAATAAATAAAATCTAAAAAAAAAAAAGAATGGGACTATCCAGGGCCATGGTGGGGGAGAACGGTGGTGATCGACTTCGAGAAGTGTAAAATCTGGAGTGAAGGGGAGTGGGAGAGGGGCTAAGGGCTCTGGCTAAGGCTGGAGGGGGCCACACACCCGAGCCGGTGGTTGGGCAGCCACAGGGGTCCAGGCTATGGCATTTTGGGAGCAGTCTTCCCCAGAAGGGATTCCCCACGCACTTGCCAGTTTGTCAATGCCATGCCCGAATGTCCTGCTGGGATTGTAAGCTGAGGGAGAGAAGGGACATCCCCAAGAAAGCCGGTGCTGCCACCAGAAGGGGGCTGGAAGTGGGGTGGTCCTGGCAAGAGAACAGAAGCCTGCAGAAGTGACATCCCCAGGAGGGGAGGCCCGGTGTTTCTTAATTCATTTGTTCCTGGATTCATTCGTTCATTCATTCTGCCCACTGTGGTGGGGGTCTTGCCGTCCCAGCTCCTGGAGGACTCCTACCTTTCTCCTTTGAAACGGGAGCATTTGCTGGGCCCCCATGCAGTTTTCCACGCTCTCTGTGCCCTTGAAATAATTCATTCCTCAGGGACTGTCCACAGCCAGACTCCCTCCAGGCCCTTTCAGGCCTGGGGAGCAGCACCTCCTCACCCAAGGGTTCAGCTTCTGTCCTGGGGTTGGCATCTCTGATCCCCACCCAGAAGAAAGCATGGAGCCAAATGGGCACAGAAAAGTCCTGCTCTCTCCCCAGACTCCAAGCTATTTGTCCTTCTTCCCTTGTCTTGCCTCCTACAGAGCGAAAACTCCCCCATAGCGGGATCACCTGCCAGCCCTCAGCCCACTTTGCCTTCCTGGAGATTTTCTGGCATGGCCCTTGGCAATGGCTGGTCTTTCCATCCTTCTCTCCTGGGCTTCTCAACCTGTGGTCCAGGGACCTGGAACTGGGGAGGTCTAGGAGATAAGATGAGAAAGAAAAAAAATCCATCTTAAATGTTTACTAATCTGTAACTGCAATGCAGCATTTCCTCCAGTTATGAACAGAGGTGAGGGAAGTTGGGCAGAATGAGTGGTATTTGAGACCACTGCACAGAAATTTCAGGGACTTTCAGACTATGGGTGTCGCAGGTGCCTCTGAAGAGCAGTAACACACTTCTGCTTGGTGATTCTCGTGTTCATCAGCCCTGCCTCTCTATGTTTTAATGGAATGAGGTGCGGCGCCTGGCTCTGTCGGTAAAGCACGGGACCCTTGATCTCAGGGTCATGAGCTCAGGCTCATGAATTCAAGCCCCCCTCCAACATGGGTCTCAAATTCAGGACCCTGAGATCAAGAGTTCACGGACCGAGCCAGCCGGGCAGGCACCTCCCACATTTGTGTTTTTATATTTTGATAATTGCATTTAATATTAGTACTCCTTGTGTGATGCAATATATTTTAAGCATTTCAAAACATGGTCTAAGCATGTTTTGTCCTCTCCAGATGCTAAGGGAATCTCCTGCCCCATGAGAGTTTGGAAGTCCTGCCCTAAGCCTCACCTCGGCCCTCAGCGGTCCCTTCTTTCCTTGGATACCACATTTCTATTTTCATTCATAACCAATGTTCTGAGTGTTTGCTGTGTGCCAGACATGCCTGAGTCACCAACGATACCAGGGACACTAGCAGGGACACTACCCAGCCGGCGTCCTGTCTCTGGCCACTCCACCCAGTCCTGGAAAGGTAAAGTCCATGGAGCTCAGAAAGCTTACAGTGGGGGAAGTTCCCTTGTCTGAAGATAGTGGGCCTTCCTGGGGAGATGAGGTTAGTGATATGCCCCAGGGGAGAAGGAGGACTGGCCCCAGCAGAGGGGGTCAGCTGGATCAGCCGTGGAAGGAGTCCCTACAGCTCAGTGAGAGAAGGGGTGGGTGGGGAGCAAGTCCTTGCACACCTCGTCAGAGGTTGGGGGTTTTACCCTTGGAGCTACGGGGAGCATCCAAACCAGGGACTGAGATGGTCATACTGACATTTTGAAAAGATCACTACAGCAAGAGGGGAGAGGTGTGTGGAAGGGGCCGGAGGGAGGAAGAAAGAAAGCAGGGAGATGAGCAAAGGGCCCTTGTAGGTGAAGGAGTCCAGAATACATCACTGGGGCATGAAAATTGTATCGAGCTGAAAGCATCTGAAAATAGGCTTTTCCTTGAACTCCCTTATCTGCCTGAAAGCAAGGCCTCCCAAAATAACTCAGTTGTTCTAAATCCCCTTCAGAGTGGCTTTTATAACCTGATAAGCCCATTGTTACAAAACCATCAATAATACCTCTCATGTTCTCCTGAGCAGCCATTTATCTTTCCTAGAAGTTTTTTGTTTCCCTCTTAAGTACCATCTCCTCCTCTGCTTTCCCTATTTATTTATTTATTTATTTATTTATTTATTTGACAGACAGAGATCACCAGTAGGCAGAGAGGCAGGCAGAGATAGAGGAGGAAGCAGGCTCTCCACTGAGCAGAGAGTCCGATGCGGGGCTCGATCCCAGGACCCTGGGATCATGACCTGAGCCGAAGGCAGAGGCTTAACCCACTGAGCCACCCAGGCGCCCCTGCTTTCCCTATTAAGTTGGGCTATCAGCCCCCAAATTCTAACTGCCTAGTACTGAAATAAAATTCTGACTTTTCTCTTGCTAATCTTTTTTTTTGTTGTTGTTAATTTAATTCACAGGCTCTAGGTACTGAACCTAAAAAGGTAGTGGTAGAGGTAGATGCCCTGATGCAGGCATCTGGGAGCAAGACGGCCTGGAATGGGGGACAGGTTTTGGAGATGAAGTCAATAGGTGCAGGACAACCTTCAGGGGATTGTATATTGTTGAGGTCGAGAGAATGGACTAGAGAGGCAGCCTGCCTGGGTTCATAATCCTGATTCTAGGCAAGTTACTGAATCTTTTCTCTGCCTCTTTCCCTGGGGTGAAAAGTGGGGATAATAATCAGTCAGGATAGGCTTCATAACTGCACATTTCCATGATTTAATAATGGAGTATTTCTCAAAGCCATATTCTCTCACGGGTCGTTGGGGAACTCTGGTTGTGGTAGTTCCTGCCCAGGCTTTCAGATGTGACCGTCTGAACATTATGGGCTTCCCCGACAGGGACAGAAGCTTTGACATTGGCAAATAAACACATGCTCTGGCCTATAAGTCTTATGGGGCTCTTGTCTCCGGTCCTGGGCTGGAACGAACGGTGTGACGTTACCTCAGGGGAGCAGGTGAGTTCATACATAAAATATTCAGACAGCTTCCTGGCATAAGAGAAGCACTTGCTGAGTGTTTTACTGTGATTATCTGAATGTATGACCAACAGGACCTGCCACGGGTCTGAAGGCACCGCAGGGTCACAGCTGAGCCCCACCTGCTGGCCGGCGTTGTGCGGAGAATCCTTGTTATTGGGGGCCCTGGGGCAGGCGTGACGGGTGGTCGGTAGTACTCGTGGTTACCACTGACTGAGACCCAAATCAACTGGATTAAGGCATCTCGTGATACAGCGTCAGGCCTGCCGGGGACCAAGGAGCTTGGAGGCCGAGGTCAGGGTCGGTGGCCAGCTAGGGTTAGCCGCCCAGCCCTGACCCGGGGTGCCACAGTGCTCTAGTTGGCCAAGCTTGGGCATGACCCTGTCCCACCCTCCCCTCAGCCCTTGGAGAGAAATGAATCCTTAAGGGACAATTTCCATCCTTAAAGGAAATTAGGAATGCATGTGAAATGCAACAGTGAGGGCTGTAAACTTCCTTCTCTCACCCGAACTTTTTTTTTTTTTTTAAGATTTTATTTATTTATCTGACAGAGATCACAAGTAGGCAGAGAGGCAGGCAGAGAGAGAGAGAGGAGGAAAAATGCTCCCGGCTGAACAGGGAGCCTGATGCAGGGCTTGACTCCAGGACCCCGGGACCTGAGCCAAAGGCAGAGGCTTTAACCCACTGAGCCACCCAGTTGCTCCTCACCCAAACTTTTATCAAGGGGAACTTCAGCCCCCGCCCCGACCCCTCTGCCTCCAGCTGCAGTCACCTGCTCTTCCAGGCCCAGATGCCTCCTCTGGTCTCCTGTCTTGGATCAGCCTGGGGCACCTAAACCTGTCCGGGGTCGCTGCACTCTCTCATCATGGTCCCCTCTCCCATACCACCAAGCTTCTCCACGGATGATTCCAGAACCATCTGCCTTCAGGCTGGCCCCCTGGGGGCCCACAACAGTGCACAAAAGAATGGGAGAGGCTTTCGAGGTCTGGCTCCGTTGTTGGATCTCTGTCCGTGACCCCAGTGACCCTTGTCTGAGCCTCCACCCAGGCGTGCGTAGGTTCCGAGTAATCAATGGCCTTAGGGGACCACCAGATCTGATGTGTGTGCAGTGGGGGTGCTCTCCTTGGTGCTGTGGGTGGGGGAAACCAGTGCCGCTGCTGGCATCTCCACAGGGCAAGGACCTACCCAGGGCTAAGGGCCCAGGGACACACGATTGAGAGGGGCCTGGCCAGTGGGCACCAGTAGTGAGGACGAGGTCCAGTCCAGCCTCTACCCAGGTGGCCTATGGCTCCCTCCAGGGACTCCTGCCTTGGGCCAAGCTCTGGCTGCACATTTGTTCCTGGCCACGCACGTGGGCAGGCATGCGACTCAGCTAGAGAGGTCCCTAGTACCGCCCAGCCTGGGCACTGAGCTTGCTTGCTTTCTTCTTTTTTTCAGATTTTATGTATTTATTTGAGAGAGAGCAAGCTGGGGGAGCAGCAGAGGGAGAGAGGGAAGCAGGATCCCCATTGAGCAGGGAGCCTGATACAGGACTCGAACCCAGGACCCCAAGATCATGACCTGAGCCAAAGGCAGATGCTCAACAGACTGAGCCACCCAGGTGTCCCCGAGCTTTCTGACAGGTATTTACACATATGGCCCGAATTGGGCCTTGGCATGCTTCCTTTCCCTCATTCAGTGTTGATGAGAGCGGCCTCCGCAGCCTGCTGCCCACGGAGGAGCATTGTCACGTGTAGAGGGTGCCCCTCAGTGGCCCATCTGGGACAAGTGTCCCGCCCCCATGGGAAGGCATGCAGGCAGCTGAGCCCAGATTGAAGCTCCTGTCCTCCAGCTACATGCCCGGCAACTTAGCATTCCCGAACTCTCCAATCATGACGCCTTGCGGCTTTACTGCATTTCCCTGATGCTGCACACCCTGAGCCCCTTTTCTTTCTTTCTTTTTTTTTTAAACATTTATGTATTTATTTTTGAGACAGCAGGTAGGGGGGAGGGCAAAGGGAGAGGGAGAGAGAGAGATTCCCAAGCCAACTCTGCTGAGCGTGGAGCCCAACCTGGGGCTCGATCTCTCCACCCGAGAACACGACCTGAGCCGAAACCAAGAGTCGGAGGCTTAACCAACTGCACCACTCCTGTACCCAGAGCCCTTTTTCTTTAAGAACACCCCCACACCCACCCCACCCTCACCCTGCCACGGCCCCCCACACCTCTTGGCTGGGCTGTGGGCTTTCGCAGGAGGGGTTAAAAGGAGGTAACATCCAGTGCCTGTGGGTTTTCCCAAGGGGGTGCTCAGGAAAGGCCTACCCCCATGGAGGAGATGCCAATGCAGGAGGAGGAGGGAGAGTTCCAGATAGGGAGGAGCCTGGGGAAAGTCATCAGGTAGAATGAGTTGGCAGGATCAGGAGCCAAGGAGGGGGTGTGTTCCTCCCTTGTGGAGGACGGTGTGGAGCTCCCACCCACGAAGCACACTGTTCCTCCACGGAGAAATAAGACTCAGCCCTTGGGCCCCGAGCTGGGTTCTGGAGGAACCTGATCCCCTGTGAGCCTCAGTTTCCTCAAGGTGGCCCAGAGCATTGTGGCCGGAGTCCTGCCATGGCCTTGTCTCTGGTTGCCTCACCACCCACCTGTAGGCTTGGCTCCATACCCCAAAGAAAATACACAGGACATCAGAAATCCGTGGTCAAGGGATGGGATTACTTCTGTAAGGGAGGAGGCCTTGGGGGGGTTACAACCTAGAGAGGGCAATAAACCCAGTCAGATGACCTCCCGGCCACCCCTGCTCCTCCCCCAGAAACTCCTGACTCATGTCTCTCTCTGCTCTGCACCTCAAACCCTACTGTAGTCTCCTTCCTGACACCCCAACCCCCCAGCTGATGTCCCCAAAGGCAGCCAAATCCCAGCCAGCTCCCTGGAAGGAGCCCCATTCTAGTCCCATTTCAGAGATGGGGAAACTGAGAGGCTTCTCATATGCCTGAAGATGACAGAACTGGTGGATGGTGGGTCTTCCGATTCACGTCCCAGTGGGCACAGGGGAGGTTCGTGGAGTCCTGGGAGGGGACAGGCAGCAGATCTCAGAAGGGGGCCTGGGACCCCAGGGACAGGTCTGGCTGGCTCTGGTCTCCCTGCTGCCACTGGGGCCTCTGTGGGCTCTTGCGGCTCTGGAGTACTGCTCCTCACCTTGGTGGCATGGCTGCCTGTTAAAATGTCACCCAGCTAGGTGGCAGTGGGGCGGGGATCCCCCCTGTTATGACGGGTGGTCATGGGACACTGACTCACTGCCGGCCAGACCACCTGACCTCTCCCCGCAGGCTAGAGGGCCCTGCCAGGGGGTTCCCCAGCTGCCGCCTTGTTTACTTCTCACTGGCCTTGGGGGAGGAGAGGAGGGCAGGGCCACAGCCAGGGCTCCGCTCAGCAGGAGGGCATCCTGGGAAGGCCAGAGCAGGGACTCTCCAGGGGTGGGGGCCTCCAGGTTGGCTTCCCTGGGGCCATTTCCTGCCACTCTCTTTCCCCCTAAGCTCTCCATCCGTCCTCGAAAACCCACCACAGTCCCCAATGGGGCCAAAGGGTCAGAAAGCAAAGAGGTTCTGGCGGGCAAGTGTCTGTTTCCCCCGCTTATTTGGAGAGGGCCTGCGCCTCGAGCCCTTCCTGAGACTGGAGGTTCCCAGGGCCCCAGGGCTTTCCTTCTGCACCCCCACTCGCTCTGATGAAGCCACTGAAACTTGGGGGGAGTGGGAAGCTGGGCTCTGGGTCAAGACTGCCCTGGGACACCTGTGGGCTGCGGCAGCCTCTGCCCAAAGCCACCCCTTGTCCATCCTCTGACCCTGGGGCAGTGGGCATCAGGTGCCTTTCCCAGGCTCACAGCAGGGATGCAGGGAGGGGCTTGCGAGGGTATGTCCTTTTTTTTTTTTTTAAGATTTTATTTATTTGACAGAGAGAGATCACAAGTGGGCAGAGAGGCAGGCAGAGAGAGAGAGAGGAGGAAGCAGGCTCCCTGCTGAGCAGAGAGCCCGATGCGGGACTCGATCCCAGGACCCTGAGATCATGACCTGAGCTGAAGGCAGAGGCTTAACCACTGAGCCACCCAGGTGCCCGGGTATGTCCTTTTTAAAGGGGTGTGCCTACTCTGGAGCTCCCTGGGAAGGACCATCTACACCTGTGGACAGGTCCCTGCTGTGTTCCCATAAGCAAATCACCTTCACACCTGACAGCCAAGTCCACCCACCCTTCCCTTCGGGGTTTCCCATCCCTTGAGGTTTTGCCTCCTCCCCCAAACCCCACCATGAGAGGACGTGACTCAGCAAGTCTGCCTTCTACTCACAGGACCCCACCTGGGAGACTGCATAGGGTGACCGAACCTTCTTGCCCACCTCCTTGGAAGACCCTCCCCCCACCTTCCTCCAGACCTTGTGAACTGGTGGGTTTGGTTCCATAAAACCCTGTTTCTTGGTTATTAGCTGGACGGCTGTTGGTCTGACTCCTGGGATGCCCATGTGGCCAACAGGCCCGAGGCCATGCTGGCCCTTTGGGCACCACCTGTGGAACTGAACTCTGTGCTGACCAGCAGGGGTCGGGCTGCCCTTGGGGAGTCTCTTGGGCTATAGTGAACACCTGAGGACCACTGAGGCACCAGGGCCAGGTGAGGGTAGGAGACCCCGTGCTCCTGAGGCACCTCTCAGCCTTACCCACCAGGAGCTCCTCTGATGCTCAGGCCCGATTGCGGGTATGTCCCTCACTCCAGTAAGGGGCCATCATGGAAAATGCTGGAGGTGCTGGAGCGGGCTGCCACCTGGAAGCCAACTTCTTCCAATGGACGGGAGGCTGTGAAGAGTGAAGTGTCCCGCACAGGACCTCGGGAGCCAGTTAGTTCTGGCCTGGGGCTTCGGGCCGCTGCGCTGGGCATCTCCGGAGGCCTTTGTTCTGCTTTGCTGAGTCACGGTCAGGCCCAGGCCTGGAAGGGTTCCGGGGCGGGACCCCCGTGGGTGCTTTCCTGCAGGTAAGAAGGTCGGAGCCCAACCCTAGAGGTCGGAGTCCCGGGCCGGCCTCTTGGGGTCCCCGGGGCACTGAGGACAGTGAGGAGGGGGTCGGCTGTAGGGGGGTGCGGGACACCGTGAGGGGATAGCGGGGGTGGGGGGGCGACACACGGAAGGGGGCCCCGGGCTCGGGCCCTCGGCAGAGCGGCTCACGCATAGCGGCGCAGAGGGGCGGGGCGCGGAGACCCCGCCCCCAGGAGGCCGGCCGGAGCGGGGCTTGCCGCGATCCTTATAAAAGCGCGCGCCCGCCATCATCTGGGCCTGCTCGTCCCCAGTCGCCCGACCGGCAGTGATGGCGTCTCTCACCGTGAAGGCCTACCTTCTGGGCAAGGAGGAGACGGCCCGCGAGATCCGCCGCTTCAGCTTCTGCTTCAGCGCCGAGGCCGAGGCGGAGGGCGCGGCCGGGCCCGGGCCCTGCGAGCGGTTGCTGAGCCGGGTGGCTGCCCTGTTCCCGGTGCTGCGGCCCGGCGGCTTCCAGACGCACTACCGCGGTAAGCGGGCCGGGCGCCCTCGGGGGGCTGCGGGGAGCCGTGACGCCGGCGGGCAGGGCAGCACGGGGCGGGGCGGGCGGCTGCCTCTGCTCCTCCGGCCTGGGGGCGCCCGCGGGGTGGGGGTGGCGCTCCCGGCGGGGGTCGGGGCCGCCGTGACGTCCCCCTCCCCCCTCCCTGCCGTGACGTCGCAGGTCGGGGCCCGGGCGCACTGGGGCGTCCTCGCCTGCCGGCGGCGGGCACTCGGGTTACGCTGACCCTTTGCTGCGGCCGAGTCGGGGCTGCCTGGGGCCCGGGAAGAGCCGGCCCGCCGCGGAGGAAGGGCTGGCGGGGGAGGCGGGCCAACCAGCGCGGGGGAGGCTGGCCAACCACCACCGGGGCGCATGCAGGCGGCGCGGCGGGGCGGGCGAGCCGGGGGCGGCGCCGGCGGTGGGGAGGAGGCGGCGGGGAGGAGCGGGCGGGAGCGGCCTAGGAGCGCCGGAGGGCGGCCTGGGTGCGGACGTTCTCCCGCCGGTCGTGGGCAGGGGGACCCAGTCGGGCCGTCCTGCAGCAGTGTCAGCGGAGATGCCCAGGAACGCGCTCCGTCTCTTGCGGCGCGGGTGTGGGCCCTGGCCGCTGGGGGTGGGGCGGGGGAGCCGGTCGGGGCCGGGAGGGGGCGGGCAGCCAAGACCGGCCCCTGGGTGGGGCAGTGCGGAGCCTTCCCTAGGAGCGCTGCCAGCTGGCCCACCCGGTTCCTGGCTTGTTTGTTTTTGTGACAACTTCATGGAGCTCTAATCCACTTCCCGTGTAACTCCCCCATTGCGGGAACAGTTCTAGAGCCTTTACGTCACCTGAGAAAGGACCTAAGGTTTAGCTAAGGCATAGGTGGCTCTCCTTCTCCTCAGCTCTAAGCAACCGCTAATGTTTTTCTTGATGGATTTCCTTATTCTGGACGTTTCCTGTGGACAAGGAACCCTGTATTTTCCTCCTCTTTTGCAACTGGCTTGTACTCAGCGTAACACTTTCGAGGTTTAGGGGCTTGTAGCTTGTGTCTGGACTTCATTCCTTTTTGTGCTGAATAACAGGCCATTCTATGCACATAACCACGTTTTGTTCTTCCGCTCCTTAGCTGGTGGGGGTTTGGGTTATGATGTTTTGACGCTGCGCTTGTTCTTACGGCAGATGTTGTGTCCTGGGCCCACAGAGCGGGCGCAGCCTGCAGGTGCGGGGGTGTGGTTTGGCCTGCATGGTGGGACTTCAGCACCGTTTGCTAAACTAAAAATCAGAGAGTACATTACAAATCCTGTAGCTTTATTGGGGGCGGAAGCAGGCAGGTGGACTCCTCTTCTTGGCTTTCCTAAAAAGCCAAAGGCCAAGGCCTTTGGAGGGGCTGGGCCCCCCAGGAATCCGTCACTGGTGGGGGTCTGCTACAGTTGAAGATGGGTCTTGGCCTGGCCAGACGTGGACCGAGGCAGTGCCTGCTTAAGGGGCCGCTGGCTCAGAGGCAGAGTGGCAGCTGCAGTACGCCCCCACCAGCCGCCCCCCGCCCTCAGCAACCTCCATTCGCTGGCACATACTCTGTCTCCCGTCGGAACCCAGGGCCCATGTCGGAGAGCTTACCTTCCAGGCAGTGTCACAGTGAGTGGGCAGTCCGGCCTTTGCCCCGCCGGGCACTGGCTCACTCAGGTGTGCCTCAGTTCCTAGGCCTGCAGATGCCCCTCTAGTACCAGCCTGCCTCCTTCTCAGCAGCTTGGGTCCAACTGAGAAGCCTTTGGTGCTCACATGCTGTCTTGTAAACAATCTAGATGAGGATGGAGACTTGGTGGCCTTTTCCAGTGACGAGGAACTGACCATGGCACTGTCCTATGTGAAGGATGACATCTTCCGTATTTACATTAAAGGTAAAGGCTTGTTCTGGGGGCCCCCTGAAGCATGCTTCTTGCTGAATAAAACCTGCTTGAGGTTCTTGAGCAATCCCCTCCGAGGAGCAGGGAAGGTCCTGGGGTTCTTTAAGAGCTAGACTCTGTCCTCTCTGTGCTTGGCCTGAGAGAGGAGTCCCGCAGGGGTTGGGCCTGGGGATCTCTGGGTTCACTTTTGATGCTGCCCCAGCCAGGTGCCAGGGGCGGCTTTGGGGATGCAGTGGGGCGGCAGCACTCCCTGCGGCTTCTTGCTTGCCTGGGCCCCCTGTACTGGGTACCAGGCACAGGACTGCGAGCCTCATGGCAGGTTCTTGGGTCCCCTGCTGCTGTCACTTGAACAGCTGGGTTGCCCACGGACCCCGTGTCTGGAGAGCAGGACCAGGGGCCGGCTGACTGAAAGCCCCCCGCAGTGGGGATGAGCGGGAACCGTGGGGTCACACCTTCTGGCTCTCTGCCCTTCCTGCAGAGAAGAAGGATTGTCGGCGGGACCACCGCCCCCCGTGTGCTCAGGAGATGCCCCGCGGCCTGGTGCACCCCAACGTGATCTGCGACGGTTGCAATGGGCCAGTGGTAGGGACCCGCTACAAGTGCAGTGTCTGCCCGGACTACGACCTGTGTGCTGCCTGCGAGGGGAAGGGCCTGCACCGGGAGCACAGCAAGCTGGTTCTCCCTGCTGCCTTTGGGCCCTTCCCTGAGGTGAGCAGGGCTGTGCTGTAGGCGGGGTGGGGGGCATGGAGGGCCAGGAGCTGGAGGTGGGGAGTCCTCTGCTCTGGTGTCACTGGGCCCCTCCGTTCCTCCCCGCCCCCAGGGCTTCTCTCACAGCCGCTGGCTGCGGAAGCTGAAACACGGGCACTTTGGGTGGCCCGGCTGGGAGATGGGCCCACCAGGGAACTGGAGCCCGCGTCCTCCCCGGGCAGGGGATGCCCGGCCCAGCTCTGCAGCAGAACCAGGTGAGGCTTGCGTCTGCTGGCTTCCGATGGGGGAGGTGGCCAGCTGGCGGCCTGAGAGCCTTCCCCATGTCCTGCAGTCCTGCATGGCTGTGGTGGTATCCCTCAGCTCACAGAGCCTGGGGAGTGGGGAGCGTCCCCTTTCTCTTCCTTGCACACATAGAGTGCCCGAGGCTGCTCATTTGTCTGTACTAGCTGAGTGCTCAGCCCTAAACTGCACCCTCATCAAACTGTTTTTTTTTTTTAAAGATTTTATTTATTTGACAAGCTTCTGTTTTTTGTTTGTTTTTTTAAGATTTTATTTATTTATTTATTTGACAGAGAGAGAGAGAGAGAGATCACAAGTAGGCAGAGAGTCAGAGAGAGAGAGAGAGAAGCAGGCTCCCCGCTGAGCAAAGAGCCTGACGCGGGGCTCGATCCCAAGACACTGAGATCATGACCCGAGTCGAAGGCAGCGGCCTAATCCACTGAGCCACCCAGGCGCCCCAAGCTTCTGTTTTTTAAAGTGAGCTCTACACCCAGTGTGGGGTTTGAACTCCTAACCCTGAGCTCTGAGAGTTGTGTGCTCTCCTGACTGAGGCGGCCAGGGGCCCCTGCTCAAGTATTCTGGAGCACAGTCCCGAAGTGAAGAGCTTAACATCTGGCTTGTGTTCCAGAATTTTGGATTCTGGTTCTATTCTGATCTTATTAACTTAATGTCTTCTGATGTCCTCTTTCTTTGGAACAAAGGTGGGGATATTTGATCCTGATGGGGTTTGAGCTAGAACGTGGTCAGTATTGTAAAGTATATGTAGCAAATCCCCCATGGGCTGAGCACCAGGGGCACACAGGAGCCCGGAGCAGGAGAGAGTTCGGGAAGGCTGCCAGGACAAGACCCCCTCTCCCCGGGGGGATGGGGGGGGCACCTGTGAGGAAGGTGATAGGATCATATCAGGTACTGAAGTCTGCTTTGTACATTGTTTGTTTGTTGTTGTTGTTGTTTTTTTTTTTTTTTTTTTTTTTTGGAAACTGAAGCTGCTGGTCCGTCGGAGGATCCCAGTGTGAATTTCCTTAAGAATGTAGGGGAGAGTGTGGCGGCTGCCCTGAACCCTCTGGGTAAGTGGTGGCCTCTGTCCTTTGAGAGCAGCAGTGTTTTACTCGGTGAGGTGGTGGCTGGTGGGTTGCTTGTCACCACTTGGGTTGCCGTGGAGGAATGGTGACTTCCGGGCCCTGAGGGCTGGCCAGCATTTGTTGCTTCACGCCAGCCTTCGCCCGTGCGCTGTACCACAGGCCACTCAAAGTTGAATTCCCTGACACTTTCTGGAACTTTCCCTGTGGAGTGAAGTGGAATCCACAAGTGTTAGGTTGGGATGATCCCAGTAGCCTCTGCTACAGGGCTGGGCCCTGCGGCAGTGGGAGTCCACTAGGACTGAGACTTCTGGTTCAAGGGTGCAGTGGACCCCTGGTCTCTGACTAGAGGCGTGCTCCGCTTTGTGACTGCCATGGCAGCGAGTGTCCACGTGTGAACGGATGCTGATGGGAAGGGGAGGCAGGCCTGTTCTTGCCCCCAGCTTGAGGGCATTTCAGCTCCCCCTCCTTTGGGCGGGGATGGTGCTCAGTGGGGACCTCCTGGCGTTGCTCCTCCGTGAAACTGTGCTGACTGCAGTTTCACACTGGAGTTAAAGGCTCTGGAGAGCAAGGAAAAGAACGGCTGTTTTTAATGCTTTCTAGTGGGATAGCAGAGGGGCGGTGACCAGGTTCTCCTCAGGAGACAAGCTGGTGCTGAAGCCCAGCTGCTGCTCAAGATGCCGTGATGGGAGCCATGATTTGGGGGGATGGGAAGCTTCTCTTTGGAAGCTGGTAAATGGCCAGTGGTTCTCAAGGCTGGCTTGAGCCTCCGAATCACCAACATGGGGTGTTTTGTTTGTTTTTTGGTATGTTTTGGCGTATGGAAACTTGTCTAAAATTACTCTGAAGAACAAAGTCTTTCGCTAAAAGAACAAACCAGACAAGCCGGGGAGTCCCAAACCCCATTCTAGGTCCAGGTAGGGAACCTTGAAACTGCAGAGTCCCAGGTCCACCTTCTGGATTCTGGCAAATTGGTCGTGGGTCAGGCCTGGGAGCTGTGAATTTCAGAGGCTTGCCAGGGACTTTGAGTTCCACTTGCTGTCCATCGTGAGGCCCATCTGAGTGTATGACCTGTTTCAGAACTTGACCCGGATTTCCCACTTGGGACAGAGGGGAATAATTTTGGCCACGCTCAGAGGTGTAGGATAAGGGTAAAGGCCTTTTCAGGTCTTGCAGAGTGGTTGGGAGCTGCTGCGTACCCACTAGGGAGGAGCCTGAAGCTCTCGCACAAGGACAGTTTCAGTACCTATGCCTCTGAGTGGTTTCAGTTGAGGAAAGCCACTTGCGGAATTGATTAAACTCTATAGAACTCGGGGTATTTTCCTTCTTAGGAGGTCCTGACAGCTAGGATGACTCCTATGCTAATGGCCTAGAAGGGACTGTTCCCAGAGCAGGGGCCCAGAGGGACAGCCAGTAACACTTCCCAGAGGGCGGACTATATGAGTGACTCAGCAATTTTAAAGCACGGCCTCAAGGCCTTGTTTGGTAGGTGCCCTGAGAGCCAGCTGAGCAGGTCCACCGCTGAGGCCCAAGACCGCTCCCAGCCTGAGTTTGCAGTCACTGACCTCTGCGACCCAAAACTGCAGGTCCTTTCCTTGTCCCAGGGTCTTCAGAAGACCCTCCTCTTCACAGGCTCCGGGGGAAGCAGGCCACAACCAGTGGTACAGTCTGTAAGCCCTTAGGTCTCAGGTTATCATCTGCTGGAGAAATTGGGGTTCTAGAATCTCTCTGGTTCATTTATGGAAGTCCTGTCATTTGTCCACATAGAAAACCGAGACTGTGTATGGGTGTTTATTGTATTTCCTTCCAATTTTTCTGTTTGCTTGAACCTTTTTTTTTTTTAAGATTTATAAAAAAAAAAAAAAAGATTTATTTAGAGCACGTGTGGGGGAGGGGCAGAGGGAGAGAGCATCTCAGGCAGACTTCCCAGTGCGTGCAGAGCCCGATGCGGGGCTCCACCTCACGACCCTGAGATCGTGACCTGAGTTGAAACTAAGAGCCCGAAAGCTCAACTGACTGAGCCACTCAGACACCCATGCTTGAACCATTCATGACGAAAAGTTGGGGGAGGATAGAAGAAGAAAAAGGACTTAAATATTCAGATGAGGGTATTGGCAGCTAAGCCCGCTTTTATCTCTCTTTGCTCCTCACGCTGTACCAAATTAGCAGTAAAGGGATTAAACACAGGAATATAAAGCAACATGGACAAAGAAAAGGGGGAAAAAGTGCTAGAGAAGGTAAGAAGACCTCACACCTTGAATGGTGGGAAAAGAGTTTGAGGGTGGTGACCAGCAGCGTGGAAACCCACGTGCCTGCTCAGGGGTCCTGGGGCCTGTCAGGAAAGGCCAAGGAACTGGGTAGGGGGTGGTGTGGGTGGTTGAAGGCCGCTCTTCAGGATCATGTGGAGATCACTGGCTGGTCAGCCGGCTGCTGGTCGTTGCCCACACACACACACGAGACCTGATGCTTTGTTGCTGGAGCATTTGACCCAGGGAAACTTCAGCCCTAGGGACACAGGGCAGGGTGAGGCACTAGCCTGAAATTGGGTAGGGGTGTCTGGCTGGGGTGTGAAGGGGCAGTGGGTCTGGCTGGGGTGTCCCTGCTCAGTAGAGGCCGGACAGGCCAGAGCCAGATCCCACAGCTCTGCCGCTTGGGATCCCGCTGCTTGGGCAGACACTCAGCCACCCTCCAGAGGGAGACGAATGATGGCTCTGGCCTCTCCGAGAGGGCCGTGGTAGGGTCCAAAGGCCACGGTCTCCAGTCTTTTGGGCACTTCCTGCACATGGACGAGAAGGAACTTGGGGACAGGCTTTACAGGAGAGAGAATGTCAGCATCCAGCTTTTCCATCCTTGAAAAAAGAACAAGATACAACTGGTATCTTAAGAGCAGATAAACAGTTCAAGAACATTTTTTTTTTTTTTTTTTTTTTTTTTAGAAATTAAGAAAAATAGCCAGAATAAAGAACTTTAAAAGAAGGCTTAGATTTTAAGGTTACTTCAAGGAAATACTCCAAAAACAAAATAGAGGTGAGAAGAGAGAAAAGGTGAGAAGAATCAAGGATTAATTCCTGGATGCCCAGGGTAGGACAGCTAACAGGAATTCTGTGAAGAACGCAGACAAAACTGAAGGAAGGAAATGAACAAAGAATATAAGACCATCTTGGCCCAGAGGACATTAACCTCTAGATTGAAAAGGACTCCAAGTGCCCTGGCCAGTGACCAGAAAAGATTCCACTCCAGACCTCATTGTCCTGGCGCAGAATCCTCTGGAGAACGGGAGGCTCTGGAAATGCTCCAGGTTACTCTAAGAGCTCGAGAGTTCCAGGGGCCAACACCGGAAGACTGTGGATCAACCAGTGACTGTGAACGTCTGAACAGAACTGGCTTCTCAACCTTGAGCGCCATTCCCAGCTGAAACGCTTAACGTATGAGGGCAGAGCAAAGCTGTATGTAGTGGCGTTCACCTGAATGCGGAGTGTGGTTTTCACTGAAGAGTTTCTGAAAGGACAGGGGAAGGGGAGCTAAGTGTTGATCTAGAACAAGAAGCAGTGAACTCGAGCCATCAGAGAAAAGGTGGCGTGGGGTGAAAGCTGTCTTTGGGGAGTGGGTGGGCTGTGTGTTGGGGCCAGGAATCTCTGCTTGAGCCTTCTGGAATGGTTGGAGTCTAAGCTGGGGGCATGTGGCCGTCTGAAAAATTAATTAGAAACAGCATCAGTGACTCTGCCCTCCGTCCCCTCAGTGGGCACGTGCACCCTTGTGAGGGGCTGCAGGCGACCTGCTGGCTGGCCCAGGCTTCCCTCCTAGTGGGCTTCCCACAAGGCCAAGCAGGATTCTTGGGTTTCCTGTCATTGCGCCGCAACCCCCCACCCAACGTGTGAGGCTTCGTGTGGTCCTGGGCGCTGTGGCTGGGGCTCTCTGGCCACATCTGCTATGTGGCTCCCTGTTTCTAGCCCGCTGCCCACATGGGGCAAACGGGGGCTCTTTATGGGCTTTCTGGCTCCAGTGCTGACCTGGGATGTTCACTGAGATTAGGTTGCATTAACTTGGAAGAAGAGGAAGGGCCAGTTAAGGTGCACAAGTCAGCAGACATGTGCTGGGAGCCAAGGTTTGGGGCCAGGGTACAGGCAGCAGTTAGCCCTTGGGGATCCTGAAGGGCAGATGAACGGCCATCTGCCTTGTGGCGGCGGTGTATGCTGGGTCCCTTCCCCACTACTCTGTGGGGCCACCTCCTACGCTGTGGGGTCCCCTCCCCACTACCCTGGGTCCCCAGCCAGGAGGCCCTCTGGAGACCTCAGAGGTGTTTGCTTCCTCCTCCGTCTCTGCAGGCATCGAAGTGGATATTGATGTGGAACACGGGGGGAAAAGAAGCCGCCTCACCCCTGTCTCTCCAGGCATCTCCAGCACCGAGGAGAAGTGCGGCTCTCAGCCGAGCAGCTGCTCTTCAGACCCCAGCAAACCGGATGGGGACCCAGAGGGCGTGGCGCAGTCCTTGGCGGAGCAGATGGACAAGGTTGCCCTGGAGTCAGGGCCACCCGAGGCAAGTGCTTCCTACCTCGACCCCCGGCCTGCACACAGCCCACCAGTCTGCGTTCCTGGCAGAGGGCCGTCTAGGGCGTTTGTGTCGTTCTGCAAACCCGCTGCTTGAATGTTCCTTACCATTTGCAGGAGTGGAGGCTGGGGGCAGGTGGGCTCGGTGCAGGGGTCCTGTGTGCTCACGGGATTTCTGTTCCAGGAGCAGATGGAGTCGGATAACTGCTCGGGAGGAGACGAAGACTGGACTCATTTGTCTTCAAAGGAAGTGGACCCGTCTACAGGGGAACTCCAGTCTCTACAGATGCCTGAATCTGAAGGGCCAGGCTCTCTAGACTCTTCCCAGGAAGGGCCCACGGGACTGAAGGAAGCTGCGTTGTACCCGCATCTGCCACCAGGCAAGTGGCTTCAAGCAGTTGTTTCTGCCTCTTTCTCTCTGAACATCCCCTCCCCTCTTTTTAGCGTCTGGACCCAGAATCACGAAGGCCGTCGGACTTAGAGTACGCCTCCAGTTTCCCTGAGGAAGGTGTCGACCTCTGGGCGGGGTCCATGGCCAGGGTCCCTTCTGAGCCAGGCAGGACACCCAGCAACGTGGAGAGGTGGTGTGTGTGCGGCAGTAAGACCCGGTGGCGACTGTGGCAGCCTGGAGCACAGCTGAGTAGCAGGGGACAGCTGATCCCTTGCTCAGGCTCGTTATTCTCACAATAACATTAAACAGTAAAACTGGTGAAAACACACCTGTGGGCCACATTTGGCCCTTTGGGCTACTGATACTAATCTCTGCCTTGGAGCAGGGACAGCAAGCTATCACTTATAGGCCAAGAACTGTTGTTTTAAAAAAAAAATTTTTACTTATTAGAGAGTATGAGCAGGGGGAGGGTGCGGGCAAAGGGAGAAGCAGGCTCCCTGCTATGCAGGGAATCCAATGCGGGCCTCGATCCCTGGACCCTGAGATCATGACCTGAGCCGAAGGCAGACACTTAACTGACTGAGCCCCTAGGCAGGTGCCCTGTTTTTTCACTTGGATATTGGTTGGGAAGAGGTCAAGATGTGAAAACTGGAAGAAGGTCAGATGTCCGTATTCGGGATGGAAGTTGCCGTGGAGCATGGCCGCGGCCTTCTGTTCAGACTCTGCAGTGTTTGCTGTAATGGCAGAAGCGAGTTAGGAGACCATACAGCCTTGCAGAGCTGCTCAAAATCCTCACCATCTGGCCTTTTCTGGAAAGCGCTTGTCTGGCTGGGAGGGTCGCTATGCCGGGCAGAGGGCTCGTGGAAGGGCTGGTCCCTTGGGTGCTGGCTGGCTGCCCCCCTCACGGCTTCTGTCCTCCTTCTGGCAGAGGCTGACCCCCGGCTCATCGAGTCCCTGTCACAGATGCTGTCCATGGGCTTCTCCGACGAAGGCGGCTGGCTCACCAGGCTCCTGCAGACCAAGAACTACGACATCGGGGCGGCGCTGGACACCATCCAGTATTCGAAGCACCCGTTGTGACAGCTTCTGCCCCTAGTCCCGTCCCCCTTCTTGTCTCCTGGTCGTGTTGAGCTAGTGTAGAACAGCGGGGCCCTCTCAGGGCCAGTTTCTCTGCATTCTTCTTCCAGAATCGGGGGTGGGGATGTACCAAGCCATCCAGGGCAGTAACGCAAGTGATGGGAGGGGGAGGCCCACGTGTGTGGCTGCTGATGTCGGAGAAGCGTCTGCCGGCTCCTGTGGGTGGACGAAGAGTCCTTGCTGGGAGGACGCGGAGGCCCGATGGCCTTCTGCTGCTCTCCCCCCACCAGGATCACACCAGCAGTCCAGAATGTCTTGCCTAATGGTCTCTGCTTTTTCTTTTTTTAATGACTATAATAGTAAGCTGACCTATAGTTGATTTTCACCAGAAACCTGATCGGCTCCAAGTTCAGAGTGAGGACAGCAGACATTCTGTCAGGTGGGGCAAGAGTGAGGATGGGGAGGACAGGGCAGACAAGGCAGTCCAAGCCTGGGCTTCTTGAATCTGTGACTGAGGAGGGGTTCAGAGAGGGAGGCTGGTGCTCACAGAATACCGCCTGTTCCATAACCACTCTAATTCTCTCACTTTTGAATATGGCTGTTGCTTTCACAGTAAGAAAACCCGTTTGTAACCATTCTGTTGCTGTGTTGCAAACAATCTGTAATTAAATGGTAATTAAATGGTATAAGCACTTTAATCCAAGATGTTGCAACCAGAGACGACTTGATAGTTTGTTCTTGTTGACAGTTTGTATAAATCATCCCTGGTCCTTTTTTTTTTTTTTTTTTTTTAAGATTTTATTTGAGAGCGAAAGTGAGGGAGAGAGGGAGGGAGGGAGGGAGGGAGGGATGGAAGCATGAGCAAGGGGAGGGGCAGAAGGAGAAGCAGACTCTCCCTTCCCTGTCCCCCGCAACCCCCAGGCAGGGAGCCAGATGCAGGACTCGATCCCAGGACCCTGAGATCATGACCTGAAGGCACAGGCTTTACCAACTGAGCCTCTCAGGTACTGCCCCCCTCCCATCCTATTTAAAAGCTAATTTTTTTTTTTTTTGGCAGTGGCCAAGAGGTCCAGGGGATAAGGGCTCATGTAACATGTGTCCGGGTGGGTAACCTTGTTTAAGTCACTTCACAGATCATCCTCAAAGTCCTCACCAGTTTTAAAAAGGTCACATAGTCGCACAAGTGGGGACTCCTGTACTCCTGTGACGAAGGGACTGCCCTTTGCCAGAGGACCAGTGTCCCGTGGTTGTCCGGAAGGCTTTACACAGGGCCTCTGAGACCCCGATGTGAAAGTGTGTGCAGGCCAGGGAAGTTTGGGTGCACCGAGTGGCCTGCTGGAGTGCCCTTCCCTTGGGGTCTGGACCCATAGGGTCCCCTGCTCAGCCAGTGCTGCCTCAGCATGCTTGGGGTCTCTCTGTAGGGCCAGTGAGGGCTCCATGTCTGCACGTGGGCCATTTCCAGGTGGCAGAAGGAATCGTTCCCACTTGGAAGATGTAGCTCTGACCTGTGGGGCCAGACGTGGAGAACCCACCCGAGGAACAGTTTCCCTGTCCTTGTGGCCCCCGCCTTCTTTGACCTTCCCCGCCAGGCCAGCTTCGTCCTGCAATGGAAATGACAGGAGAGAACCATGTCCTCTATTCTGAACAAGTGCCAGTGGCCTGGCAAGACCAAGGGAGGGGAGGGAAGGATCCCCACGCCTGCACTGCTGCTTTCTCCTCTCCGCCTTGAGGCTCCCACACGTCTCACTCTCTGTTCCACCTATTCTTCCTGCTCTCATCTGGTGGGTTAGCAAAGCAGGGCAAACAAATGCCCTCACCACCACCACCACCAGATTTCATGACCGGGCTTCCCTCAAGAGAATATTCCCACGGAAGCCTTAGAATCAGGTGCCTGAGACCATCTAGAAAGGGTGGAAGAGCTTCCGTCCTGTCTGCTCAGTGCCGGCAGATATGAAAGTCTCCGGAACCACGGGGAGGGTTTGGAGCTGTGGGAGTGGCTGCAGAGGACCCCAGGAGGAAGCAACCGCAGCACCGGGTCCTGACTGCCTATAGAGGAAGGCTCACGATGACAGGCAGGACCCTGCATCACAACCCCAGGGCGGTGTGGAAGAGGCTCGTGGTGCTCTGTTCCAGACGCAGTGCCCCTGACCTGCCGGGACTCCACTCAACTATGGTGCAGCCTGAGTTCCTCCCCTTCAAAACAAACTGCGCCCGTGTGAGCCTTCCCTGTGAGAATGCAGCTGAATGTTAACCTTGGGCCTGGCCCATCAGTAACTGCCATTATTCTATGACTCAGAGCTTCAGGGCCACACAGCTAGACGCAACATCAAAGTCTGACCTTTGCACTACCAGTTGAAGCTGGGCAGGCTGGCCTTGGCCTTGTTGGGGGATGGCAGAGACCGATGCCCGGCAGAGGGCCTTGGCCTCCGTGCCTGTGGCTCCTGTGAGACAACAGCTGAGCCTGCATTCTGCGGCCTTAAATGTGCAGTGGGGTCTGGCCTGCCAGGCGGGAAGCCTCTAGAATGAGCAGCGGTGTGGGGATGGCGTGGTGGGGTGGAGTGTGGGGTGCAGGGCAGGAGGACCCTGAGCTTACCTCTTACCACAGACACACCGAGGCAACAACTGCACGTATTGCAACTAACTGAAGACGCTGTGAAGCCAGCAGGACTGACTGTCTACGGCTGGCTGTAGCAAGGTCACATCACAAACGGTAGGAGGGGTGGACGTGTGGTCAGGAACCAAACCCCTGGAGTGACTGGCCACAGATGGGAAGGGCCTCACAAGCTCTGAGAACATGGGGTCAGACCCCACACTGGGCATCCCCGGCCTTGGGGACCTGCACTGGGCAAACCAGTCCCTGCATCACATCCGGCTTTGAAAATCTGGGGCCTAACACCCAGAGCTGGAGGGTGACAGGACACTAAGTCCCTGCCCTTAAAAAGCCAACATGCTGGGGCGCCTGGGTGGCTCAGTAGGTTAAGCCTCTGCCTTCAGCTCAGGTCATGATCTCAGGGTCCTGAGATCGAGTCCTCCACCGGGCTCTCTGCTCGGTGGGGAGTCTGCTTCCCTTCCTCTCTCTCTGCTGCCTCTCTACCTACTTGTGATCTCTGTCAAATGAATAAATAAAATCTTAAAAAAACAACAACAGAAAAACCAACATGCTTAAGAGCCCAGCCCAACACTGCATGGAAATAGCAGTCGGAAAAAGCACCCGGTATGCATGTGAAGGTTTAACGACTAATTTTAGGATGTGTGTTGGCAGGCCAGGGAGCTACAGTTTCCCCCCCCCCGGAATAACAGTACTGGCGGGGGGAGCATTTCACTTGCCCTGCCCCGGCCTGGACGAGCAAGTGCTCGCGGGAGCCAGCTCCATCCCCGTGCCAGCTCCAGGTGGGTGCTCTGCTCCAGCACCCCTTCGGTCTTACTCCACCCAACCCCCCTGCCTGCAGAGTGGCTCCTGCCCTGGGGGTGGGGGCAGGGACCAGTGTGCCAGCCTGCCCTCCTGGCTAGCTATGAAGGGGGCAAGCCCGGTGCTCTAGTGCCCCCACTGCTATTGTGGGGCTGACTCAGGCCCTGCTCCTGAGAACCCCTGGTGGCTGCGGCTGGACCTCTAAGGTGCTGGGAACAGACCGTGCCCGTGTAGCCGCAGCAGGGAAGCAGGGCACTGCGGCCAGCCCCACCTGCAAGCACGCCCATAGTGGCCACAGTTCAGACACAACAGGGGCACACCGCTCACAGGGGACACCCCTAGCACCACGGCATGGTTCTGCTGACCATGTGGGACTGCACTACAGAGCAGCACAGGAACGCTTCTCCATGAAGCCACTATTTGCAAGAGCAGGAGACAGCTGACCTACCTAATCTATAGAAACAAATAGAATCAGACAAAATGAGGAGACAGAGGACCATGTCCCAAATGAAAGAATGGGACAAAATCACAGAAAAAGAACTAAACAAAATGGAAATAAGCAATATGCTGGATAAACAGTTCAAAACAATGGTAAGAAATGGTTGCTGAACTTGAGAGGTAAGTGGGTAAACTCTGAGACTGTCAACAAAGAGATAAAAATGGTAAAAAATACACCAGAAGGAATTGGTGGCAGATTAGAGGATGCGGAAGACCGACTCAGCGACCTCGAAGACAGGGTCATGGAAAGCACCATGCTGAACGCAAAAATAATGAGAAATGAGACCAGGTGAGAGGACCTCTAAGATACCAGCAAACTTCACAACATTCACATTGTAGGGGTCTCAAAAGAAGAAGAGAGATGCGGCAGAAAATTTATCTGAAGAAACAATAGCTAAAATCCTCCCTAATCTGGGGAAGGAAACAGATATCCAGAACTAGGAAGCACAGAAAGCCCCAAACAGGATTCCCACACAGGACATAATGAAGATGGCAAAATCAAAGAGAAGATTTTTTCTATTTATTTGATAGAGATCACAAGTAGGCAGAGAGGCAGGCAGAGAGAGAGAGGGGGAAGCAGGCTCCCTGCTGAGCAGAGAGCCCAATGCGGGGCTCAATCCCAGGACCCTGAGATCATGACCTGAGCCGAAGGCAGAGGCTTAACCCACTGAGCCACCCAGGCACCCTTCAAAGAGAAGATCTTAAAAGCAATCAGAGCAAAGCAAACATACATACAAGGGAAACGCCATAAGGCTATATGCTGATTTTCTGTAGAAACTCTGCAGGCCAGAAAAGAGTGGCATGACACACTCGAAGTGCTGAAAGGAAAAACCCACAGTCAGGAATATTCTACCTGGTAAGACCGTTATTCAGACTTTTAAACGTGCTAAATAGTTCCCCAGACCAAATTCAAAGGATCACCACTAAATCAACCTTTACAAAAAATATTAAAGGAACTTTAACAAGAAAGAAAAGCCCTTAAGTGGAGGAAAATTATGAAGGGAAAAAATCCAACAGGGGAAAGCAAACATCTAGTAAAGGTAGTGGGTTAATCACTTATAAAGCCCCTATGGAGATTAAAATGCAAAAGTAGTAAAATCAGTGATATCTACAGATAGTAGTCAAGGCACACACACAAAAGATATAAAATAAACACATAAAATGTGGAGGGGGAAGTAACAATTTATGGCTCTTAGAATGTGTTTGAACTTATGCAGCCATTAATTTAATACAGACTGCCATACGTACAGCTCTTGTTCTGTATGAACCCAACAGTAATCACAAATCAAAAATCTAGGATAGTTAAAAAAAAAAACTACAAAAAACTGGGGCGCCTGGGTGACTCAGGTTAAGTGTCCAGCTCTTGATTCCGGCTCAGGTGGTGAGGGCAGGGTTGTGGGACTGAGCACCATGTTGGGCTCCACTGCCCTCAGCAGGGAGTCGGCTCCAGATTCTCTCTCCCTCTGCCCCCGCCCCCACCGACACTCTCTCTGTAAAATTAAAAATCCTAAAAAAAAGAAAAAAAAAAGCTATGACAGATGCACAAAGAATAGAAAGGAACCTAAGCACAACACTAAGGAAAGGAACAGAGAAGAACCACGAAAACAACCAGGAATAACAAAATGGCAGTAAACACGTACTATTGATAATTATCTTAAATCGTCTCAGTGCTCCAGTCAAAAGGTATGGGGTAACTGAACGGATAAAAAGGCTATGTGCTGCCTACAAGAGTCACTTCAGACCTAAAGACAGACTGAAAGTGAAGGGACAGGAAAAGATACACCATGCAAATGGAAGTGAAAAGAAAGCTGCAGTAGCAATACTTCATCAGAAAAAGTAGACTTAAGGACTATATGGGCATTACATAGTGATAAAGGGATCAGCCCAACAAAAGGAGGTAACAGCTGTAAGTATCCGTGCACCCAACATCAGAGGAACACCTAAACCCGTAAGTATTAACAGACGAAGGGGAGAAGTTGACAGTAATAGAATAATTGTAGGGGACTTTAACGCCTCTATTACATCGATGGACAGATTATGCACATGGAAAATCAATAAGGAAATGGTGGCTTTGAAAGACACAGAGGTACTTAGCAGACACATACAGAACATTCCATCTAAGAAAAGCAGAATACATATTCTTTTCAAGTATACACGGAACTATCTCCAGGAGAGGTCACATGTTAGGCTCCGAAACAAGTCTCAATAAATTTAAGAAGATTGACATCACATCAAACATCTTTTCCAACCATACTCTATGAAACTAAATCAATGACCAGAAAAGAACTGGAAAAAACACAAACATATGGAGGCTAACAACATGTTACTAAACAACCAGTGGCTCAACCATGAAATTAAAGAGGAAAAAAAAAATACACGGAGATTAAAGAAAATGAAACACAATGGTCCAAAATCTTTGGGATGCAGGAAAATCAGTTTTAAGATGGAAGTTTATAGCAATACAGGCCTCCCTCAAGAACAATAAAAATCTCAGGGGATACCTGGGTGGCCCAGTCAGCTAAGCATCTGCCTTCAGCTCAGGTCATGATCCCACGGTCCTGGGATGGAGCCCCGCATCATGCTCTCTGCTCAGTAAGGAGCCTGCTTCTCCCTCTCCATCTGCCCCTGTTCCATGGTCTCTCTCAAATACATAAATAAATACAATCTTTTAAAAAAGGAGAACGATAAACATCTCAAATAATCTAATCTTACACCTTAAAGGAACTAGAAAGAAAAAGAACAAAGCCCAAAGTTAGTAGAAGGAAGGACTCAAAAACAGAGCAGCAAAAAAGGAAAAAGAGACTAAGAAAACAACAGGAAAGACAAATGAAACCAAGAGCTGGTTCTCTGAAAAATAAAATTGGTACATCTTTAGCTAGACTCATCAACTAAACTCAAATACATAAGATCAGAAATGAAAGAGGAGAGGTAGCAACCATCATCACAGAAACACAAGACTCTGAGACTACCATTAAAAAATTATATGACAACAAGTTGGACCGCCTAGAAGCATTACATAAATTCCTAGAAACAAATCTTTCAAAAATGAATCAGGAAGAAATAGAAAATTTGAACAGACCAATTAGTAGTGATGAAATAGAATTTGTAATAAAAAAAATTCCCAACAAACCAAAGTCCAGGACCAGAAGGCTTCACAGGTGAATTCTAGCAAACATTTAAAGACTTAATACTTATTTTCTTTACACTACTCCAAAAAATTGAAGAGGAAAGAAAATTTCTAAATTCATTTTATGAGCCTTCTACCAGCATCACCCTGATACCAAAACCAGAAAAGGCACTATGTAAAAAGAAAATTATGGACCAAAATCCCTAATGAACATAGATGCAAAAATCGTCAACAAAATCTCAGTAACCCAAATTCAGTAATACATTAGAAGGATCATTCAGCACGATCAAGCAGGATTTATTCCAGTTACACCAGGGTCATTCAATATTTGCAATTCAATGGGACATATCGCATCAAGACTAAAGATAAAAACCATATAGTCACCCCAACAGATGCATAAAAAGCATCTGTCAAAATACAGCATCTACTCAGGATAAAAAAAAAAAAAACAAAACTCTCAACAAAATGGGTTTGGAGGAAACATACTTCAACATAATAACAGCCACAGATGTCAAACCCATAGTTAACACCATACCAAATGGCACAGAAGTGAAAGCGTTTCCTCTAAGAACTCAGGAACAAGACAAGGATGTCCACTCTCACTACTTCTATCCAACACAGTACTAGAAGTCCTATCACAGCAGTCAGACAAGGAAAAGAAATAAAAGGCATCTGAATTGGTAAGGAAGAAGTAAATTCCCTATTTACAGGTGACATGATACTTTATACAGAGAACCCTAAGGACTCCACCTACAAACTTCTAGAACTGATAAATGAATTCAGTGAAGTTACAAAATGAATATACAGAAATCTGTTGTGTTTCTATACACTAATAACGAAATAGCAAAAAGAAAAAAAAAACAAAAATAAAAAACAAAAAGGGAGGCCTGGCTCACTTGGTTAAGCGTCTGCCTTCGGCTCAGGTCATGATCCCAGGATCCTGGGATGGAGCCCTGCACTGGGCAGGGAGCCTGCTTTTCCCTCTCCCCACCCACCTCGTGTTCTCTCTTGCTATTGCCTCTCTCAAATAAATAAATTAAAAAAAAAAGAGTAAAATACTTAGGAATAAATTTAACCAAGGAGGTGAAAGGTCCATACTCTGAAAACCAAGATGCTGATGAAAGAAACAAGATGACACAAACAAATGGAAAGATAAACCATGCTCATGGATGGGAAGGGCCAATATAGTTAAAATGTCCATACTACCCTAAGCATTCTATGAAATTCAGTGCAATCCACAAGAAAATACCAATACTATTTTTCACAGAACTCGAACAGATAATCCTTAAATTTGTATGGGATCCAAAAGACCTTGAATAGCAAAAGCAAACTTGAGAAAGAAAAATACCTATCCCAGATTTCAAGATATAGTACAAAGGTATCGTAATCAAAACAGAATGGTTCTGGCATAAAAAGCTGACACATAGATCAATGGTACATAACAGAAAGTTCAGAATTAAACCCACAATTCTATGGCCAGATAATCAAGGATGAAAGAGGCAAGAATATACAATGGGCCAAAGAGAGTCTCTTCAATGAAAGGTGGTGAGAAAATGGGACCGCTTTCTTACATGATATGAGAAAATAAATTCAAAGTGGATTAAAGACCTAAATGTGGGGCGCCTGGGTGGCTCAGTGGGTTAAGCCGCTGCCTTCGGCTCAGGTCATGATCTCAGGGTTCTGGGATCGAGTCCCGCATCGGGCTCTCTGCTCGGCGGGGAGCCTGCTTCCCTCTCTCTCTCTCTCTCTGCCTGCCTCTCTGTCTACTTGTGATCTCTCTCTGTCAAATAAATAATAAATTAAAAAAAAAAAAAAAAAAAAAAAGACCTAAATGTGAGAAATGAAACCATGAAACTCCTAAAAGAAAACATAGCCAGTAAGCTGCTGGACATTGGCCTTAGCAACGTATTTATGGTTATGTCTTCTCAGGCAAGGGAAACAAGAGCAAAAATAAAATACTGGGAGTACATAAAAATAAAAAGCTTTTGCATAGTGAAGGAAGCCATTAACAAAATGAAAAGACAACATACTGAATGGAAGAAGATTTTCACAAACAATGTACCTGAAAACATCCTTAATATATAAAGAACTTATAAACACCAAAACCCCAAATAATCCAATTAAAAAATGGGCAGAGGACCTGAATAGACATTTTCCCAAAGAAGAGATACAGATAGGTAACAGACACATGAAAAGATGCTCAACATCACTCACCATCAGGGAACTGCAAATCAAAACCCCGAGATTATCCTCACACCTGTCAGAATGGGTAGTACCAAGAAGACAAGAAATAACAAGTATTGGGGAAGATGTGGAGAAAGGGAACTCTTGTGCAGTGTTGGTGGAAATGTACATTGGTGCAGCCATTGAGGAAAACTGTATGGAATTTCTTCCAAAAATTAAAAATAGAAAATCATATGATCCAGTAATTTCATTACCCATGAGAGCAACACTAGTTGAAAAGATCTACGCACCCCTATGTTTGCTGCAGCATTATTTACAACAGCCAAGATAGGGATGCAGCCCAAGTGTCCACTGATGGGTGAATTGAAAGAGAAGATGTGGTGTGTACCTACATAATGGAATATTACTCAGGCAGAAAAAAGAACTCATAAGTACAGAGAACCGGTGGTGGCCCAAGGGGAAGGGGACGAAGGGATGGGCAAAACAGATGAAGGGTATTGAGTGGTACAAACTTCTGGTGAAAAATAAGTAAGGAGATGAAAAATATAGCAGAGGGCATAGAGTCAGTAATATTGTAACAACGTGTGCCGATGGACGATGACTGGCCTGGTGAGCACGGACTCAAGTACTAAACTGCCAGATCACTGTGTTGTGCCCCTGGAAGTAATATACCATCATCTGTCAACCATACTTCAAAAATGAAAATAGAAACAAGACCGGGGGGGGGTGCCTGGGTGGCTCAGTGGGTTAAAGCCTCTGCCTTCAGCTCAGGTCATGATCTCAGGGTCCTGGGATCGAGCCCTGAACTGGGCTTTCTGCTCAGCAGGGAGCCTGCTTTCTCCTCTCTCTCTGCCTACTTGCGATCTCTGTTAAATTAAAAAACAAACAGAAAAACAAAAGAGCAGGTCCTAGGTGAGGACAGTGCCTCGATGCACAAGGACCACCTGGGTGGGTGACGACGAGGCTGAGAACAGCTCTTTGGAAGTCTGGGGCAGGTCCCATGCTGGACAGTCAGACAAAGACCTGCCCCGGCACGTCAAGGGAAGAGAATGGTCCTGACTCAGAAAAGCCCTACTGCTCAACCTTGGTTGATTCCAAGGCAACAAGCTGTCCTTGTGCCCAGCAGCTCACATCACTGAGACTCGGCATGGCAGGGAGATGGTCAGGCCAGAGAACGAGGATGGTTTAAGTCAGAGCAGACAAAACACTCGGGTAGTTAGCAATTCTTTGTGTGTTTCATGGTTACCGGGACCAGAAGAGAAACACTGTCCTTAATCACTGACCTTCTGGGGCTCCAAGGTAACCTCAGAATCACCTAGGTTCTGGACATCAGGGCTGGGTGGAGGCTGGCCTGTGCTCTGGCTCCATTTCCTGGTAGAGAGAAAGCACTGCCAAGAATCCAGTCCTGTCACCATACTTGGGGTCATCCCAGCACAGGTAGGGGCCTGTCCTCCCATACAGCCTCCCACCCAGGTGGCCGCTCAACTTCTGCTCGGCTGCCAAGAGCAGGCTGCCCGATGACACCCAAGGCAGCCCACTTCTCTGCCCCAGAGCTTGTAGTTGCTAGAAAGTTCTTACTTTGAACTGGAATCTAACTCCCAATATCACTTGCCCTGTAGGGGCCACCCTGGTTCTAGACCAGGTACTGTCTCCGAAGACTCATGGAAACTAGAGGAGCACAGACCTACAAAAGGTCAGGTCTTCCCTGCTGTAGGCTACAAGCTCCCAGAACCGAGAACCACCCTGGCCACACTGCACTTTGTGTGCAGTCACAAGGATGTGAGCACCATAAAAGGCGCCTGTGCTGGCATCCTACCCGACCCTGACCACCACACAGCAGCACTTGGGACCCCGCAAGGCCAAGAAGGGCTTGGTGGTGACGGCACCTCCCACCAGGCTGCTCTACGCTGCTGACTGCCAGAGGCCACTTGTCACTCCCTGTGAGACACCGTGGGGACAGGGCGGTGGCTGGATCAGTGACGAGCTCGGCACCTTTTTTTAGGCAGGCCTGTGTTGAAGGAAGGCTCTGGCTTCTCTGTCCTGGACGAGGGTGGGCTCTCGAAACACACGCCTCCTTCCATCCCCAGCCCTTTCGAGTCTTTTTCCAGATACTTCAGCCAGCGGTTCTCTGAGGACTGGGGTTTTTCCTGCAGGATTGGGAAGCAAGTTTATTCTCAGGACCCATATCTGCCCTGGCACCAGGAAAGGCATTGTGTGTGTGTGTGTGATGGGGGGTGAAAATGGGGAGATGGACGTCCTATGGCACACTGGGGGCTGTGCACTGGCACAGAGCGTGGGAAAGCTGCTGGACACGACTCATCAAGGAACTTTCCAAATGTCCACGCTCCTGGACCTAGTGGTTCCAAAGGAAGACAAAAGCACAAAAAGGCTCATCCAAGTGACATAAATCAGAGTGAAAACTCACCACAGCAAAAATCTGGAAATAATCTACATGCCCATTCATCATGGGGTAAGTACCTCCACTATATTCTGTAGATACTGGGCATCACTGCAGACTCTACAGCAAGGGAACAACACACGTGAAAACTCCGGGGCGCAAACTAGGATTTCTCATAATCGTGATGATGTGAGATGGAGTCCCTCAGCAGACAAAACCGGAAACAGAGCGCCAACCATGTGAGAGTTGTGTTAAAGTGGCGTATGAGCAACACTCCCGTTTATAATAAAAATATGGAGGGCACATGAGTGGCTCAATGGGTTAAGCCTCTGCCTTCGGCTCAGGTCATGATCTCGGGGTCCTGGGATTGAGCCCCGCATCGGGCTCTCTGCTCAGCAGGGAGCCTGCTTCCCTCTCTGTCTCTACCTGCCTCTCTGCCTACCTGTGATCTCTCTCTCTGTCAAATAAATAGATTTAAAAAAAAAATCTAAAAAAAAAATATGGAAAGCCAGCAGAGGGAGGACGTTGCCAATGCGATTCTGTGAGCAGAGACGGGATCTGTCCTCCGGTGGGCGGGGAACCTCTGACAGCTGTTCCCATGCCCCGGGCCCTGGCAGGACAGTGTTCCGTGTACCCACAGCACCCTGTGTACCCATGGTGTCACCTCCTCCGTCACTCAAGCTCTGACACACACCACCCACCCACCATGGCCTGAGCACCTACTTTACTGGGCACTGGGGCAGAAAACTGGATGGGGGCCCCATGGGGAGGCTCTGTCTGGAGAAAGGGAACATGAAAGCCAGGGACTCTGCAACAGCATCTTTCCCCTAGCTGAGGTGTGCCCAGAGCGCAACGGGGCCATGGGGAGAAACACGAGGAGGTGAAGTTCAGGTGAAGTTCAGAGAGCTCCTAGCCAAAGACAACGCCCTTTTCAGAGTCCCGTAATAACCACTACACACGGCTGTCTCCAGCCTCACCAAAGGGATGGGTTTACTTTGTGTTCCCTGCAGCTTTAAGCCAGTGTGTGTTACGGACAGCATTTGTTGCACAAAAGACCAACAAGAGAACCCCTCTGGGACATACTTACCTGCACACTCTCACGCTCAGCCTGCCTGGGCCCCGCATTTTCCTCTTCATCAACATTTCCAGGTTCTTCCAGAGACCTCAGTGAAAGATTATACATGTGTCCTTAGTGAAATGACCCGGGAGACAAAGGGCAAGGAGATGGAGATGCCAGGATGTGCATACTTGACAATGGATATCAAGGACTGCTCTAGGGATCTTAGGATCTTATGTCTGTTGTTTTGATGTAATCTGGTGATACTCAAACAGTTCAGAAGGGCCTGCGAGGAGGGACCCTTTGTTGTTCAGATTTAGGCTGGTCAAGCCGTCCATCAACAAGAAAGGTGACACGGGCAGAAAGGGCCGACTCTTCACCTAGACAGACCTGTGTTTGCATCCTGGCTTTGCAAGTGACTGCCCGTCACTGTGACAGTGTGACTTTGGGTTCGTCAGTGTACCCCAGTTCCCTCTCCACAAACACAAGATGGCGTGGGTGACTATGAAGATGAAAGAGATGACATGTGCCCGTGCCTTGCTGAGGGTCTGGGATAGAGGAACGTCAGCGGAAGCCTTATAGCAGAGTCCCTCCCGTCAGCAAAGGCGAGGAGGTGTCCGCTGCACAGTTATACAAGTATGTCTTCAGAGTTCTACCTTTATGAGTGAGGATAGACACTGTGTGTGTGTCACAGTGACTTCTGCCAGTCTCCCTGGGGCAGCAGGGTCCTCTTGACACATAGAGAGTGGGGGGCCATGGCCTCCATGGCCTCTGAGGGGCATGACTGGCCAGGAGAACACTTACTGTGCCTGCGCCGGAGGCTGGAGCAAAGCCACGCGCCCCCCACGTCGGACAGGGTGGTTACATCGAACCATCAGACGGGACCTCTCTCCAGTGAGCGGCCGAGTGTGGGCATCTGGTCTTCAGTTTCTTCACTGGTACGCAGACATCCATGATCTTCACAGAGCGATTATAAAGAGGCAACGGGAGCATGCACATCCAACACCTACCCGGCCATGGGGCTGATACTCTGGCGTTCACTTGAGCCGTGTCCTACCAGCTACCGGCCAGACCTCTGCTCACCTTTCTGATTCACGGACTCAACTCCAACAAAGGACAGTTCTCAACAGTCTGAAGATAGCAGTCTGTCTTCTCGCTTTAAAGTTACCACTGAGAAGTTCGGCCTCTGCTGTTCCTTTGTAGGCAATCTCTCTTTTCTCCAGCTACTTTTCAGCTCTTCCCTTTGTCTTCTGTGTTCTGTAATTTTATCATGTTCCTGTGTCTAAGGGCAGATTTTTTTTAACCTTAAAAATTAACTTAAGGTAGGACATACACTAAAATTTAAGTGTATAGTTAGATGAGCTTTGATGAATTATATCTTTGAAACTATTATCCAATTAAGATTGAGAAAAAAAATTTTAATTGAGATATAATGGACAACATATGGAAAATTTTCATCACCCCCAGAAATTCTCATATGTGTCTTTAGAGGCAATTCTCCTCTACCTCAGAAAACCACTGATCCCTATAATATGTAGACTTTTGTGTCTGGCTTCTCTCACTTAGCAATGTTTCTGAGATTTGCCTGTTATTTTGAATATTGTATCATCCCACTGCAGGAACATACCTGTAATTTATTTATCCATTTACCTTCTGATTTATCTCTATGTCTAGCCTTTCACCAATAGCGCACTGTCTCAATTACTATAGCATTATAGTAGATCTTGAAACCAGGCTGCACAAGTCCTCCAGCTCTGTCTTGGTAAATTATAGGTACTATATATATATTTTTTAAGATTTTATTTATTTATTTGACAGGGAGAGAGAGATCACAAGTAGGCAGAGAGAGAGGGAAGCAGGCTCCCCGCTGAGCAGAGAGCCCAACGTGGGGCTTGATCCCAGGACCCCGAGACCACGACCCAAGCCGAAGGCAGAGGCTTCACCTGCTGAGCCACCCAGGTGCCCCAAGGTACTGTATTTCTATATAATAGGATCAGTTTGTCAATTTTTGCAAAAAAAAGAAGCCCACTGGAATTTTGACTTGGATTAGGCTATCTCTACCAATTTAAGATAAACTGAAATCTTCGTGATATTGAGTTTTCCAATCCATAGCATGTTATATCTTTTCGTTAATTTAGCTCTTTTTTAATTTCTCTCAGCAATGTTTTGTAGTTTTTACTGAACAGATCTTGCATATATTTTGTTATATTTATCCCTACATATCTAATTTTTTGATGCTGTCCTAAATTGTATTTGATTTAAAAAATAATTTTCCGGGGTGCCTGGGTGGCTCAGTTGGTTAAGTCTTTGGTTCAGGTCATGATCCCAGGTCTGGGATTGAGCCCCACATTGGACTCTCTGCTCAGCAGGAAGCCTGCTTCTCCCTCTCCCACTCCCCCTGCTTGTGTTCCCTCTCTCACTGTCTCTCTCTGTCAAATAAATAAAATCTTTAAAATTTTTTTTTCTAATTGCTCATAGCATTTATATAGAAATAATTTAATTTTACCTATTGACTTCTTTAGATTTTATTTATTTATATGAGGGGGAGAGAGAGAGAGAGACTGCACAAGTTAGGGGAGAGGCCAGGAGCAGGGGAGGGACAAGCAGACTCCCTGCTGAGCATGGAGCCCTATGCAGGGCTCAATCCCAGGACCCTGAGATCATGACCTGAGCTGAAGTCAAATGCTTAACAGACTGACCCACCCATGTGCTCCTGTATGTTAAATTTGTATTGTTGTGATCTTGGTAAAATATTAGCTCTAGTAGCATTTGTATAAGTTCATTAGGATTTCCTTATATACAACCATGTTGTTTGCAAATAAAATAATGACGTTATCCAGTTTGAGATTTATTGTTTCCTAAATCGAAGAATGTAAGACTATGAATCTGGAAAATGCTTTAGTCTTTTCTCTTCAGATATTGCCTCTGCCCCACTTTCTTTATTCTCTCTCACTGGAACTCTTCCCTGTAGCTTCCATGTTTCTCAACTCACATTTTCCGTCTTTTTATTTCTGTGTTGCATTGTGAATACTTTCTTCAGATTTTGCTCCCATTTCACTGATTGTCTCTTCAGCTACATTTAATGCTAAACCTGTCCACTGAATTTTTAATTTCAATGATTATATTTTTCATTTCTATAAACTCTTTCTGGTTGTCTGTCACCTACTTGGGCATTTTTAAAAGTCCTTTGCTTCCTTTTTTTTTTTTTTTTTTTCACTCTATCCCCAATGTGGGGCTTGAATTCATGACCCTGAGATCAAGAGTTGCATGCTCTACTGACTGAACCAGCCAGGTGGCCTGAAGTCCTTTACTTTTTATATTATCAACACTGTCTTTTATCTCATTAAATGTATCAAATATACATTCTGTAGTCTGAAGTCTCTGTGGGTCTCACTTTTCTGTTGTTTCTGTTCTCTTTTGCTCATGATGACATATCTCCTTGAGTGTTTAATGATTTTTGAACTCTGAGTATATGCTTCCTGGAATTTTATCTGCAGAAATTCTTTCAGGCCTGGGTTGAAGATGTATGCTCCAAAGGCGCTGCATTTACCTTTGCTTCCTTGGACGATTTAAAAATAAATTCTCAGCTTGAGGCTTTTCACACAGAGCATGTAAAAGGCTGAAAAGCCACGTGACCGCTTTCTTGTGTTTATAAATTCCTAGAGAGATAGTTCCATTCCCCATGCCAAGGCCAACATGCTCCCCATTGCAGAAAGGGTGTATTTCTAGTTCATTTGCTCATCCACTGAGGGTGTAGTATTTTGGGGACTCAACTGTAGGTGGTGGTCTCCTACTGACCCTCCCACATTGACCAGGCCATAGGCCTTGTCTTTGTCCCCCACACCCTTCCTAGCCATATAAATGGGAGCTCCAGAGCAGCTCAGGCACTTACTCTCTGGACTTTGGCTTTTGCTTTATTTTTGACTTCTGATATTTCATTTACTTCCCTGCCATCTCATCAGGGTACTCAAAATACTACAGTTAGCATTTTTAGTTATTTTCAGTGGGAAGACCCTTCAGGGGAACTAATCATCACATGGAAATCTAAGGGATTTCTCCATCTTCTACTTCCACTAACCATTCAAGGTGAATGCAGGCCAAGACAAGATAACCAGCCCCTTCTCAAACAACTATACCTGAATGCCATCTCTGAAATCTGTCCCTGTAGCAGATTTAATTTTTGGACATGGCGTCTACAGTCAGCACCGGAGCCCTCACCATAAGTCTGAAAAACAAAAAAAAACTGTAAGTTTAAGAAACGTGGATGGAATGCTGAGAAACAGATCCATTAGTGATGTACCTCAGGAAGTGGAAAGCTGTACTTTGCAAGGCCCAGAAGCAACATGCAGAAATCCTGATGACTGACCACTATTTCTGGAGTGATTTATTTACAAACTAACTAAAGTTTGTAGTTTATTTACAATTTATTTATTTGTAGTTTATTTACAAACTAAACTCAGGAACTAATAGTTCTGGGCTATCTGGCTGTCCTTTTTTTTTTTTTTTTTTTTTAAAGATTTTATTTATTTATTTTAAGAGAGAGAGAGCGAGCAAGCGAGCAGGAGAGGGGAGAAGGTCAGAGGGAGAAGCAGACTCCCCATGGAACTGGGAGCCCAATGTAGGACTCAATCCCAGGATTCTGGGATCATGACTTGAGCCGAAGGCAGTCGCTTAACCAACTGAGCCACCCAGGTGCCCCTCTGGCTGTCCTTCTAAAGCACTCAGAACTCTGCATATCAAAGACACACTCAGCCCCAAACCTCACACTAAATGGTTACTGAATGTAAACAAGAAATTTGGAAGAGAAGTAAAACGAACCACCAATAAACATACAATATGATACTTACTATTCACTGATAATCAAAGGAACATAAATCAAAATACAACGAAGTACCTTTTCTTTCCCACCTAGCAATCATTTGTTTAACATTTATTGCATACCTATTATGTGCCAGGCCCCTGGACCAGGTAAGGACAATACAATACAAGAGTGGACAAAAATCACTGTCATGTTGGAGTGTACATTCTAGTGTGAGGAGACAGACAATAAGCATATAACTATGTGGCCATCAGATGATGAGAAGTACTACCCAGGAGAATAAGGCAATGAAAGGGGTAGAGTGGAGACAGAGCAGACAATTTTATATAGGGTTTTCAGGGAACAGATCACTAGGCTGACATCTGAGCACACAACAGGAAAATATGAGGGCCAGAGCCATGTAGGCACCTGGGGGTAGGATTCAACAGAAGCAATGAAAAGGACACGAGAGTAAGGGCCCTGTGCCTGGCACTTTGGGGGAACCATAAGGCAGCCACATGGCTAGACCTGAGTGGTCTGAGGGAAAATGGCAGGAGGTGAGGTCTGAGTGTAGTCCCTACCACAGGCCAAGCTGGCTTTGTGGGCATGAGACCTGTTTTATTGCTGCCATCTTGAAAACATTTTTTTTTTAATTTGAAATTCTTAATAATCTTACCTTTGAACTTGTGTTGCATTAAGTGGAGTCTCATGGGACAATGGGTCGTGTCTGTAAGCAGGGATACACACGCTATGCACGCCCATGGTTTTCTGCTGCACTATTCACTCACAGCATGCTCAATGACCCAGGAGCACAGGATTCCAGCAGACTCACAACAAACATGTGGGAGTGTTCACGGAAAGTCCGAGTGTAGACGCTAAGTGTTTGCTGTCTACACCTGAGTATGGGGGGCACCCACAGCCTGAGAAGCCAGGCTTTCCACAGAATAAGAATCTGCTTCAGATGCAGATAAAAGGCAAGGGTATTCTAAACATACACGGATGACCAAGGAACCCTGTCATATCTTTTATTTCAGTTACTTGCCTAGACAGCTGATCACTGATGCTGAAAAGGAGGACACTGAAGGGAAAGGCAAGAAAGGGAGACCCTCGTTCCTTTCCCTCTCAGTCCTTCCTTACACATCAGGGAGCTGATGAGGGGGAGTGTGGGCAGAATGTGTGCATATCACTAAGTAGAAAAAAGCTGAATTAATTTTGTGCAGCATTTCCACTGTTTTGGGAACAGTGAAATACATAGGCATGTATGAGATCCAAAACCCAAGGAGGACAATCTGGATGATTCTGTATATACAGTAAACACTCTTATGTTATTTGGCTCACAGCTAAATGCTCTTTGCATTTTAAACTGGTGTTGTGGGGTGCCTGGGTGGCTCAGTGGGTTAAAGCCTCTGCTTTCAGCTCAGGTCATGATCCTGGGGTCCTGGGATTGAGCCCCACATCGGGCTTTCTGCTCCACGGAGAGCCTGCTTCCTCCTTTCTGTCTCTGCCTGCCTCTCTGCCTACTTGTGATCTCTCTCCTGTGTCAAATAAATAAATAAAATCTTAAAAAAACAAACAAACTGGTGTTGCACAATACCAATGGTAAAATTCACGCTAATAATTTAAAATACTGGTTTTTCTTAACTTAGGAAGACATGCCACAGTAAATTAAAAACATTATGAGGAGTCAAGAGAGACCAGGAAAGAAAGGAAAAACTTACTATTTTAGTACCTTTCATGGCTTTTTTTTCTGCTTTTGAACAAGGGGCCTAACATTTTCATTTTGTACCAGGCATACTTGGCCCTGTCTGTAGGACCACAGATTTTGCTCTAACCTGGAAGGCTGGGGAGAGTGGCTTGGCCCTGCACACGTTTTAGTGGGACCTGAGGCTGCAGTGCTGAGGGCAGGCTGTGCGCAGCAACAGGGCGGGTAGCAGGGGGTGTCACCAACAGTGGTGTGGCTCCAACCACTGGAGTAGCAAATGGTCAGGCTGGGCGCATCCGCAAAGCAGAGCTGACAAAATCTGCTGATGGACTGGACGAAGAGTGTTTAAAAAAAAAAAAGACGAGTCATGATATCCTCCAGGTTTTAAGCCCAAACAACTAACACATACGTGAGGGGGAGGACTGTGGGAGAGCAGGTGGGTGGGGGCTGGTGAGGCCTTCTGTTTGGAAAGGGGTCTCTGGATGCCTATCCAAGAACCAGTAGAGCCCTTAATGGGAGGTTCAGGGCTGGGCGTGGGGTCCGAGACAGACATCCCAGAACAGTCAGATGACCTCCTCTCAGAGCGCGAAGGGAGTGAGGCCAACAAACTGAGAGCCAGAGCGATTCTCAAATTTAGAAGTTGGCTAGCTTAGAAAGAGCTAGCCAAGAGGACTGAAACCCAGCCAGAGAGACAGCAGGAGAACTAGGAGTGGGATGACTGGAAGTCCAAGTGAACACAGTGTTTGAGGGGGAGGAAATGACAAACTGTGACAGACGCTGCCAATAGGTCAAGTCCCTGGAGGCCTGAGAACTCACTACTGTTTTTAGCAAATGGAGAGCACCGCTGACTTTGACAGGAGCCCTTTTACTGCACTGTGGGGAATAAAAGCCCAGCTGGGGCAAGTTCAAGTGAGAGGGGGAGAGGGGAACTGAAGAACGAAATGAAAAAGCTTTGCAAGACGTTACTTGACATCTGGCATAAATGGCAGGGACCACAGCCAAATGCTAAAATCCTTCTCCCCTCATCTGGGCACAAACTGGACAACGTTTTCTAGTCTTCCTTGCAGTCAAGGGTGGCCAGGAGACAAGGTTCTTTCTAGTGGGATGTGAGCCACTTCCAAGCCTGACCCCTAAAAGCCTCCTGTGTAGCTCCTTCCTGTTTTTGGCCCTCGGTGGCCGCAGGCAGCAGGAGACAGGCCTTGGGGAGTAAGAAGACCTTGAGATGAAGGGGGCCTGGGTACCTGCATGATGGCACCAAGGATGGCCACGCTGTTGCTCTCAATCCCTCCCAGGATTGAACAAGAGAGACAACTCTATCTGTCAGGCTACCACCATTTTGTTGTCTGTTGTGTCACTGTGGCCTAGCCTACAGGAAGCCAGGCTCAACTGCACAGGCACGGAGGTGCGAGAGGAGCTCCCCTCCAGAATTTGGAAATACATGCTGACATGGAAAACAAGCAGCAGTCACTAGCTCACGAGCCCGCTCCTTGTCTTCGGGGTGGGCCTCAGCAACTAAACTGCTGACCAATGACCTGATTGTCCCTACTCCCACCATCCCAGTTGGCTTGACCAGATGTGGCCATCTGGGTCAACGGAGCTGATCAGATTGCTTCTCCCAGTTTATTAATTGGGACTCAGCCACTCTAGTTGGCTTGAAGTGAGAGTCTGTGGTCTGTGGGTGGAGTATGTCACCGTGAACTATCTGGGGAGAGAGAGGAAAGGAAGGAGAGGAGGCAGGGAACAGGGAAGGAAGATACAGGGAGAATCTGGGTGCAAGGAAACCAGGGGAAGAAAAAATGATGCCTGCGTCGTCTGCAGCTTTGTAGTTTCTGGGGCTGGTCCTTCAAGGGCTCAGGGAAGAAACTCCTCCCTTGCAAGCCCCAAGATACCCCGTTACCTTGCCAGTCCTTTTTTTTTTTTTTTTTTTAATTTTGCTGAAGCCATCCTGAAGTGTTCTTTTTGTTTTGTTTTGTTTTGTTTTTTCTATTTGAAACTAAAAGAACCTTGGTCAAAAGATATCCTTTGAAATAGCAATTTGACTTCTAGGAATTTGTCCTAAGGAAATAATTGGTCAAGAAAGAGGTCTTTGTAGGAAGCTTCACCGCAGAGCTGTTCATAACAATGAAAACGAAAATCAGCCTAAATGCCAATCACTGTGGGCTTGGTCATTTTCTGATTCAACAAATATTTACTGGGTGAGCCAGTAAACTTATCATGCCAGGCACTGTGCTACGTGAGAGGGTTTATCAGTAAACAAACCCGGCGAAGCTTGAACTTCCAGGAGATAAATGATACTCACGTAAACACACTCGGACATAATATCTAAACCAGGAAAACGAGAAGAGCTGGGGGAAGCCGCAGCAACACGCACAAAGGCTGTGAGAGTGCGGCGCTGGACCGTTTCAAGGTCTGAAAGGAAAGGCTTTACGGCTGGAGGAGGAGAATGAGAAGCTGAGGCAGAAGTGGCATCAAGGGCCAGAGAAGGTGAGCGAGGGCTCGGTGAGGCAAAGGGTGCAGGACAGTTGGTGGTAGTGAAGAGATGAGGTGGCGCAACAGGAACTCGCCTGCAAAGGACTGAAGTGGCCTCAGTGAGAGATTTTTTCCCGAGCTTCCTTCAGTCCATACACTCTCTCTCGAGTGTCTCCTAACGGCCTCCACTTCCTGACTGAGCCCACCTCACCCGAATGCTGTGCGCACTGACACATACCCACCGGCTGGGTCTGATGGCCCCGGTCATCTCCTTACAGGCCCTGCCTTCTCCTTGCATTTCTCAGTCTAGTTTAATTTTTAATTTTTATTTTTTTAAAGAGATTTTTTTAAAGACAGATCACAAGTAGGCAGAGAGGCAGGCAGAGAAAGAGGAAGGGAAGCAGGCTCGCTGCTTCGCAGAGAGCCCGATGCGGGGCTCAATCCCAGGACCCTGGGATCATGACCTGAGCCGAAGGCACATGCCTTAACCTACTGAGCCACCCAGGCGCCCCTCAGTCTAGTTTTAAATAACCTGTGTGTGTGCATCAGATTCTCTTCCACGTGAGCAGATCTGTGAGGGCAAGAACGACAAAGTTTGGCCTTCCCTTGTTTCTCCTGTGCCTGCACACAGAGGGTGCTCAGTAAATACTTGCTAACTGAATAAATAATGAAGGGAACTTTCTAGCCACTGCTCCATCCAGTTCACTTCCTGAAGGAACAGGAACCCACGGGGCGAAAGTTCTAGATCTAGCGAACTTGGTCCCAATACTGGAATCCTGGGGCTCCACAGTAACACGCTTCTGTAGGGCTGGGTCCCACCCGCTTTCTGGCATGGCTGTTAGAACCCCTGTTTCTCAAGACTCACCCGCAAAAATGACTGCTTCTCTCCACAAGCTTTGCATGTCCACTTCAGACCCTTTTTCTCCTACAATGAAATTCCAGAAATTTGGCTTAGATGATTATTTAAAACAGGTGGAGCTGAATCATAATGATTTTTAAAAATCAATGAAGAATAGAAGCCTAAAAATAAATCACCATATATGTAAAAAAAAAAAAAAAAAAAAAGCTACTATATTATAAAGGTGGCATTTTAGGAATGAGGAAAAAACAGACTATTTAATAAATGGTGCTGGAAAAACTTGCTGTCCATATGCAACAAAGTCAAGTAGATCTCTACTACTTCCACAACCTTTAATTTCAATTCTTGAAAAGTTTAACTAAATGGGTTCTCTCTTAACATGAAAAAACACCTTACATTCAGCTCTAAAACTGGAAAATCACTACCAACACTCCCATGAAAATCAAGAACAAGCCAAAAATCTCCATTACTATTCAATTTCTGCCAATGGAATTGGGAAAGAAAAAGTAATGAGGTATGAAAACCAGATAGGAGGGAAAAAATAACATTATATATATGATTTTTTAAAAATATTTATTTATTTGACAGGCAGAGATCACAAGTAGGCAGAGAGGCAGGCAAAGAGAGAGGGAGAAGCAGGCTCCCCGCTGAGCAGAGAGCCTGATGCGGAACTCAATCTCCAAACCCTGGGATCATGACCTGAGCCGAAAGCAGAGGCTTTAACCCACTGAGCCACCCAGGTGCCCCAGATATGATTTATCTACCTGAAAACTCAAGAAAATCAAATGAAAAAGTACTAAGAACAGTAAGACAATTAAATAGAGTGGGGCTGAGTACAAAGTTAATAGAGCCTTTACATAAAGTTAATAGAGCCTTTACATAAGTGAATACCTAGTTAGAAAAGGTAATGGGAGAGTCCATTTATAATAGCAAGAAAGAGTGTTATCAAGGGACACAACGTTGCTTTAAAAAAATGGAATGAAGCTGCATGCTTAACATCAAGATGCCTGGGTTGATATATGAAAATTAATATGAGTATGATCCTAATACAATCAGTCTTCTTGGGGAAGTACCCAAAAGGATTCTAAGGAGGACAGCAGCACCTAAAGCACCTACTACAAATTTTTGTGGGCATATCTGCCGATTCAGCACTTCTGATTCTCTAGCACCTATCTTCAAACACCATAAAAATACCGCTTTCTATGGGTACATCTGGAGGTAAGAAATGCACTTTAAAAAAAAGGTCTGGAAGGACATACAAGTGGCTAGCTCTAGGGGTGTGGAGTCTGGAGAGAGTGTGTGAAATGGTCCCATCTGCAATTACCCTTAACTCTTTTCTCGCTTTAGTTTCAAATAATTTCTCATAGTTGAAAATGACCGTAAGAATGCATACTACAGGGGCGCCTGGGTGGCTCAGTGGGTTAAGCCGCTGCCTTCGGCTCAGGTCATGATCTCAGGGTCCTGGGATCGAGTCCCACATCGGGCTCTCTGCTCAGCAAGAAGCCTGCTTCCCTCTCTCTCTCTGCCTTCCTCTCCATTTACTTGTGATCTCTCTCTGTCAAATAAATAAATAAAAATCTTTATAAAAAAAAAAAGAATGCATACTACATATGTGTAATAACTGAAAAATGGAAACGATTTCCATTGAATCTCAACTCCTAAAACAGTGCAAAAAAGTGAAGTAAAAACAGTTTCTGAGCCCCCTGGTAGCCCTTGGGGGGTCTTAGCAAGCTTACAGGTGATACTGAGCATCTGACTTTTAAACACTCATTTTGAGTGAGTTTGATGTTATCCTTTTCCAGGACACAGCAGACGAGCAGATAACCAGGGGGAAGTGAGAACTGTCAAGAAGTAGGTATGCTGGACGGCAGTATTAGGTGACAGCAAGCAGGAAGATGAAATGCAATCCAGGAGAAAACAGGTTAAGTGACATCCCCTCTCCTGCGTCTTGACAGTCAAGGAAGCAGTACCTTTTGGAAATACCGAGTATCTTGTTTAAAACGCTCCATGCGAGGGTTGTTCACCGTCTGGGGAACAGCCCCTCATCACCGGGAGGGAGACACCACGGAGCTAAGGGCTGGACGGCAGGGCACGCCAAGTCGTGTCTCAGTCTCAAAAACAGTAATCCCTCTCGTAGTGAAATTAAGAGCGAGCCGCTCTGGGAGGGGGCTATCCTCAACCTGCTTTCCCCAACTATCCACAAGAAGCCACGAGGCTGCCTCCGCAAAAACCATTACCCCCGGTTTCTACGCATCTTATAACCATCACGCCGGAAACTTAAAAAAAAAAAAAAAAGCCCGGAACGACGTTCTGGCGGGACAGCAAAACCCAGTCCTCAGGGCCAGTCACCGTCAGGAGTCCCGGCATCCGGGAGACCCAAGCAACCGCACGAGACGGCGTCCGCGCCTGGCGGCCGCAAGGCACACAAAGAACGCCCAGCCCCCCGCGGCCCCGCCAAGTCCTGCCCGCCCTCTCCGCGCCCGGAGGAGGGGGAGGCCGGTGCCCGCCCCACCTGGTGCGCCTGGAAAAGGTGACAGCGGCAGCACCGCAGCACCCAAACGCGCTGTGGGGGAGTCATTGCGGACGCCGTCGCTGCTGCGCACGCGCCCTGTGCTCTTGTCCGTTCCGGCTTCGTCTTCCGCGCGCGTTCGGTGTCCTTTAGACCCCGGCGCGCCTCGCGTGCGCGTGCGCTCTGCGCTTCGGCCCGCCCCTGCAGCGCCTAGCTACCCTCCACGCGTTCGGGCCTCTCTAGCCCGCCTAGCGTCTCGGCGGTCAGCCGTGGTCCCTGTGACTGCCCAGGCAAGGCAGTCGGGCATCGCAAGGGGTTTGGGTCAGCCGGGTCACCACCGACTTGCTGCCCGGAGCAGGCCCGCCCCCGTCTTCGCCGGGGGTCGCTGGGAAGATTGAAGTTGCAAGGGCCGGGCCTCCAGCGCCGCTCCGGGTCCGGCTTCTGCCCGCGCCGTTCCCTCTGCGGCTTCTAGTCGCCCACCGGGAATGGGTGGGCTCCTCCCCGCTGCGGCCCAAACCCTGGGGATCGGGGTTGGAATTCGAAGGACCTCTGGGCGGAGGCGGCCTTTGGTAACCTTTGAGCCCAAGCCCGAGGGCTTCGGAACCGGGGATCCCGGGAGGGTGGCTCATGAGCCCCACGCTTTCCGTAGACGGGAAGCTGCTGGGGACGAAACCAGCCCCCCGGGAAAGCCCCGCCGCGACCCCCTCAAAGGTAGGAGGGGCAGGACCCCTTCTGTCCCAGCCCGGCAGCCCGCCAAGAGTTCCATCACCACACCCTGACAAGGGTCTGGTGGGAGGAACTCTTCTTAACGGATCCTGGTAGAAGGGTAAAATGGAAAACCATCTTAGAGCAGTTACCCCTGCTCTAAGAAAACAATCTGACTCACCCAGACTTATTATTTATGTACTAGTGTTCACTGACGTAGAACAGGAAAAAGGAAGTAGACGTGCTAAACGGACCATCGTGCAGGTCCGTTACAGACAATCTGAGTTTCCCTGTGCAGATGCTGCATGTGTATTGATGGGAAGCAAAGAAGTTACAGACAGTATATAATTACAATTAGGTAAAACCAGGCATTATTTCCAGGGGTGGGGAGGGGGTTACTGTTATAGAAGATTTAAAGTTGTTTATATTTTCCAAATTTTGCACAGTAACACATATTAGGGGAAAAAAACCAAATTAGCTTAAAAAATTGTTTGAGGGGCGCCTGGGTGGCTCAGTCGGTTACACATCTGACTTCTGGTCAGGTCATGATCCTGAGGTCCTGTGATCCAGCGTCCCCCTCCTTTTGCCACGCCCCCCCATACTTTCTTGTGAGCTCTCTCAAATAAATATTTTAAAAAATGTTTAAAAGGCTGGATTTACAAACGGACTGTGACCAGATCACACATGAAAACCAACCCCCAACCCTCCAAGCCAACCTGTTACAACCTCTAGGCCAGACAGGGCTCAGTCAATAAGGGCCAATTTCCTTATATTTTGCACTTCCGTCTTCATCTCAGGACCAACCAGAGAAAGCCAATTATGCTCCTCACACCAACACAGAAGAAATCCTTCCAGTTAGCCAGCTTCCCCTTCCAGGCCAACAGCCTCTAATCAGCGCACCCCCTGAAACCTTTCCTAGTTTTCACGCTTAAGGCTTTCCCACTCCTCTACCTTGAGTCTCTGCCAAATGCAAGGGATGATGGGTGGCTCCTTTTCTAGCAAGCTCCAGATGCACAGTCCCTGTTCTCATTTGGGTGGTCTTTGTTTATTCCCACCTGTTTGAGTTATTGTGGCTAAAAGCAGAAGGCAGCTGAAAAGAGTGTTTTATGCTTAATGAAAAGAGCAGAACAATTTCATGGGACACCTCGATGGCTCAGCTGGCAAAGCAGTGAAGCGTATGACTTGATTTTGGCTCTGGTCACAATTTCTGGGACTGTGAGATCCAGGGAGCACAGCGTCTGCTTGAGATTCTTCCTCTCCTGTTCCCTCTGCTCCTCTGCCTCCCTGCCCCCACCCCCACAGGCACGCGCACTCTCTCTAAAACCTTAAGTTATTTTTATATGCGGTATGGGTTCAGGTTTGAAAAAGATAAAAAAATAAACACAGGGGCGCCTGGGTGGCTCAGTGGGTTAAAGCCTCTGCCTTCGGCTCAGGTCATGATCCCAGGGTCCTGGGATCGAGCCCCACATCGGGGCTCTCTGCTCAGCAGGGAGCCTGCTTCCTCCTCTCTCTCTCTGCCTGCTTCTCTGCCCACTTGTGATCTCTGTCAAATAAATAAATAAAAATCTTAAAAAAAAAACACAAAAATACGGAGTAATCTTGGGGCACCTGGGTGGCTCAGTCAGTTAAGTGTCGGGGTCATGATCCCAGGATTCTGGGAATGAGTCCCCCAGTTGGGCTCCCAGCAATGTGGGGAGCCTGCTTCTCCCTCTGCATTTCTCTCTCATTGATAAATAAATAAAATCTTAAAATACTGAGTAGGGGCGCCTGGGTGGCTCAGTGGATTATGCCTCTGCCTTTGGCTCAGGTCATGATCTCAGGGTCCTGGAACCGAGCCCCGCATCGGGCTCTCTGCTCAGTGGGGAGACTGCTTCTCCCTCTCTCTCTGCCTACTTGTGATCCCTCTCTGTCAAATAAATAATAAAATCTTAAAAAAAAAAACTAAGTAATTTTAAATACTAGGAAAAATCATTTTTCTACTTTTCCTTTCACAACAAATAGGTAAATTTTTTTTAAAAGATTTTATTTGACAGAGAGAGAGAAATCACAAGTAGGCAGAGAGGGAGGCAGAGAGAGAGGGGGGAGGAAGCAGGCTCCCTGCGGAGCAGAGAGCCCAACTTGGGGCTCGATCCCAGGACCCTGGGATCATGACCCGAGCCGAAGGCAGAGGCTTTAACCCACTGAGCCACCCAGGCGCCCCAACAAATATGTAAATTTTAAAACTTCATATAGTTTTCTTAGGAATTATAAAATTGACGTGGTTTGGTACAACATCACCTGGTAAGCAGTTTTAAAATATAATTACATTCACTCATAGAAGGAAAATATTTTTAAAGCTTTACTTGTATTATCCATCTTTTTTTTAGTGTTACTGTTCTAGTTGTCATTTTGAATGTCATTGCAGGTTGAATGATTAATAGATGAAAGTACTATTGTACATTTTTGTATATTGTTTTATCATATGAAAGGCTAGATTCCGGTTTTATATTCTTCTGTTTCTTTGGTATATTCTCACATTTAGACTTCCACATGATATATAAAATACATATCCAAATTTCACATTATTTAAATCTAATTGATTATAATTTAAGACTTAAAACTGCCAACTTTGTGGAATTTTTTTTTTAATATTTTATTTATTTATTTTGACAGACAGAGATCACAAGCAGGCAGAGAGGCAGGAAGAGAGAGAGAGGTGGAAGCAGGCTCCCTGCTGAGCAGAGAGCCCGATGTGGGGCTCGATCCCAGGATCCTGGGACCATGACCCGAGCCGAAGGCAGAGGCTTTAACCCACTGAGCCACCCAGGCGCCGCCAACTTTGTGGAATTTTTATGTTTATCTTTACTTAATTTCATTATGCCCAAGAATATGGTCTTTCTGGTTTGAGCCCTTTGACATTACTTTATGGCAAAGCATGTAGTCAGTTTGTGTAAATACTAGAAAGGAAGTTACATTGATTGACATTTTTTGTTGTTGTTAAGAAAGCCAAGGTATGCAGTTTCCTTGCTGTTGTTTTGCTGCGTTTACTGAGACGGGACCCAGCAGCTGTGAACAAGGTAAAATCATGGAGACTGTTATTTAAACAACCAGCCATAAAATCTAAAGATAGAAAGTAGGTTAGCGGTTGCTTGGGGCTGGGGGTGGAAACAGGGATTGGCTGCACATGGGTAGGAGGGTATGTCTCAGGTGATGGAAGTATTCTAAAATTGCATGGTGGTGATAGTCACACTATAAATTTACTCAAAATCATTGAATTATAACTCAAAATAAGTGAATTTTATGACACGTAAATGATGCCTCAATAAAGCTATTAAATTAAAAAACAAAAACAGAGGCGCCTGGGTGGCTCACTTGGTTAAGTAACCGACTCGAGCTCAGCTAGGGTCTTGATTTCAGGGTCGTGAGTTCAAACCCTACACTGGGCTCCAGGCTGGGCATGGAGCCAACTTACAAAAACAAACAAAAAAAAAACAAAAACAAAAAAACAGAGGAAAAAGCCTCCCAGCCTCAGATCTGCATATATTTTTTTAAGGTTTTATTTATTTGTCAGAGAGAGAGAGTGAGCCAGCAGAGGAAGCTGCAGGTAAAGGGAGAAGCAGGCTCCAGGCTGAGCAGGGAGCCCAATGCCGGGCTCTACTCCAGGACCCTGGGACCATGACCTGAGCTGAAGGCAGACGCTTAATCAACTAAGCCACCAAGGTGTCCCTCAGATGTATCTTTCGGTAGAAGAGCTGCCCCATGTGGTGGGGATGGGGGCTGAATGTTAGACACTAAAGATCAGCTTTTGCTGCAAAGCTAGGGAGTGCTCCTGGCTCGGTCTGTCACCTGTGGCCCCACAACACCTTACTGAACCCAAGTGCTTGCTACAGCCCAGGTCCAGGCCCAAGCCCACACCTGCACACTGGACCCAGGCTGTTTGTACCTGTGGAGCTTGGGACTTCCCCCATTGGCAGACGTCAGCTCGAGCTCTTCTGGGCCTGCAGTAGCACCTTCTGTGTCGTCCTTCTCCCTGGGGGCCCTGAAGCCCCACCCTGTGGGGGTCTGAGTGGCCAGAACCCCTGGAACATGTCCTGGGCCCCCCACCTGGGAGGAAGCCAGAAGCCAAGCAGTAGCTGAGGCCACATGAAGGCTCTGTACACAGTGTGGTATTGAGTTCTTTGGGGGTTTATTAAGGCATTGCGCACAGTGTGATTTTCTGCCAACCGAAATGAATACAAGGAAATCTACCAGGACCTGAGGGATGTGCTTGTAAGGTTAACGGTGAGGCTGACGAGCTGCGAGAGGATATAGAGTAATGCCCTCATGGTCCGCTCTGGTGCACCCCAGGGGCTGAGCCAGGGGCTCAGGCTCCAGGCTCCTAGAGAGCACCAGGACCCCCACCCCCTCACCCCAAGTGTGGAAGGTGCAGTGTGGCCTGGCCACAGAACGGGGCACAGAGGCACTGGGCAAGCAGGCCAGGATGGGCGGCCTCTGACACGACAACACAGGGACCAAGGCAGGTCCTGCCAGGCAGGCAGGAAGAAGGGACTGGGAGCCTCTGTCTGGGCCCTACTGTGGCTATTCTGCCTTTTTTTCCATTTACAGCTCACTGGATCCAGGGAGAACAGGAGAGGTGTGTCCTGAGAGAGCAAACAGAACAAGAGGGAGGAGGGGGCAGGGAGGAGAGACAGGCCAGGTCCCTGTCAGCCTGAAACTCCAGACTGTTCGAGGTCACTGGACGTGCTGAACTGTCTCTCCACCTTCTTTTGGTCCTTGATCTTGAGTCCAATGTCCACCCTCTTCTCAAAGAAGTTCACCAGGACGGACTCTGTCAGGATGGAGGCCAAGATCTGCTCGAAGGAGATGCACCAGTCCGTGTCCACAGTGCCCCCGCCGCGGGTGGGGGCCGGGGGGCCGCGGGCCTCCGCGCCCACCAGCACCGTGTCATCGGCCAGGTCCTCACACTGCAGGGAGCCTGTGCTGACCACCGAGTACGAGGACATGGACATGTCGTCTTTGGTTTCATCGTCAGACAGCAGCTGGGACGGGGAGCCCCGGCCCTCGCCACCACCCCCGTCACCCACCACCTGGGTCTCCTGGGGAGCCTTCCCGAGGTGGGTGTCCCCGCCGGCTTTGGCCTGAGGGTCCCCTGCAGCTGGAGGCTGAAGCTCCAGGGCTGGGTCCTGTGTGGGGTCAGGGGCTGGTGGCTCGTCCTCCTCAGCGGCACCGGCCCTGGGCTTCCTGCCTGGTGGGGCGGAAAACTTCTTCCCCACCTCGCCGATGCGAAGCAGCAGGCTGGCCACGGTGGCAATGGCGTGGTACAGGGCCTGCTCCATGGGGTCCTCACTGAACATATTGTACAGCGTCTTGCACAGCTCAATGAACTGTTCCTTTGCCAGGGAGACACAGAGGAAGGACAGGGAGATGGTGAAAGACGGGTTAGTCTGGCCTGGAATTGGCCAGACTGCCAGCACTGCGCTGTCCTGTTCATGGTCTCCAAGACCTGTGCCTTGTGCCCATTTCACAGACTGGGACATGGAAGTGCAGAAGAGGGAAAGTGCCTTGACTAGTATCACAGCCTTAGAAGAGTGTTCTCTCCCAGCTGCCTTTCTTTCAGCACAGAGAGTGACTGAGAGCCTCTCCCTGTCCCTACAGCGGCGCTGTGGGCAGAGCCAGGCCGATTTCTATTCTATCAGGACCTTCCAGATCCAGTGGCTACAAGGACTTCTTCAGTGTGTTTTGCAATCACTTTGAGTTTTTTGTTATCTTTGACCAGGATGGAGGGTGAGGACAAAGCAAGCAGAGCCTGGGTCGGGTGAGGGGGTACAGAGGTCTGACACTACACACTCAGGCCTCCTGCCTTGCTCCATGGGGGACCCCACTCTTTGGGACACAGGCGAGAGAGTGCCCAGACTGCAGGGGGCCCCTCTGGGCAGGGCAGGGCTGTGGTCGGGCTGCGGCCCCAGCTCTGAGACCCTTGGCCAGATGCTGGGCTCCCGACCCAGAGGCCAGCAACTGAAAAAGGGACCGTGGGCAGAGATGGCCTGGGTGGGCACGGCACCGAGGAGGGGCTTGGGAGGAATAGGGGCACTGTGAGGCTGTCCTATAAAAGGGGTAGTGTGGATCTCTGTGTGTCAGAGGCTAACCTTCCCTACCGCTTCTCTGGTGTGTAGATACTGATGAAATGTGAATGGATCATCGCCACGATACACCATCCAGGATAAAGCCCCAAAGAACTGGCCCCCGTCATTCTGGAATCCTCCCTGATGGCTGTCTGACTGGCAGGTGCAGCAGGTAGGCAGGAGAACTTCCACCCTCCAGGGAGCGCTGGGAGGGAGGGAGGGGAGCTGCTGGGTTGGGGGGAACCCAGCCTCGAAAGTGTCTGTTGTGGGCTCTGAGTGGGCCTACCTGGTTCATTTTTGGGAGATCCTTAATTGTCTCCTTCTGAACCTCTTTCTCTTTGGCCCACATGCGAAGGTAATGCCGATAGTCGGGAGGGCTGGTCCCCTTCTCCTCTGTTGAGTTGGGAGAAAAAAAATCTGTGAAATTAGAGAAAGAGCTGGGAGCCGGTAGCAGGTAGTGAGTGGGTTTCAGTGTTGTCTGGCACGGGGTTACCTGCGCCCTTTTACAAAACACCCTGGTTTTGGGGGAGGTGGTGTTGGAAAGAACACTCCAGAACACCCGATGTCTTCCCCGAGTTCTTATGCTAAAGTAAGGCCTGAGGTGATGAAGATGGCCCCACCCTGTCTCCCCCAAGATGGTGAAGGAGGGATGATGTGGAGGGTGCGGAGAGGCTGGCAGGAGAGGGAGGGAGACTGGACACCCCGAAAGGTCCTGGCAGAAAGCAGGTGCCCTGAAAGGAGGTGGTGATGGGCGTCGGGGGGTGGCAGCTACGAGAGATTCAGGTCTGGGGCTGATGAGAGTGGCTTCAACCCGCAGCAGGCTTCCCTGGGTGGGGGTCCCACCCACAGGGAGGACGGCCCAGCCCCAGGGCCCTGGGATCTGGATCAGCACCGCAAACAACAGCCTGCCTGTACCTCCTCTTTTTTCTTGGCTGTCTTCATTTCCGCCTCTTTCTTGCTCTTCCTGCCGTAGGGTCTCTGGACAACCAGAAAAGAGAAAGCACACAGGGAACACTCCTGTTTGCAATCGCAAACCACGGAGGTCTGTGAGCAGCCTGCTCCAGCCTCCCGCAGGAGCAGTGGGCCCAGCGCCCACTCACGTTCTTCACCTGCTCACAGGGACCGACGCGCCACTAGACCCGCCTTCCTCTCTGCCAAGGGAACACAAGTCTCAGCCCGCGGGGAGAAAAGCCCAAGAACTGATTTCTGTAGTGTCTGCTGAAAAGGGTCAAACTGAGGGCGGTCCTGATCATCAGTTCAACCCTCCACCAACCAGCACACTGACTGATGAGGAGTTTTATGTATAGGAATTCCGTCCTGGGCACCGTTTCTCAAAGTGACACATTTGCTGGAGTTGGCCCACACTGTCTGCTATGGGGCCCATGAACGTGGGGAGGAGCTGGCAGCCCAGCTCTCCCAGACCTGGGGGTGGCAAGGCCACCGGGGGTCCCCCAGTGGGTGGCAGCCTCCAAGCGCAGTTAGCAGCAGGGAGCCTCTGGGCTCAGGCTTCTCACTGTGGAGTGGAGACCCACTGCCTGGGGCTGCGTGGGGTCTGAGGACAGGGCTCTGTATCTCTAGGCCCCGGCCTTAACTAGAAGCCCCTGGGAAAAGCCAGAAGTGCCTGTATTTTCCCAGATTCTCATGGTAACAGAAGACCCATCTGCTTCTTTGCTTTGTGTACCTGAAATCAAGGTCCTCAGGCTTCCTATCAAGTTCAAATAAAGCCTTTGACACCACCGGCAGGCCTGCCTTGGGTATCCTGATATGCACTGTGTTTCATCTCTCTCTTGGCTCTGTGTCATCCTTGCTGGGCAGTATCTACCATGAGAACTGACAGGCTGGGGTTTTGGCCGGTGAACCCCAGGCCCGGAACGCACCATCACCCTGGATGTAACGCTCTCAACAGGCTTTACGTGTAGCAGGGAACACCTTTAAAAAGGCACCCCACAAATCTCTCTCTCCTTAACAGAAGACCATGTACACAGACCATGAGAATGTTTTCCACTGCCCTCCTCCCCTGCTGCCTGTCCGTTTCCCACTGTTGCAATGATGGCATTTGGACTTTCTCCCTTGAGCCTGACGATGGAATGCTGTTTGCGTGTGGCTGGGGAGCTGATGCCTAGTACTGTGCCGTATGTCCTCATTTGCTATGCCCCTCGACCAGCACAGAGGCCACCTCCCTCCTCCCCAGTACGCTGCGGCTTGGTCCTGGGTCCTCCTCAGACCTCATTCTCACAGGAGGCTTCCCTGGACCAAGGAGGGACCAAGCGTGTCCAGGCCTCCCGACCATGTGTGGTGGGGGGTGGGGGTGTTAGGCAGACACAGCCCAGCACAAAGCAGGTGCCCCTGGCCCCCAGGGACTGACCTTGAGCCTCCCAGGGCAGGAAAAGGTCCAGATCTGAGGCCAGAGGAGATGCTGGAAGGGAGAGCGGAGTAGAGGAGAGAGGGAGGGAGAGACCATGGTCCAGGAAGGCAGAGACAAGAGAAACAGGAGTAAGAACATCCCGGGGGTCCTCCCAGAGAGAGAGGCTGTTGCCGTCACCCGTGGCCTCCCAATCCCACCGAGGGCCGCGGACCATCTGTGCAGGTCCTACTGCACGACTGCCCCACAGCAAAGCTGGAAGCTAGCTCCCCTCAACGCTGGGGCCAGTGGCACTCACCTTCTGAGGAGCTGTCTTCCGTGAAGTAGAGGGTCGCTTCCAGGGCTGACTCGGCCTCCTCCGGGCTCAGGGCTGTGCTCAGAGAGAAAGGGGAGTGAGAGCATAGTGAGGCACCCCACCATGGGGCCCCAAGATACGGTGTGGGCAGAGCGGTAACAACGAGCACAGATCTTGGGTATTGCTCCTTTCTTGACTTCCACGTTGTGTCTGAGAACGTCACAAGTGGCTCATCCGAATACCCTGTCATTCGTAGCTGGGAGTCCCACCAACAGCCAGCCTCCCTCCCACCCTGCTGGTGTGGTGGGAAGCGTCCTGAGGGGACCAGGCCCCTGTGGGCAGCTGCATGGGGACCAGCCACATACAAGGGACTTGCTCTTCTCGCTCTATGCATCTTGGGCATCGTTCCCCACTGGTACGTTCTTCGTGATGATGTGGTCCCCAGGGTTTGGGAGCCACGTGGTTCTGTTGAGGGGGGGGGACTCGTTCTCCCCACCCCCAGTGCAGATGGGAATGCAATGACAGGGATTGAACAGGTGGCACTGGGGGTAGGTGGCAGAGTGTGGTCTGTGGGCTCTGGGAGCCCCGGATGGAGCAGGGCAGACACAGGTGGCTTGGGAGTGGGCGAAGATGGTCCCACGTGCCCTCACCCGGAGGAGTGTGGCCCAGTGGGGTCTGCCCAGCCCAGGCCTTTCCCTCCACAGGGTCAGAGGTGGCTGGCACCAACCTTCCCTGGAGGCATGCCTGAGGCCACTGTTCGTGTTGAATTACAGGCAAAAACCAGCCACAGGCGAGAACACCTAGGTCCAGGCCTGCGGCTTCCAGCTCCGGCCATCCAGAACCAACCCCCAGGCAGCTCTAGAACTGCATTCCAGGCCGATGAAGTGACAGCCTCGGGGGCGCACGCAACACTGTGTTCTAAACCACTGTGCCAGCCGCTCCACGTAGCCCTGGGGCAGCTGGTGAGCAGCAGCAGGGACTGAGCGGCTCCACCCCTGGGCTGGAATTCACCTCGGCCTGAGTCTTCGTTTCCCAGTGGAAACAAGGAGCCTAATCTTGGAGAACTCTCTGTGCTGGGCAGGGTGAGCTGGGCCATGCAGTGGGAACCGAAAGACTATGGGATTCGGCCCGAGGACTTGCTGCCTGTCATCCTTCTCCCCCTGTGGCCTGCTGGTGACCCTGGGAAGCTCAAGCACAGCGCAGAGAGCCCAGGGAGAGCAGCTCCTGCTATGGGCTGCACAGCAGGGTCCCTACCCCGTGCATGAGAGGCCCTGACTGGTGAGGGGGCCCTCACCTGGGGGCAGGTGCAGCTTGTAGAGGGCCTTGAGCTTGTCGGTCAGGTCCCCATGGTACATCCCACCTGCAAAGGGAAGCCAGTGAGGAGGCCTGCCAGCAAGAGGGCACCAAAGCCCCCCAGCCAGTCCCCAATGGAGACCCTGCCCTTGGAGTGAGTTCTGGTGCATCCCTCCTTCCAGCCTCTCTCCTGGAGAGCTCTCTGGAGGGAGCCCCAGGCCCCACACTTGCCCCGAGCTTTGCGCTTCTCAGAGTCAGCAGACCCACCCCAAGCAGCCATGGCCCGAGGGAGGGGAAGTGGTGGGGAGGACCCCACTGGACGCCCACATGTCCCCAGTGGGAAAACTGCCCTTTCCATATCAAGGCTGCTGCTGCAGTGGGAGAACTGGTGGGGCTGGCATCTGGAGGCTTCTGGGGGCAGGGCCCTGGAGCTACTCACTCATCCCCATCACAAACTCCTTGAAGTTGATCAGAGAGTCCCTGTTTTCGTCTAGGAGCCGGAACATGCGCCCTGCCAAGACTGGCGTGTGGGCGCCACAGGCCCAGGGTGTCAGGCTGGTGAAGAGCTCCCGGAACTGGCTGGCGTCAATGCGGTACTGCTCCAGGTAGGGCAGGCTGGGGTCCCGACGCACAGCGGTGGGCCGGCTGCCCCCCCAGTACTGACTTGCCAGGTGCTTGGCCTGCAGGGGACACAGCCTGGTGAGATGGCCGGGCCCCCCAGCTCAGGACTGCCCGGCTCGTCCATGTGTCCTACCCGCTCCGTTGGAGCCTGCGGAGTCCCGGGCCAGGGACCACCAGCCCGACACAACATCTCACAGAACTGCCACACAGGCCCCATTGGCCTCTCATGGACAGATGCAGAAGCGGAAACACAGCCCTAGGGCTGCTGGCTACAACAGGCCATAGCGGGTGGGAGGCGGCACTGACTGGACCGTTGTGACCGTAAGGCTCAGGTCTGAGTGCCAAACCAGAGGCCGCCAGGAACCGACAACAGGTGGTCTGGACTTAGCTGTTTCTGCCTGCCCTTCACAACTGCTCCCCTTCAGTTAACAGCATGTGAAATTTTTGGGGAGAGCCCCTCCTGTCCCATCCTCAGGCTGTGAGGTGGGCACATGGCCTAGATTTCGCTCAACAAACACCCTCCTGTAGCCACAGCACCTAACCTGAGTTAGTCCAACAATTAACTCTGGACTTCTTGTTAAAACCACTTGGAAAGAAAAGGCTCTTTCCCTTGAGAGAACGGGATGAGCCTGGAGCTGCAGATGACAGTCCTGCCATTCTGTAGGAAGAGCAGTCCAGAGGACATCTGAAGTAGGGGAGCTGGGCAGCATGTTTAAGCACCTGGATCTAGCCATGCATGAAGTTATGCATTCCTAGACTTTCCAGTAACATGAACCAATATATCTCCTCTCACGTAACTGTAAGCTGACTTGAGTGGATTTTCTGCCTCTTAAGAAAGTATTCTGCCTAAACTCCCTGAAGGAATAAATTCTGCCCTAGGAAGTCTGTGGTAACTACATCTGAGGATGCTTATAAATTGATTTCTCGGGGCACCTGGGTGGCTCAGTCGGTTAAGTGTTTGCCTTCAACTCAGGTCATGATCCCAGGGTCCTGGGATGGAGCCCCACGTCGGGCTCCCTGCTTGTGGGAAGCCTGCTTCTCCTTCTCTTCCCCGCTCATGCTCTCTCTCTCAAATAAAATCTTAAAAAAAATCGATTTGTTCTTTGGCAGGAGGTTGTTGCACTGAGGACGCACTTAGGAGACTTAGGGGACGCACTTAGGCTGGGGTATTGGGCCTGCCCTTGGTCTTGGCTGTCACCTTAAACACCATGTAGAGGTCCTCCAGCTCTTCAATTGAGAAACCGATGTCCCCAGGTATAGCTCGGACCTAGAAGGAAAGGGCAACAGGATGTACTGAGGGATTCTCAAGTTCCAGGTCTCTGAGAGAACCCCCAGCAGACAAAGGCTAAGACAAACCACCCTGCCAGGGTGCTGCCAGTCGGCCAAGCCCAGGACGGCGGTCCATTCAGGGAAGGGGGTGTGGACCATACGCTTCTCCCTGGTCACCCATCCCACCACTCAGTCCACACTCCAAGTTCCTTTGTGGTGAGTGCCACAGGGGCCTTTCTGTCCCGAACACCCAGTCAGGGACACGGGGTGAGGGCAATGATGCAGTGACTGCTGTCTGGATCCTTGGAAAGACTCTGGCACTGGCTCTCTGGAAGGTGTCCTAGAACTTCCCAGTAAGGGATCTCTCGAGAGTTGGGGAGGACAAAGGCTTGTAGTAGAGACACAGCGGGTTGGGTAGGTGGAGGGTGGCTGAGTGTCATTACCCAGGGGCATGGGGGAAGCCAGGCTGGAGGACTCAGCCCACAGGAGGATGACCCTTGGCCTTTAGGTGCTGGGGTGTCAAAGAAACTTGAGGTGACAGCCCAGGAGCAGAAAATAGCCACCAGGCCCCTCCCACTTCCTCAAATTTGCATCTTCACTCCCAGATTCCAGTCCCACACGAGGCAGCACTAAGGGACTCTGCCCCACACCCTCTGGGGAAGAGCAGCCCACCCAGGTCAGGCCCACCGCCCCCGCCCCCAGCAACCCACGGCCATCAGAGCCCAGCCCTGTCCATACCACGCTGCGCTTGGCCGTGTCCTCCAAGGACTGGATCACTTTCAGCCTCTGTTTAAATCGCATCTGTTCGATGTCATCGGCCCTCAGGCTGCTGAATTTCTACCGGCCAGAGGTGACTCAGTGAGAGGAGGCAGAACCACAGAGCAGAGAAATGCCCTGGCCCACGGCCACCCACACCCACACGCCCGGATGGCGCAGATTGGCTTGAAAGCCCCAGAGGGTGCTGACCTCATAGGACACCTTCAGGAGGTCGAAGATGTCCACTTCTGCTGGCGGGTCATCTCCACTAGTCAGCAGGGCATGGAGGTGTGGGATAGGAGGAGAAACACTCTGCTTGTTGACCACGTTATCTAAGTATCTGCAAGGATTAAAGGACAGAAGCCTGGACCCCCACAGGCAACGGGGGTGTCTTACCTACTAAGTGACATGGAGAACCTAACCTGCATAGACTCCCCATCAGTAAGTGACGTGCCTTGGCAAGTTGGGAATCCCCTTGGAGGCAGTGAGAGGCCTCACCCCTCATGAGGCCTGAGCACTAACTCTAGGAAGCCAGGCTGTCCTCTGGGGGTTCCTTGGGTCAGGACCCTGTTTAAGCCCAGACCCAACCACACCACGAGAAAGGTCTGTCCCAGTAGGAGGGACGACAGGGCTCTGGGTTGGCTCGGTGGGCAGGTGGCAGCACCCCTGGCAGGCCAGGGTTGCTGAGAGTGTTCCAGGCCAGGCAACTATGCACACATGGCCAGCAGGGCCCTATAGAACTCAGGGCCTGGGCCAGTGTGAGGCTGGGGCGGGGCAGGGGTCCTGGATGCAGGGGGCACGGGGAGTCCCAAGGCCAGATTCTGAGGTGAATGAGCTCTGTGGGATGTTGCTGGCTGGGGCCAGCGCAGGCAAAACTGTGATGAAGCAGGCCCAGGGCCCAGGGTAGGGGGACTGTGGGCTAGCACGGAGATGAAGGGAGGGGCTGGATCCCAGAGAATGTGCAAGGGTGGGATGTGGGGACTCAGGGGGCATGTGGCAGCCAGGAGACAGGTATGTATGAATCCATTCAGCTGTGCGGGCAAGCCTAGCGTGGGCCTCTTCATCTGGGTGACAGTGATGGGGAGTGATGCGGAACGGGGAAAGCAGCATCAGGACTGCTTTGGGAGGAAAGCAGATGCAGGACGTCCACCCGTGGCTGGAGGCCATGCTGTTCCAGCCCACTTTATCTGCTCCCAGAGCTATCACACCCCAGGGCTGTTTGTCGCCATGTTCCCCCCAGAAAGGAGGCTCCCCACTGCCCCGGACCCAAGTGTGCTCAGTGGGCTCGTCGGTGCATGCTGAGTGAGGAGTGCCCAGAGCTGCTGGGGGGCTGGGCTCTGCCATATGCGGGGGTGCCGGCCAGCAGCCCGGCAGGACGAGGGAGGCCGGCTCGGTCACCTGCCCAGGACGGTCATGGCCTCGCCCTCATCGCCGCAGCCCAGCAGCTGCTCCATGTTGGCATCCAGGATGGCCAAGGCCACCTGCAGGATCACCTTGATGCCCTCGTAGAAGAAGCAGTCAACGATGACCACAGCGCTCTCGAAGGGCATGACGCTGAGGAAGAGGGTCAGGAACCAAGAGAGAGAGATGCTGGAGATCACCCCCAGGTCCTGCATCTTCTCCGAGAGCTGGGGCAGGAAGTCTCTCGTGAGCTCCTCAAAGATGCCTTGGTCCACCAGGGCCCCTAGGGAGAGGACAAGGGAGTCTGAAGGCCAAGGCCATGCCGCTGGCTTAGGCCCCAGGGGATGCGGGGAGCCCAGTGGATCCCCAGCCAGCTCCGCTCACACGCAGGGCCAGAGGGGATGGGCCGGAGGAAACAAGAGAGAAATAGCGTGCGGGCTTCCCTTCCTCGGCGTCCAAACTACTGTGGGAGAAGAACACTTGCTCCCACTGTGCTTGGATTTGCTTTGGGGGAAACACAAATCCCTCCCTTCTAGAAGTGTCAGGAGTAAGCAGGAGCCATGGGGGCTACTGCTTGTCATGCCCTGAAACTCGTGAACCCCAGTGGGGGAGGTCCCCCAAACCAAATGGTAGGGGAAGGGCATCTTCAAATAGCAGACTGAGTCAGGTCTGTAATTAAACACTTTGCCAGTGCATTTCCACTTAATCATACAGACTCTTCGGGCTGTCGCTCATGGTCGTCAGGCTGGGTGACAGGTGCACAGGGAGGTACTACCCCTTCTTGCTGCAAGATTGGAAATCCGGCACAATGAAAACCCTTACACAGAGTTAGACAGCTGAGAACGGAGGCCCAGGCTGACCTCTGAAAACCACTGAATGTGTAATAGCTTCTCTCCCTGCCAGCAGCTCCTGGGGAGCTGCACGGAGTCTGGGCAAGGTGGCCGGGGGTCTGCGTGGCCTCTTCCTTCCAGCTATGTGGTCATTTCTCAGCGTCATCTGGGGAATGGAGCCGTGAGGGTCTGCAGCCTGCTGTACATCATTGAGGACCCCCGAGAGCTCACTTGTGCTGAGTGCTCGGGGCGGGGGCTGGGCCAGGGGCACCACCCCCACGGGGAGCCTTGGGCACTCACCCACCACCCTGGTGTTGTAATAGTCGGGCAGCATGCGCTCACAGAGGGCCACCAGCAGCCAGAAGGCCTCCTCCTCACTGCCGTAGAGCAGGAGCACAGAGGTGACGATGTTCATGGCCTGCGGGCACAGAGACAGCAAAGGGGAGGCTCACGGAGCTGGGCTGCCACGTAAAACCATCCCATCCCCTCAAGGGCCTGCATGGGCTCACTCTCCACGCAAGTCCGACTACAACAAATGACAATAGCAGGCAATTTGCCAAAAGCCCATTTGCAGGAAACCAATTTGGCAAGAGCCATCAGCCAGATCCCTCCAATCGGGCCAGTGGGCGCTTGGAAAGCCGAGAGGGAGGGAATGAGCATGTGGCTCTTCTTCAGAGAGGTTTCTGGGGTCAGAGGTGTGACACAGGGACAGGAGGATCGGTGAGTGAGCTCCACGTGACAGCCACACGGCTGAGGTCGAACGGGGCTGCACACAGTCTGCACTGAGAGCAAGGCTACTCAGGATAAGATTCCATCTTAAAAATTCTCTTAAGCCAGCACATGGACTTTCCCTGTCCCAGTAACAGGTCAGCAGAACACTGGCCATTGGGAAAGGGGATTCTGAGGGGAGAGCATGCTTCTTGGAAACCCAGACGCAGTCTCAGGGAAACAGAACGCTATCGGACGGGGCCGGGAAAATGGCCTCCCCAGATGTAAAATCAGATGCTGCCGGAAGTGCACCTCGAAACCACGATGAGGGGCGCCTGGGTGGCTCAGTGGGTTAAGCCGCTGCCTTCGGCTCAGGTCATGATCTCAGGGTCCTGGGATCGAGTCCCACATCGGGCTCTCTGCTCGGCAGGGAGCCTGCTTCCCTCTCTCTCTGCCTGCCTCTCTGTCTACTTGTGATCTCTGTCTGTCAAATAAATAAATAAAATCTTTAACAACAACAACAAAAAAGAAACCACAATGAGAGGCCACCTCACACCATTAGGGTGGCTACGGTCCAAAGACCAGAAAGCCAGCGTGGTGAGCACGTGGGGCAAGTGGAACCTTGTGCATCACGGTGTGGGGGGCCGCGCGTGTAAGATGGTGTCATCACTGTGGAAAGCACTATGGGTATTCCAAAAACAAAACAAAAACATTAAAGGTCAAATTACCATATGGTCCAGCAATTACACTTCTGGGTATGGACTCAAGAGAAGTGAAAGCAGGGAGAGGAACAGGCACCGCAAGGGCCCGCTCATGGCGGCGGTATTCACAAGAGCCCGAAGAAGAAGCCACCACATGCCCAGCTAAAGACGCAAGGGAGAGCGAGTGTGGCCTATACACGAAGAGCAGTATGGTTCGAGAGATTCTGACATGGGACCCAACAGGGATGAGCCCCGAGGATGCTGTGCTAATGGAGTTGGCCGGTCCCCAAAAGGCGAATCCCACACAACTCAGTTTTGGGGAGGTACTTAAGGCGTGCAAAGCTATAGAGATGGAAGGCAGTAAGGGGATTGCAGGGGAGTCGCTGGCAGACACCAGACAACCAAATGCTCCGGAACCCAGACCTGAGCCCGCAGAAGGAGTCCCTGCCAAGGGGCGAAGTGAGCAGGTAAGAGTGGCTCCCATTACACCGCTCTTGGTAGTTGGGCTCTTCCAGGGGACACAGGGCACACTCTGGCCTCTGTTGAGTGAGCCAGTGGCGGGAGGTGTGGCCCCTGGGCCCGGCTCACCCCCTCTACCTGACAGTAGCCGATGGTGGGGTTTCGGAAAGCATAGGCAGTTAGCACCCGCCGGAGGGCAGCAATGCCCAGCTCGTTCTGGAAGGCGGGGTGCTCAGGCATGGAGCGGTGGAGGTCTCGCTCGATCTCCTCTGTGGCCAGGCTGTACTTCCCCATGGACTTCTCCACCAGCTCGGCGTAGTAGCCCGGGTGAGTCACCATCTCGTTCCAGGCCCCTGAGGAGACAGAGCCGGCAGCTGTCTCCCGCCTCCTCCCTTCCTGCTGGGGCCATGGGGACAGTGACAGGGCAGGCCGGGCGTGTCAGTGCACCACAGAAGAGAAAAGGAACTCTGGGGCCCATCAGGAGGTGTGAGGCAAGGGTCCCTTGGTGGCAGCTCCTGGGAGGGGTCGCCCCACTACAGCTTAAGTGGTCTTCTCAAGAAACCGTCCAGGTGGCTAAGGGCGTGCGTGCTGACAGAGCCTGACCAGAGGAGAGGAGGCCTGGTGGGGGTGGGAAGACACCATCTGGGTGACAGAGCCCCACCCTCCATGTCTGCGCCCCAGGACAGTGCCCCAAGCTCGGGCCCCTCACAGCTCAGAGCCCCATTTTGGCCTTGGAAAAGGGCTGGCAGCTCCAGCCCGGCGGACACAGAAGGCTGGCCCGGGGCCGTGGGGCTCTCACATGGCGGTGCTGGGGGCCGGGCCGATGCCAGGCAGCTCACCAGAGAAGAGGAGCCACAGCTCCCCACGGAGGCTCTCGGGGATGCCCTTCAGCACCAGCTCCCGAGTCTTGGCTGTGCGGTACATGCACACACCGCGGCCGTACTCGAAGAAGTGAATGTCCCATGACTCCTCTTTCATCTTCTCCTTGGCCTGGGGGAGAAGCAAACGCTCTGGGTGTGTGGGTCAGGGCCCTCCGCCATCTACTGCACATGGCACGAGGGCCCATGCCGGGCAGCAGGGACATGAGCCTCCACGTGAAGGCCTCGAGCCCAGGTCGGGCAGGGTGCCCCTGAACACTGTCCCTCGGGGTCCAAGGACCTGAGGTGGCATGCAGGCACGAAGCCTCCTCCCAGGCCTGGGTCCCGTGCGGTGATGGGGTCCACGCTCCGGGCTTACCCCCTTGGCCCCCAGGTCCTCCATGGGAGAGTTTCCCTGGAAGAGTTTAAGCAGCCCCTGGGATGCGGTCGGTGCCTCCTGCACACTGGAGCCCTGGCGGCTCCCCAAGGGGGTGGTGGGGCTGGGCTGATCTGCGGCCTCTGCTGGAGCTGGGGGGCACTGAAAAACACAACAAAGGGTGGGGGTGGGAGGGAGAAGAAGGACCCAGTGAGTGGGCTGCCCAGCGCGGGGTCTCTGATGTGTTTGCCCATCGGCTGTTTGAGCTCTTGGCCCCAGGCCGCGGGGAACTGCTCATGTTGGGCCTGCAAGGACAGAGCAGCGAATCCCACAGAGCCCAAGGGCCGGGCTGCACAATGGAGCAGAGGCAGGGTGACCTGAGGGCCCGGCCTGCCCGTTGTATGTCGACAGAGGCAATCGGTGCTGCAGGAGCTCCTGATGACTGCTGGGCCAGGCCAGGAACCCTCTTCTGCCCCCTCTCCCTTGGGCGACCTGTCCACTGGGCCCTCAAGGGCCCTTCCAAGAAGAAGGGGCTCCCAAGAGGGCTGCTTGGTGCCCCTACAGCTCCCTGCATTTCTATCTTCCTCTGGTCCACACGCCTGGTGTGGGGTGTGCCCCACAGCGGCCACACGACCCTTGGTCCTGGACACTCGTGTCAGCTGGGCACTGGGTACTGTGGCATCTGGCGTACTAGAACTGGGTGTGTTCTAGTACACAGAGAGGGTTTGGACCCTCTCTGCCTTGGGTGCCACTAGCTATTTCCCCCATGGGGCCTAGCCATAAACAGGGCATCAGAGGGCGATAGGCCCCTCCCCGGGGTGGAGGTCCAGGGGTCTGTTTTCACACCACATAGCCAGCCAAGGAGCTGAGAAAGGGAGCCCGGAGTGGCCCAGCGAATGTACCAGGGTGGGCGGCAGTATGGGACTGGCAGAGGGAAGGGAGGATTCAGGGACAAAGGTCTATAGGGGAGCCCTGACTTCTAGGGCTCTTCCCCTGGTTTTCTGGAACCGGTCCCCTGGCAAACACATCTCCTCAGGGGAGCGCTGGCAGCCATGACCCTTCAGGCCCAGTGTGGGTGATACCTGACATCTGCTCCCTGCTTGTCCACTGTCCCTGTGGCCTGACTTCCAGGGGAGCTCGGTGCGGGCGACGCCCTATGCAGGGAGCTTGCCTCGTCCCCTGGCCCAGGGGGTCACGCGGGCCAGAGCTGGTGCCTTCTTCCTGTTCTCCCCTCGGCTCCCTCCCTGAGCACCCACCGACAAGAACAACACTGCTCTGAGGTGGGCACTCGTCACTGGCTCCCCACCAGTCACTTCCCCTCCTGCCAGCAGCAGTTCCCCGTTTTTATGTGGGGGCACACTTCTCTCCACTCTTGGCCTTGTACTTTGTGGGCTCCACTGAGAACCGGGGTGATAGCCCTGTACTAATGATGAGCTTTTCCCACCGCTGGGCCCAGAGGGTGGTTGGAGGCACAATGTTACCCAGTCACCACCAAGGACAACACGGCTGACTCTGCAGGGAATGCTGGGATGAGCCAAGGAGGATCCTGGTCCCACACACGGCCTGGGAACTAGGCCTTCCTGGTGAAAAGCCCTGTCCAGCAGGGAGAGGCCCCTCTGAAGACAGGCGGCCGACTGCGAGGACTTCGTGGCTTGTGGACCTGTAACCCTCCCCTGCCTTTGCGTGTCATGTTCTAGTCTGGGTCCTGTTGTCTCTGATCCCAACCCCCCGCATGGTCCTGTCCCCCAAGTGGCAGGGACAGGGGAGGCTGGCTGGCTTCCTACGGGACCTCACCCTCTCTGTGTTCCTTATAAGAGAGCCCTCTTCTTGGCTGTGATGACAGGTGATGTAGGGAATATGTGTTAAACCCACCGAACCCTAGTCTTTGACTATATATGGCATATTATATGTCAGTTTTATCCTGGAAATGCTGTTTTAATAAAAGGTGGGGAAAAAAGAAAGGAAAAAAAGAAGCGAACTCTGCTAGGTCCCATCCACAGTCCATCTCTCTGTCCCCCGCTGGTGTTTTGGCAATGGATTTTGGGTCTGCTCAGTCTGTGGGACACAACCCCAGTCCAGACCGACATGGAGATTCTGCTTCCTGCCCGAGGTTCCCCAAAGGGACCAGGGCGCAAATGGACTTGCAGGCCCCAGAGTACCTCAGGGAATCACACTCTCAGTGCCAGTGAAGGGCCTGGACTCCAGGATGTGGCCTTGGCTGTACCATCCTCTGTGACAGCCGTGTGCGAGACGGGAAGCTCACGGGCTACCTGGGAGCCTTGTGTTTTCCTGGGGCAGGTCCTTCCATGCCTGCAGGTGACCACCTCACACATCTGTCCAGTGCCAACCTCCTGAACCACCTGCCCACCTCGTTTCCTGCTCAACAGAACCTCCGGCCTCCTGTTTGAGTGAGCAAGCGTGAGCATCGGGGTCCGTCATGGCCACGGCCGCCAGCCAGCCTTCCTGCATCCGTGGCCCACAGTCCCACCATTCCACCTCCAGGACCTCCCTCTAGGCAACTACCCACCCTCCCCCCAGTGGGCCCATGGACTTGATCCAGGCTGCGCCGTCTCTACAAGCCCTCCTCGCACTTCCACTGGTGGATGGGTTATACTTCAACTGAAGTGACCCCTGTTCTTCTCAGCTGACCTTTAACAAACTCCTCAAAAGAGCTGTTTAGACTATTAGACTGTTTCTTTTCCCCCAGTCAGTCAGAAAGTATACCTCCATGTTCTACTATCTAATACCTAGTACCCGGGTCCTTTCTTCCTAGACCCTGTCAATTCCCTCCCGTGGGCAATACTGAAATCGGCGAGTGAGCTTCTCCCCATCCCTGCTTTCCCTGTCGACATATAGTAATACACTTTCACTCTCAGGTAAGGAGGCAACGGACGAACTTATTTTACTTTCCATGCCTTTGAAAAAAAAGATTTTATTTATTTGAGAGAGAGAGAGGAGGGAGGGAGAGAGAGAACGAGCAGGAGGAGAGGCAGAAGGACAGGGAGAAGCAGAATCCCTGCTGAGCAGGGAACCTGATGCAAGGCTTGATCCCAGGACCCTGAGATAATGACCTGAGCTTAACCGATGGAGCCACCCAGGCGCCCCATAAAGCTGTTAGATTTCTTAAATTCTTTCATGTTCTTTACTTATTACCTATGGTCTTCACTCTTGAATCTTAGTTTGCCATTATAAAATTCTTCACTTGTGCTTTTTAAAAATTGTGTTATCTTCAAAATGTTATTCTGGGGCGCTTGGGTGGCTCCGTGGGCTGAGCCTCTGCCTTTGGCTCAGGTCATGATCTTGGAGTCCTGGGATCGAGTCCCGCATCGGGCTCTCTGCTCAGCGGGGAGCCTGCTTCCTCCTCTCTCTCTGCCTGCCTCTCTGCCTGCTTGTGATCTCTCTCTGTCAAATAAATAAATAAAATCTTTTAAAAAAATATTTTATTTATTTGAGAGAGAGAGGGGAGGGAGGGAGAGAGAGAATGAGCAGGAGGAGAGGCAGAAGGACAGGGAGAAGCAGAATCCCTGCTGAGCAGGGAACCTGATGCAAGGCTTGATCCCAGGACCCTGAGATAATGACCTGAGCTTAACCGATGGAGCCACCCAGGTGCCCCATAAAGCTGTTAGATTTCTTAAATTCTTTCATGTTCTTTACTTATTACCTATGGTCTTCACTCTTGAATCTTAGTTTGCCAATATAAAATTCTTCACTTGTGCTTTTTAAAAATTGTGTTATCTTCAAAATGTTATTCTGGGGCGCTTGGGTGGCTCCGTGGGCTGAGCCTCTGCCTTTGGCTCAGGTCATGATCTCGGAGTCCTGGGATCGAGTCCCGCATCGGGCTCTCTGCTCAGCGGGGAGCCTGCTTCCTCCTCTCTCTCTGCCTGCCTCTCTGCCTGCTTGTGATCTCTGTCAAATAAATAAATAAAATCTTAAAAAAATGTTATTCTGGGGGCGCCTGGGTGGTTCAGTTAATTGAGCATCTGACTTGATTTGGCTCAGGTCATGGTCTCAGGGTCCTGGGATTGAGCCCCACGTCAGGCTCTGCATGCAGTCTGCTTGAGATTCTCTCTCTCCCTCTGCCACTCCCTCTGGCTCACGTGCTCTCTCTCTCAAATAAAAAAAAAGAAGTCTTAAGAAAAAAAGACATCTCTGATGCTTATTTTTAAGAAAATTAAAAATAAAATGCTACTCTATATAAAATGTTGCTATCTGAAAGTCTGAACCCACTCTGATTTTCTTCCTTCATAAATGACTTGGGTCTTTTTTGACTGGTTGTCCCAAAGATTTTTTCTTTTTAATCTTTAAATAGTTTTTACTGCATTCTGCAATAATATTGACTATTCTGGACTGGTTTTTCCCAGATGTATGACATGCCCTTCCACCATGTACCGTCAAGTCTTTTTACGCTCAGAAAAGTTGTCTTGACTAGTAGTTTCTATCAGCTGTTAGTCTATGCTCTTTTGCATAAGTTGGACCTTCTTTGTCTGACTTCTTTATCACAGCTTCTGACTATTTTTTTCTCTTTCTTCACTTGTTTGGCCCTCCTCTGACCCCCATCCATTCTTTAACCCTTCAAGACTATTCATTGTTGCCTTCTCTTTGCATAATACTTACTTCTCAAAAATTTCTCGAGTCCCGTCAACTCTCTTTCCTGTTGACTTGTCAACTTCGTTTCCGAGCTTTCTAAAAAATTTTATTTATACCATTCTTTGGTAGTTTCTATTACTTTTCTAGGTTTTTTTTTTTTTTAGATCATTTTGAAGTATTAGGGTACGGTTTTCATCTGCTTTGGGGGAACACTGTTCTGACAGACTTTCATTGTGGAAGGTTACTTGGGTATGTTTCCCCCCATGATGCTTTTGTATGGGGTGTGATCATAATCCTCTGTTGCTTGGGTTTAAATGACGTGAATCCTTCTGTACTTTTGGGAAGATCATGTACATGTTGGGGAGATGACATTAAAAGCACAAGAAATAGGGGCGCCTGGGTGGCTCAGTGGGTTGAGCCGCTGCCTTCAGCTCAGGTCATGATCCCAGGTCCTGGGTTCGAGCCCCACATCAGGCTTTCTGCTCAGCGGGGAGCCTGCTTCCTCCTCTCTCTCTGCCTGCCTCTCTGCCTACTTGTGATTTCTCTCTGTCAAATAAATAAATAAAATCTTTAAAAAAAAATAAAAGCACAAGAAATAAAAGAAAAATAGATAAACTGGACTACTAAATAGATAAAATGTAAAACTTCCGTACATCAAAGGACACAATCATCAAAATGAGAAGACAATCCATGGAAATTAGAGAAAATATTTGCAAATTATATCTCTGATGGGTTAATATCCAGAACATATAGAGATTTTCTATAGCTTGACAACAAACAACCCAACTTAATAAAAAAGGTGAGGGACTTGAATAGACATTTCTCCAAAGAAGCTGGACAAATGGCCAAGAGGACATGAAAAGATACTCAATATCACTGATCACTGGGGAAACACAAATCAAAACCACAATGACATACCACTTTACACCTATTAAAATAGTTATTACAAAAAACCTGGAAGGTAAGTAACCAGCATTGGCAAGGATGGGGAGGAACTGGAACCCTTGTGCATTGCTGGTGGGAGCATAAAATGATGCTGCTGCTGTGGAGAAAGGTGTGGAAATTCCTCAAAATACTCAACACTGAATTACCCACTGACCTCTTCTCAGCAATTCCACTTCCCGGTATCTCCCTCTCAGAACTGAAAGCAGGGTCTCAAAGAGATACGTGTATACCTACATTCACAGCAGCATTATACAATAGCCCGAAGACAGAAGCAACCCAAGAGTCCATCGAAAGACGGACAGCAGCTGCCTGGGTGGCTCAGTGGGTTTAGCGTCAGACTCTTGATTTCAGCTCAGGTCATGATCTCAGGTTTATAAGATCAAGGCCCGCATTGGGCTCCATGCTAAATGTGGAGCCTACTTAAGATTCTCTCTTTCCCTCTACCCCGCCCCCCAAGGCTCCCGCTCACACACTCTCTCTCTTTAAAAAAAAAAAGGGTGAATGGAAAAACAAATATGGCATACATCTACAATGGGATATTATTCAGCCTTAAAAAGGAAGGAAGTTCTGACATTGCTATCATGAGGACGAACCTTGACGACATGACACTAGTAAGATCAGCCAACCACGGAAGGGCAGATACCATAGGATTCCTCTTCTATGAGGCCCCTAGAGCGGTCAGAGTCATAGAAGTGGAAAGGGGAGTGGTGGTTTCCAGGGGCAGCAGGGAGGGGGACCGGGGATAGTGTTTCAGTTCTGCAAGATGGAAAAAGTGCTGGGGACGGACGGTGGTGGTGGGTGCACCGCACAAGTGAATGGACATCACGCCACTGAACTGTACGCTTCAAAAAGGGTAAGGTGGCGAGTTTTAGGTTACATGTCTTTTACCACAATTAAAAAAAAAAAAAAAGACCTCCTGAATTTGACCACTTCTCCTGAGCGCCTCTGCTCCTACCCTTAACCAAGGCTCTATCATTCCATGTCTTGATTACTTGAGCAGCCTTCAACTCCTGTCTACTTCTACCCAGACCCTTCTTGAGCCTAGCACTGCCTGAGAGAAACAGGATGAGAGCAGCCTGGGTGGTTCAGCTGGTTGGAGATCTGCCTTTGGCTCAGGTCGTGATCCCAGGGTCCTGGGATTGAGCCCCGCTCTGGGCTCCCTGCTCAGTGGGGACCCTGCTTCTCCCTCTCCTCCCTACTTGTAGTCTCTCTTACTATCTCTGTCTCTGTCTGTCTCTCTTAAATAAATAAATAAAATCTTTAAAAAAAAAGAAGAATGAGAAAAGCTTATGTAATTTAATGCGTTCTAGCAGCCACGTTAAGACACAGGAGAGAAACTGGTGAGATGAGTTTTAAATAACCGATTTCATTTGATCTGCTAGAGCCAATATATGCTTACTACGACATGGAATTACTATAGAAAGTTACTGAGATCCAAGGGCTCCAGAGCCGCATGTGGTTTCCGTACAGAGTAGCTGCGCCTCTAACCCATTCCCAATCTGACATGCCAGACTCACTCTATGAAAGCACACACAGATCCTGTTGCTCTGGCCAGAAGTCCCCAACAGCTTCCCATCTCACTCAGAGTCAGAGCTGAAGTGCCCACAAGGCCTACAGGCTTCTGTGCTCGGGCTTCCTGCTTCCTCCCTGACCTCACCTTCTACACTGGTCTTTGCTCGCCTCTGTAACCGGTGCCAAGCCCAGTCCCACCTCTGGGCCTTTGCACCTGCTATTCCCTCTGCCTCCAACGCCCCTTCCCCAGGTACTTCATGGCTTGTTCCCTTGCTTCTTTCAAGCTGGATCGGAGCCCCTCCAGTTCCCAAACCCTTTATCCTGTTCTATTTTTATCCATAGATCTTATTACCACCTGCTGTATCTCAGATGTTTGCTTACTGTCTGTCTCTCTCACTAGAATACAAGCTCTGTCTAATCAGTTTGCTGCTCTATTCCCAGTGCCTGGGGTAGCACCTGGCACCCAAGGGAAATGCAGTAAAAACATGTTAGCGGAGGCTGCCTGGGTGGTTCAGTGGGTTAAGCGTCCGATTCTTGGTTTCAGCTCAGGTTGTGATCTCCGGGTTATGGGAATGAGCCTCACATCAGGCTCCCCACTCAGCGCAGAGTCTGCTTATCCCTCTCCCTCTGTTCCCTGTCCCAACCCCTGCTCGTGCTCGCTCTCTCTCTCTCAAAATAAATAAATAAAATCTTAAAAAAACAAAAAACAAAAAACAACCCAAAACTATGTTGGGTGAATGGTGAGCGTTTAGAAGGGGCCCAGGGTTTGTGCTTACTCTGGCCTGGTGGGCCCTGTCATTTGTCGTGTTGGGCCTCATGAAGGCCTCAACATTCTTGCTTGTTTCCCTTTTCACCCAACCTAAACTCACTCTCTTGAAATCCCAGGTCAAGCCTACCTTCCTGTAAGAGACCGTTCTCAATGTCTCCAGTGAGCAGTCTGTCTGGCCCCTCCGCATCCCTTCCCTACCTACTTAACAGCTTACTGAGCATTGACCATGGGGATAGAAAATACAAAGGCCTCCATGGGCCAGACCAGGTGGGGTTCTGGGCATGTGCCACCGCTCAGGTCCAATGCCACCCGGTGGGAATGTGGACCCCGTAATGCCAACGCTGCTGATTTTTCCAGAGAAGCCAGCTATGTGGATCTTTATAAGGACTCTTCTACTCATCTCAGACCGACCCACAGCACACATACCTTGTCATACTAGGAAGTAATTAGATATGGCCACCGCTGTGCCAACCTCAGCGAGCTCCCTCTGGTCCCAGATGGACATGAGGGTAATCACTGCCATGGACTGAAGCACATTACACTGCCTAAATCTCTAAGTTCATAATTATACCACAAACTGAACATTGCAAGTGACTCGATCATGTTTGGAGGATACTAGAAATGCAGCTCCTCATTCTAACAACTGGTGAGTAAAAGCAGGGATAAAAGATTTCCTCTGCCTTTCCTAGGTGAACTGTGCCTCAAGTAGTGAAGTAGTCGATGAGGGGGATTCTGCCTAGGGACAGATTCCAGCTCATAAACAGAAGGACTGACACCAGCAGACTGCTGTCCTCTTGCAACCCCTGATGAATTTCCACATCTATGCCAAGCCCGTCAGGGGCTGGAAACAGCATGTGACAAGAAAAGTGGGTGTTGGATATAGGTCCTCAAGCCTACCTACAAGCAGACTTGCCCCCTAAATGCACAAACAAGTGAATCTGAATCTGATCTGGGTTTTGCTATTATTTAGACAAGGACCAAGAAACATGCTAAACGCCTCCAGAGAGATGCTGTCAGGAAGAACCAGACCGCGAGGCCCTCTACAGCACAAATGACCCCCTTCCTTCCATAAAATACTGCAAGAAAGAGAGATGGAGCAAACATCTCCAAAAATTTCAAAAGGAATTTGAAAGACATATCAGCCGCCTACCTATGACCTATGTGCATTTCAAGGCCAATGGTGCTCAACCGGTAAAAAGTAGGCCTGTGTTTGTGGAAATGTGAACACAAGTACTCCTACCTCTGAGTAGCCCAGTTCTGAGCGTGCAGGCCCCCTATTTTGGATAAACACAGTGCTGTAAATGTGTCTTCCTTCCCTTACGATTTTTTTAATCTCATTTTTTTTGCTATTGTAAGAATACGGTATATAATACATGTAATATACCAAATCCAGGTCAATCAACTGCTAATGCTTAGTAAGGCTTCCAGTCCAGCGTGGGCTGTTAGTAGTTAAGTTCTGGAGGAGTCACAAGTTCTACACGGATTTCTGACTGTGTGAGGGGTTGGCACCCCTTACCTTTGCATTGTTCAAAGGTCAACTGCATTTGATGTCAAGGAATTACTGTTAATTTTTTTGGCACAATAATGATCTTGAAGTTAAGTCTTCAAAAAGGATGTCTCCCCGCCCCACCAAAGAAAATTAAACTGAAAAAAAAAAAAAAAAAAAAAAAAAAAAAAGAATAAAAAAATCTTTCCCTGTGAAAATCCCTGAAAGATTCAAGAATGACGAGAGAAATACCAGTAAATAAACCCAAGCTGGCTAGGCCTCGATAGTATGGCAGAAGTTCCTAACGGATGGACATGAGGTTGGCTGGTCAAGCCAGAGGTGGTTTCTTATATGGATGGGGTTTGAGCCAGGCAGGTGACACTCAGGAGGACTGCGGGGGCAGAGACAGGTATGGCTAGAACACCTGAGTCAGGCTAGCTTAGGCTTGCCATCCTGCACCCAGAGGGAGCCCTCCCACCTGAGGCCCACGGCAGGCAGCAGCATGGAGGCTGATGGCTGCCCGGTCTCTCTTCCTGGCCCTGACCACTCCGGCCCAGCGCTCCCGGGGGCCCCCTGACCTCTGGGGCCGGGTCCGCGGTGCTGGCTTTCCTTCCCCCGCCACTGCCTCCTGGCTGCTTGGATGGCATCTTCTGGAGGAAGTCAGAGATCCTCTGCACTAAGAAATCACGGTCTTTCAGGTTGGCGAATAGGAAGGTCATTTTGCTCTTGGTGCTGATGGACAGAGGGCTGGGCAGGACACTGGAGCTGTCAGCTTTTTCGACAATGGTCACCTGAAAAGGCAAATTAAGCACCGGGTGTCAGTGTCTAGGGACGGGAAGCTGATCGGCTCTGTGCACGTGGGAGCACAGTGGCCTCCCGTCGTTGTGTCTGGGCCAGGGGCACTGGTTGGGCACCACTGTGTTCCTGTGTTGAGTCTGCTGCTTGCCACTGGGCAACTCTGAGCAAGTCATGTGCATGCGCAGCCTGGTGTCCCCCCATGGATGGGCGAGGTGAGCTCGCCAGCCCTGCTGCCAGTCCATTCGGCTTCCCAGAGACATCCAGTTACTCTCTGAAGCACAGGGAGCAGCCCTGCCCACGCTCTGGCCTAAGCATGGGCTGCCCTGGCATAGGCCGACAGGTGCAGCCCCAGGCCCGGCTCTGACCTTGAGACATGTGCACAGCATCACAGGCAAGGGGGTTGCAGTACGGGCTTTCATGGGATGCCTCTGCACAGCCTGCAGCCCAGAGAGGGCAGACACACAATAGACATGCAGGGGCTGGCCTGCCAGACAAGGACAGGCTGGAGAAACTGGTGCAAGAGTGAGCACGGGTGGGGCACGTGAGTGTGTGCAGGTGTGCGTAAGTACATGTGTGCATGTGTGTGTGTGTGCACAGGTCTGCATGCATGGGAGCTGAGATCTAAGGGGCCAACGGTTCACTGAAGGTGCACAGGTCATGGCCGGGCACCAACAGGCGCTGACTGATGTTCTGAATTCCATGGGCTGCTGTCAGGGTAGGGGAACTAGAGGGGGGCAGGGGCAGGTAGCACCCTCCTGGCGGGGGGGGGGGGACAGCTGTGGGAAAGGGACGTGCTACGGGTGGGGCGCGGGAACAAGGCCAGCATCCAGGCCAGCTCCTGCTTTTCAGCTGAGCGGATGGACGGAAGAAATCCTGGTTCCCTAGGCGGCGATGAGAAGAGCACATCTGGGGGCGTGATGTCCAGAGCCTGTGGGAGGTGGGTGTGGAGCCTGCTCTGAGGGGGAGGCCCTGAGAAGGCCCCTGGTGGGCACACTGAGGATCATCAGCTCCAGGCCTCAGTCCCAACCCCAGAGACCAAGTCAGTCCTGCTTCCTGCCTCAGCCAGAGCTCTCTGCCATCAGAAACGGCGGGGTTATCAGGAGAAACAGAGCTGAGGACTACGGAGACCTCTGCACCCACCCCCAGGCCTTGGCCTAGGACAGACTCACGGCCTAGCAGGAACAGGAGATATAGGGTCAGGGGTGCCCTGAGCCCTCAGCCAGGAGCTTCTAGAGCTGTGGCTCCTTCCAGTCCTGTGCCTTAGACTTCCCTGGGGAAAACAAGGCAGCACACAGGAACCCCCTCTCACTGACCCCATACCTATCACCGCTGCACCTACAACTGGAGAGCTTTGTAAATGCAAGGGGAAATCTCATCACTCCAGGTTGTTAATAAAATCAGGACAGTGTGATTTAGATTATAACTTAAGCACCTCACTGTGCTTCACAGAGCTGAATAGCCAATCTGCCCTGCTGTGCCATGAGGAAAAGGAGGCCTGGGGACCTTCTAAAGGCGGGGGGGGGGGGGTCTGTCAGTGTTTCTCATCTGGGAGGGAGCCCTCTCCCTCACTGTCCACACCCCTCACTGTGGCATAGGACAAACGGCCTTGCTTCCATCAGGGTCACTGTGGAAGCCTAAGAAACACGAGGAAAGAATGACAGGTTAGAACTGACCCCCTACCTGCGACAAATGAGAGCTGTCCCCTACCTGTGACTGCTGAGAGCCGACCCCGGGACAGGTGACAGCTGACTCCTGCCTGGGACTGGTGAGATCTGTCCCCATCCCTCACAGGTGAGAGCTGACCCCTACCTGTGACAGGTGAGAGCTGTCACCATCCCTGACAGGTGAGAACCATCCCCAACCTCACAGGTGAGAGTGGACTTCCAGCAGCCCTGCTGGAGTCTGAGTCACAGCCAAGACAAGTGTCGGGAGAGGAACAGTGAGGTGGCCTCTGAGAGTGACATGGTGGGGCTGGTCAGGGTCAAAGTCCTCCCAGTCCAGCCAAAGTGGGGCTTTGCTAAAGTCCAACTGCTGGGCCAGGAAGGCAGGACTCGGGGACACTCCCCTGCAGGAAGCCTCTGGGATCTGATAGGGGAGGCACAGGTCTTTCCCAAAGTTAGCTGAGCTCTCCTGGCATGCCAAACCCCAGCCTGTCTCTCCATGAGGAGAGGTGGACCCCGGGGGAGCATCCAGCTCACCCCATGCCTGGAGGGGCCTGACACGAGGCAGGGGCTCAGGGAAGCTGCTGACTCACTAGGTGCTCCCTACGTGCCCACTACCAAACCCCAGAGGGCTGCCTGGGCTGGCGACCTCCACCAGGTGCCCCAGGGAGTCAGGGGAGAGCTGGCTGAGGGGGCTGGGGGCTCACCTCCCGCAGGGGTATGATGAGGTGGCAGGCATCCTCCTCCTTGCTGGCGAAACAGATGTAGTTGCTAGAGATGAACATCTGGCCAGGGATGTGCAGCTTGTTGAACGGGGTCCACAGGGTACAGCCTGTGTGGCCATCCAGGCGCTCATCCCTGGGCAGCCGGAATGTGGCCCGGTAGCACTCGTTCTTGGCTCGGGCGTCTAGGTCTCTGGGGAAGCACGGCAGGGTAAGAGGGGGAAGGGGAGAGTAGTCAGGGCCAGTGTGCCTGCAAGGGGGCTACCATGTGGGATCGGGCTCTTTGGGGTCCTCCCGTGAGCAAGTCATGCCCAGGGATCTCAGAGTTCAATGGAACACACTTGGCAGATGGCCAGATACCATAATACACAGCTGTAAGACCAGCAGAGATCGGTCAGCAAACAGCACGCCCTGGAGTCCCGAGGGCTCTGGAGGCTTGACAGGGTTTGACAAGTCACCTGCTAGATGCTGAGGGCAGACAGGGGCCCAGGGCCTAGAGGCACCCCACACCTATCCCACGCCTCTGCCCTGAGGCTGCTGCTGCCACCACGGAAGACCCGGCCCCATGGAGAAACCCAGACGAGCACCTCCTGAGCTCAAACCCATGGTACTGCGGATGGACACCAAGGCACGCCTGCCCGATGACCTTGAGAGGCGGCCGCCTGGCACCCTGCTCTTGGCCTGCTTGGTGGCTCTTTCCTTGTAAGCATCTCTCCCTCCAGTGCCACGGGGGCTGCTGGCCACCTGAGCAGGGCCTGGTGGGCACAGCCTGATGGACACTGTCAAGTCCTGGCCCTCGCTCATTTCCTTTCTGGAAGGTTCTAAAAGCACCCCGTCACTGGCATAAGGAGAGTGACGTCCTTGGATGGTGCCCTCCTGTAACTATGGGCAACCAGCCCTTTCTGGGCCCTCCCACCCGAAGGGGCTGCGCACCGCTTCAGAGCTGAGATGTTTCTGTGTGGCCGGGCGGGCCGGGGCAGCGCCTTCTCCTCCAGGAAGCCCTCGCTGTCCAGCAGCTGCCGCATGGCCAGGTTGGCCAGCTGCTCCATGAGCTTGAAGGTCTCACCGATGTTGAGGAACATAGAGAAGAAGAGCTCCTGGTCCCGCGTGTCCACACGGATGCTCTCAGGGAAGAGCAGAGTGGCATTCTTCTCTAGCCTCGTGACGTCCACCCACTGCACCACCAGGCTCACTGGACACCAGCAGGGACACAGGCTGGTGGGTCACATGGGCCAGAGAGTGGAACAGCTCCGGCGCCTGAAACCCACCAGGAGAACCATACCCGAGGGCATCACGGACCGTAGTGGGGCCCCTGCCCCTTCCCCATGCCTGAGCCTGGCTGTGCTGGGACAGGGGTCCTGCAAGGAGGGGGCCATAAGGGTCTCCTCTGGACCCCTGGCCAAACTAGCACTCCACCCTGAGGAATATCTGCCCCACAAATGGCTGAAGGATGATAAAGGGCACAGGGAGGTGAGCCAGAGGGGACCCTGCCCCCTGAGGAGGTGCCAGGTAGGAGGAGGGCAGGGGAAGGGTGTACAACAGGTGTGTGCACAGTGGGGCAAGGCCTTGATGTGCTCGGAAGCACTGAAACCTTGAGAGCTCTTCCTGGGGGTGGCGTGGCTGCCCTGGGGACTGTGCCTTATGCCCCAAGGCCAGGGCTTCCCCCAGCAAGGCCCTTCCACCATGTTCTGCCACTCAGGGATGGCAGCGGACCTAGAATGTTCCGACTTCAAGGAGAGCAGAGAGCCCCTGACCCGTCATTCTGGGAAGAACCCCATCGGTGGGTGCAGGTGGGCCAGGTACCTGCCTGCCTCAGATCGGGGCCTCCTTGCTGTGAACCACGGAAGTGCACTGAGTTTCAGGGAGACCCTCTGGGGAGGGGAAGTGGTGTACGGGCAGATTATCAGGGGGCCATGGCGGGGGGAAGCAACTCAGGAGCTCCAGCGGGTGGGAGAGGTGGGGACGGCTGGGGGGCAGGGGTCTGGGGGCCGCTCACCTTCCTTGCCCAGTAGGAAGGAATAGAAGCACAGGTGGTTGACGCTCAGGTAGAGCCAGCCCTGCCGGGGCACACGGCCCTTCCAGTAGCTGCAGGAATAGTAGTTGACCAGCTTCTCCCCCTCGGGCATCCCGAACTGCTTCCGCATCTTCAGCTCAGCTTCCTTGAACTTCCCAGGGTCCTCATCTCCCTGCGGCTGCAGGTTCTTGTTCTCTTCTGCGATGATGCCCTGCAGGGGGACAAGCGGACTGATTCTGGCAGACCCTGGCAGTGGGGGAGGCGGGGGGGGGCAGGTGCCTCGACCCAGGACTCCTGGATGCTGGCCCCAGGGCCACAGGCTGGCGAGGCCAAGGCACGTGGTGGGACAGACGCCAGGCAGGTTCCCTCAACCCCTGAGCTGATACTCCCTCCAGCATGGCTGACCGGAAGTAGGGACTTTTCAAATAAACATTTATTTCTATGTAAACTTTCTGGAAAATTTAATAAATGTGGTAAAAAACACCGAGTACAACAGTGTATTCAGTAAGCATGGAGCCTCCCGCTTGCCCACTCTGCTGGTTCCCTTCGGACATGAGGGCACCAACGTTCCTTTGCGCACACACATGGTTTTCTCTTTCCCTCTTTCTTTACCCAAATGGCATCCAGCTGCGGCAACATTCAGTGAAGTGCTTTTCTCATGAGAAGGGTGCTCTGTATTTCTTTGACTTTCTCCCCACTCCCTCAATACACCAGGGGCTCCTGCTCCTTGACCCCACCCCCAGACCAGCTGCAGGCCCCTCCCAGCTCAGGACACAGCCATGCTGTGCTCTGCCAGCATCTTCCCTGGTCTCAGGATGCCCAGAGATACCACCCTGGGCCACAGAGCCAGCCCAAAACCTCTTGAGGTAAAAGATGTTCTTAGCACCCTTGGCTCAAAACACATGCAGATTTTCCAGGAGGATGATTCCTCAATAAATGAAAGTAATTCAAGGGCAGTGTTTGGGGTCTGGCCTACTGCCCCCACCAGGCCTCCTGGTGGCCTCTTGCCCCTCCATCCAGAGGCAGGGCGGATAGCCAGGGGCCTGGGTGAGGGCCAGAGGTTGCAAAGTGCCTGCCTTGTTACTAAGGCCCCACCTTTGTCTTCTGCTGCCCTGTCCCACCTACTGGGAGGCTAGGGAGGCGGGCCCACTGGTGGAGCGCGGATGGGCTGTCACCCACACCCTGCTGCATCTGTCACCTTCCTGGGTCTCAGTCGGAAGCCCCCTCTTCCCTTCTCCCTGCAGCTGGGACCCCAAAGCAGGGCGTAGAGAGGCTGACCTCTCCTGCTCTGCCTTTCCCTCTGCGATCTCCTGGGGCCCCTCTTCCCAACGCCTTACCCTTTAGGAACAGTGTGGCAGGAGGAATGGTCCCTACCAATGGGAATGAGCTGGCCTGGCTCACAAAGCTCGGATTTGGTTTGTTGGCTGACTGAATGGGACTGCAGAAATTACTCGGTTGATTTTAAATGACTGAGTCAATTTCTTTAATAGTTTCAGGCATATTCAGCTTTCTTACTGCTTCCTGAGTCCCAGTTTTAGTTATATTACATGGTAGGCCAAATAAGAGCTCCCCAGAGATGTCCACAGCCCAAACCCCAGAGCTGGGCACGGTTACCTTATGTGGCAAAAAGAGCTCTGTGGATGTGCTAACATATGTATTCTGACCCAGGGAGAAGGCCCTGGATGATTCAGGTGAGCCCAGTATATCATCACCAGGGTCCTTGTCAAGACACAGGAGGGTCAGAGCCATGGAGGGAATGAGAGGACAGGAGTGGGGAGAGAGAGGACGTGATCTAGGGTGCCATGCTGCTGGCATGCAGATGAGGGAAGGGGCTCAGAACTGAGGAAGACCTGCGGCCCTGTAAAAGGAACTGGTGGGGAAACAGGTCCTCCCCGCCCTGAGCCTCCGGAAGGAGCCCCATCTGCCCACACCTGGCGTTCAGCAGAGACCTGCTGAATTCTGCTGACTTCCAGAACTCCCAGCTAATGCACCTGTGTGGGGCCTGAAGTGTATGGGAACTTGTGGCAAACAGCAATGGAAACGAACGCATCCTATTGTGAGAAAGTATCCGTGTTGCCTAAACTCTTGGATTTCTTGGCTCGAAGCTATTCAGGGCATTTTTCTCTTTTCTAAAACTCTGCTTTTTTATAGGTGCTCCTCCTAGTTCCCTCCTAACCCTACCGGTTTGAGGCTTCCTGCTTTGGTCCTGCGTCCCATTTGCCACAGGTCTGCTTATGTCTTAGGTCATTCCCTGGACCTGTTATCTTTCTGCACCGTTCTCTCGTTTCCTATGGAGTTAACTTCTGCCCTGTACTAATTCCTTCGGATTTCCTCATTTCTGGGCTTAGACATGCTAACTTATTGAACTTACTGAGCTTGGGTTGTGAAATTCCACCCACTCTTCTCCTCCTAAGATTTAAGCCTTCGAATGTCCTGCTGTGTCCTCCTTTTGGGCAGCCTACAAATTCGGATATGCCGTGGCATTCTGAGGATCATTCGGTTCTAAATATTTTCTAACGCGCATTTCTTCTTTAACCCATGTGTCATGGAGAAATTGTTTTTCCATTCTGTTGGTGACTTTGTTTGGGTCTGGCGTGCAAGAAGCATACATACAATAATCTTGTTTTATTATTATTATTATTATTATTCTTGCCCAGCTTGCTCACTGGGAGAAGGGAGACTTGCCTCTGCTCTCCTTGCCTTTTCTCATGGAGCTACAAAGGTGATGTGGGTCCTGCTTGGAGCCTCAAAGTGCACAAGGAAGAGCCAAGGAGCTCGCGCCATCTGCCTGCATCTAGAAGGTTCCGGAATAATGAAGTCATGGGGACCTGGCCAAAGCAACCCTGCACGGCTAAACTTGGACCCAGTAAAAGCCCTCCAAGAAACCTAATCTAAGGCAAAATCACGGGACAGAAAGACGACGATGCACAGGCCTGTGCTCTCAGGTAGAGGCTCGTTACCACATGAATGAGCTCCTGAAGAGAAGCTGAAGCAGCCCTGTGGGTTTTGCACATGGCTCCAGTTTTTACAGCTGTAACACACCCCATGTAGTGTACCGCATGTGACTGAACTGGATGAGCTGGGTGCAGGACTCGGTAGGAAGTGCTCGATAAATGCCAGGCCAGCAAGCCGCTTGGCTCTGGCTCTGAGGAATCGGCTGCGGCTACTTTCCCTCCCCGCCTCAGCCTGGAGGTACTGTTTCTGCTGCCAGCACTGTAGGGAGCATCCTGGGACCCATGTGTTGCCCTGCACATGTGCCTATGCTGTGGGACCAACACCAGGCAAGGGACAGGCTGAATCAGAGGCACATGCAGTTGTAATTTCCTAAGTGAGATGTACCTCCGGCTAGCCTGGTACTTCCAGCATTTCCCTGTTCTGTGAGACGGACCATCAGCGATGCGTGCCCCCTGCTTGCTCTAAGATCCTCTGCAGGGGACAGGAAGTCGTGGCTAAGTGCAGGCTGACCCTGGGCCCAGCCTGAGAGGAAAGGCCCTGCCTGGCAATGAGTTCAATCAAACGCCCCTTCCCGGAGCAGAATGGGAGCACACGGTTGCCTTCGCTGCTATTAAAGGGAGATGAGGGCCACACCACCCTGTCTGATGAGTAAATGAGATGACACAGACCAACACTGCCCGCCCTGAGCCGGGCATGGGAACCAGAAGTGGAAAAGGTGGACCTTACGTGGATCTTGCCCTTGACAAAGGTGGTGATGTCTTCCTCATTGTCGAAGATGGACAGCGTCTGGAGTAAGTTATTTTCCAGCCATTCCCAGTGCTTGGTGATCTCTTTGCGGGAAGAACCTGGGGGAGGTTTGGTGGAGTAAAGAGGAAAATCATTACACTCACCAGGCCTTAAACATAAGTTCGGAGGCTAACATGGATGACCTAATTTGCTCTACCCAAGACACTACAATCTTGAGGCTGCTTTCTCTTTTCCTTCCTCCAGCATTCTGTATGGGTACATGACAGTAGTCATGAATGGTCCTGGTGAACCCGAAAATAACTCAGGCAGAATGGCAGTCATGTGCAAGGTAAGGCCTGCACCTCCCCTAACACCACAGAAGAGTGGCCACTATTCCCCATATGCCCTTCCAGAAGCAGTCTGTAGGTCTGTGGGTTTGCTAGGTTGTCATGATTTTCCTTCAGGATAAAGGATTTCCTGTGGTCTCTGGTATGCAGGGGACTAACCAGACACAGACTTGGTGTAAGGGAATGAAGTCCTCCAGACAGTTCCTTCTTGTAGGACTCTGGCCCCCTGGCCGGCTGGTCTCCTGCTGCTCTCACCCCCTCTCTGAAGCCAGATGCAGCCACCCAGGTCTTTGCCTGCAGCCTCTCCTCCCGATCCCTGCTCACATCCCAGCCCTGCTCCTGCCTCCTCCAGGAAGCCCTGTCTGACCCCGTCAGCTTCTGGCTGGGCCCCTGTGTCTGTCCCGCCTCGGAGGTGGTCCTGTGCTCCTCAGGAAGGGGCCCTGCGGGGCACAAGTCCACTGGTAATGGAAAAACTCAGAGAAGGCAGTTCACCACCACTCCCAAAGGGCGGGGTGGCTGTTTTCTCTGCCCCCACCCCCGGAACTGGGAAAAGGGCCCCCCAGGAGGAGAAGCAAAGGGTGAGGGAAGTCTCTGCCTGGCCTGCCTTCCCCTGCCTCCCTGGGGTTTTGCTTGTGCCTGGCAGGGGCCTTGCACTCAAAAGCTGTTTTCTGAAGGAGTGAACACAAGAAGAAGGGGGAGGGCCCTGCCTCCTCCCAGCTGACCCAGGGTGGGACAGTCTATGGATTGAGAGTGCCAAGAAGGCCCAGCTGATCCCCTGTGACCTATGTCTACATGGAGGGAGCCCGAGCAAAGACACAAGATCAACACGGCTGTGGACCACAGACATTTCTGCTAGGCTGCCTGATTCTCTGGTAGCCCGTCCTTCCCTACCTGGCAATACTCTTCCACCTGCTGGAGACTCCTGAGCCCACCCTGGCCAGGTCGAGTTGGTCCCCACCATCTCCTCTGTCCAGGGCACTTGCTCATTGCTCTGGCACATATCACAGCCCAGCTGTGTCTTGGTGAGGAGTGATTGTTTCTTGACCTTTACCCAGGGAGTTCACTACTGTATAACCATTCTGATTTAGGGCCCTCCCCCTCCCCTGTGGGCCAGCGTGAGGCTGCCTCTGTGAAGGCGATTAAAACCCAGGATCATATGACTTACAGTGAGCCACAACACACAATCAACGGGACCCCAGCAAGCCCCTTCAATCATCCATAAATGACCTGTTCCCCCCATTTTTCTTTGGGCTTCTCATGTGGCCTCCTTTCCCTGGTGTACAAAGGCCAAGGTCTAGCTGCTGGAAGAAGGGATTTCCCTCTTCTTCTGCCAAGATCCCACGTTTGAATTTGGAAGTTAAATCTGCAAGCAATGCAACTCAAGCGTGTCATTCTCTTTTACACTCGCATTCCTGGCAACCTCAAACAGAAGAAATCTTGTCCACACTACCCGTGTGGATCTGTGTGCATTTTGATTATAAATATTTATACGTGTGCATTTAAAAGAATTATTAGTTAGCAGTAACTCAGTCTTCATTTAGCACTAACTGAACACAAACTATGCCATCTCTGTGTGTTAGGTTCAGAGACTATAAAAAATGTAACTGCTAATTATTATAAAGTGCTATTTTGGCTTTCAGACCTTTTCGTGATGTCTCTTGTTTATTTCTTAGAGAATCTTGGAGACAGGACCATTATTTTCATTTCACAGGAAGAAACTGAGGCACAGAGAGGTTAAGTAAGTGGCCCAGTGTCACAGAGCTGGGAAGTAAGCAAAGCACAATCCTAACCGAGGCTGCCTACCCTCGCCCCAGAGAGCTGCGTGTCGAGTGGGAGAGCCAGTGAGCCTGCAGTGTATGAGATGCTGATAAAGACACGGCAAGGGCGCCTGGGTGGCTCAGTGGGTTAAGCCGCTGCCTTCGGCTCAGGTCATGATCTCGGGGTCCTGGGATCGAGTCCCGCATCGGGCTCTCTGCTCAGCAGGGAGCCTGCTTCCCTTCCTCTCTCTCTCTGCCTGCCTCTCTGCCTACTTGTGATCTCTCTCTGTCAAATAAAAAAAAATAATAAAAAATTAAAAAAAAGACACGGCAAGTCCAGGGGAGCAAGAAGGAAAGATGGATGTCTGGGTCTGGGGAATCTGGTTTTCCATAGGAGCTGACACCTGGGCGGGGTCTCAACAGAGTGGTAGGTTAGGTGGATGTGGGGGGGGACACCAGGCACAGGGACCAAGACAGGTGTGGCTGGGAACTTCGGGTCCCGTGAATGTCTGTCTGGTCTGGCTGCAAGCCAGGTGTGAGCTGAGGGGAGGACAGGAATGGAGGCGGGCTGATCCCGAAAGGCCTTCAGGGGCAGGCTAAGGAGTCGGGATTCACTGGGCAGGTGTAGGCATGACCAAACCTGGCTTGGCAGAGCTGGAGGGGAGGGGCGTGCCCAGTAGAGGTCAGGGCAGGGCCGGGAGGCCTGATAGAAGTTGCAGCAGCTGGGAGCATGTGGCCTGAGGCTAAGGACTAAGGCTCTCTAGCGTGGCCTCCCACCTCCCTCACTGCCTCCAGATTTGTTCCCTGAGAAAGAACATCAGGGAGACAGAGGGAAATCTCGAGGGCCCATTTTAGACTCACGTCTCTGGCTCTATCCCAAGCACACACCAATCTCCCTGGGCCCCATCCCATGGAAACCCCTCTCTCCTCCAGGCTCTGGAACCAGGAGCACCGCGGTCCTGCCATGCCCCACTTGGCCGTGGGCAAACCCAGACTTGGATTCATACACAGGGTAAAGGGCACCTCCGTTCAGACCCACCCCCAACCACAGAGGAGCCTGACTTCCAAAGCCAGGATCCCAGCTGTGGATGCTCTTGTCACCTTTCTCAGGCCTCCTAACCCCCTCGGGGCCACTGCTTTATCTTCAAAATAGAAAAAAAACCCAAACCCCAACCCCCCCCCCAAAGTTCCACCTTCTGAAGTTCTTGGGAGATTTGCTAAGTGCCTGGCCTGTAGGAAGTGCTATCTGAGTGTATCCGTGAATGTGTCCAAGTGACCTCAGCAAGGCCAGTACGGGCTGACGGGGACCTCTTCCCAGACCTTGGGAGGGTGGTGTGTGTCTCTGCCCGGGAGGACAGCTACTGCTGTCATTACTGGCGGCAGCTGCGTTCCATCACGTCTCCTGGAACATGGAACAGGCCAGGACGGATCCCAGGGGAGCTGTGGGGACGGCTATGCTCCCGAAAATGTGGGGTCACACAACGTCTCCATCAACCGATCAGTCCATGACTGTGTTTCACGCAGCCTTCTCTTTAAAGGCGCCTTATTTCATATATATTAATTCCCTCCCATCGCACTTGAGGCCAGCGGCACCGGCTGTAACTCGGGCCTGAACAGAGCCTCCCAAACACACGACCTCTCTCCAGGAGGCCCAGTACCATGTTTGTGCTGAGGGACACAACTGGCACCTTGGCACCCCACTTGGGGCCACTGGCAACAGCAAAACCACCCACAAAACCTACAAAATGCCCAAAGTATGGCTCAAAGACTGCAGACAGGACCCCTGTTTTATAGTCTGACAACTGCCAGAAAGCAGAAGGATGTATTGTCCCCCTTGGGCTGGGAACCCAAGTGTCGGGAGACTCAAGATGCTCATTGCACATTTCCATGACTGTCCATGGGGTGCCCATGACCATCTGAGCTGCCTTCCTAAGCGGGATGCCAGCCTGGCCATGTGGGCTGAAGGAAAGGCAGCACTGGGTTCTCCAGAGGCAACATCCAGCCCAGGAATGCAGGCTGTGTCCCCTTCCTCCCGGGGTCCCCCCACTCGTCCACAGCAGGCCCTACCCAGCACCTACCACATGCCACTGTCCAGTAGACCTGCGAGTCCTGGGTCTGGTGCAGGATTCGGTAAGGGGCCACGCGGGCACTGGAGTCCAACACCACGTCCAGGGTGCCCACGAGAAGACCTGGGGGCAGGGCAGAGAGAAGAGGGTGAGGGAGGGCCACGCTCACAGGTGAGCCCTGGAGGCTGCCCAAAACAGTGGCACTGCCCTCGATGCCCCGGTCCAGACGGAGACACAGCTGGCACCCCCCTCATCCACCAAAGGACTTCTTTTTCCTCTAAGGCCTATGGAAAAATCCCCTCCCACTTCTTCCTGGCAGCTTCTGCTCACTCCCCGGACTCACAAACACTTGGAGGCAGGGGCTGAGGCAGGTTTTAGGGGGCCTTCTTTATAAGCTTAAGCCATTCTGGAAGGCCCTTTTTAGGAAAAATTAGGTTGTTCTTTAATTTTTAAATTTAATTTAAATATTTTTTTCAAACATTTTTTCAAAATTCTCAAATATGAGAAAGTACAACTGTCACAAATTAAAGACAAAAACAACACCATGGATATCACAAAATCCAGACAAAGAGTACAGTATGTTCTATTAACTGCCAGACACATCTCTTAAGGTACATTTTCCCGACATTTTTGGCCATGTACTCTGCCTGCTTTTTTAAAAAAAGTAAGACGATGATTTTATAGTATCATTTTCCATTATCAACAACAGGAAGATAATGTAGTTTTTCCTCCACCAAGTAATCACAAATTTTTATTCTGGGAAGTGTTAAGAAAGTTCCTTGTGGCTTCAAAAGTCATGACTGAAGAGGACACAGCAATTTTTAGAACTGTCCAATGCTCTGAAGCATTTTAGAGCATTTCAGATTTTCCTTCTCCTCACGTACAGCCTTTGTCAATGACACCATCTCCCCCAACAAATCAGAGATGTCTGCCTTTTACCGCTGTGTTTGATTCTCTCCTCTTCGTTAAGTGAATTATCAAGCTCTCTGAAAATCTGTTCACTGTTCCTATTTGGAATTTATGTTTTCCTCTTTGATGAAGTGCTGCTTTTGGTATGCTCTGGAAATAGTCTGTTACCATTTTCCTGTTGATGTCAGAATAATTTTTACTGATTGTATTAACTTGAATATAACACTTTCATTTCATATTCCATTTTTAATTATTTTTTTCCCTCCCCAGTCTTGAACAAATAAAATTACAATTACAAAAGAAGGTACTCATCGCATACACCCAAGTTAGGAGCCTGTAATCTCGCCTATTTAACTGAAATGTTCTAAAATGTCTCTCTACATAGTCATTAAAGTGGCATATATTCAAGCTTTATCAGTGTGTAGAATAAACTTTTTTTCATGGTTCCTGTTGGGGTTTCTCTTCTGGTCTTGGAAACTTTATTTCAATGCTTATTCTATTGGCATATCCATGTTTCGAGACCTGAAAGCTCTTTCGTGGGCAGACCATCTCATCATACTCAGACTCTTCCTCCTTCTCCTTCCCCCTTTTTTTAAAAAAAAGATTTTATTTATTTATTTGACAGAGAGAGAGAGAGAGCACAAGCAGGGAAAGCAGCAGGCAGAGGGAGAAGCAGGCTCCCTACTGAGCAAGGAGCCTGATGTGAGGCTCGATCCCTGGACCCGAGGATCACGACCCGAGCAGAAGGCAGACGCTTAGCTGACTGAGCCACCCAGGCCCCTCCTATACTCAGACTCTTCACTGAAAGATCCAGGCTCGTGTCTGTTTGTAAAAGCCATCCTGAACAAAACCACATCACTAACTGTTCCTCCCTTGGGGAAGATGGGGTACAGGAGGCCATGATGCCTATGATGGCACAGGGAAGGCCAGGCAGAGGCCCGGGCAGGACTCACCAAACCTAACTGGAATGGGAAGTTGAAGGAGTGGTTCCTGGGGTGGGGTAGGGGAGGGCTGGGCTCCATCCTGGCGGACACAGAGAGATGCGTGAGGTGGGAAAGGCCTTCTGTGCACAGAGGGTCCCAGCCACCCTCTGAGATGATCCTCTGAAGCACTGAAAACCGAACAAGCTGGTGGAAGCGCACTGACCAGACTGGACACACTGGCACGCTGGTGCAATGTAACAAAAGGTTCTGGGCACTATGCCTCGTCTTCCTGCTCTGGCTTGCAGTAGCTTCTGAGGCTGACCACTGTTCAGACTGTCCAGAGGGGCTGCTGTCTCACCTCCGCTGAGCAGCGAGTCCAGGATACAGGTCCAGCGCTGGCTCTTGGGATTCCTGAGGCTGTGGGGAGGCAGCCCCAGGCAGTGAGGGAACAGTTTTCTTAGGAAATCTTCCACATTAGGAGGTGTGGCTCCAGAGAGGGTGGCAGAGGACATCCACGGGAAACTTCTGCCTGTATTTGGCAGGACTGTATTCACTGCTAATGTTTCAAATCAGGATGTTTCACAGAAATTGCTGCTGGTAACTTGGAAGATGCGCCCGCAGTCTTGCATGGCCACAATGGGCCACTGATTGGTCTGGCCCCCAGACTGCCCCAGCTCAAGAGTGGGGGGTGTGGCCACAACGGGCTGGGAGCAAGAGGGACCTCAGACCACACCTGCAGAGGGCACGCCACATGGGCCTTCCCTGGATCCCAGGTGTCACACGATTTCATGAAGTGCCTGTCCACCGTTACCGGTACTGCCCAGGTGGACAAAAGGGCACCCTGGCTGGCTCACCAGAACAGCCAACTCTGGTAATCAGGCACGGCCTGCGTCTGCCGCTCCCGGTCACCAAGAAACAGAAAAGGTGGGCGAGGAGAGACCGACAGGAAGGATGGGGGCTGAGGCCAGCAGCAGCTCGAGGGACCTCTGATCTCGCTCAAAGGGCAATTTTGGGGGGAAGGAAAGAGGCAAAAGAGAATATGTGCTTCTGTCACTTGGCCGCTCAGAGGCACTTGGGGAAACTGAGGCAGAGGACGAAGCCCGAGGAGGCGTCGCCGCCTTTCAGCTGTGAATCCCACTCCAGGAAGCTGCACGCGCCTGGGCTAAGTCCCAGGGAGCTCACGGGCGCCGCGTCCGGGCAGAGGCGGCTGCCAGCTTTCCCCTGGGCGCCCTGGGTCGGCCGCAGTCACCCACCACCCTTCCAACGACAGCACCTTCGCCTTCCCCCGGTCCTAGGCCCGCGCCCCCGGCGCGCCCCCGCCCCCGCCTCCTGGCCGCGGCCCCGTCCCCCCGCACCCCGCCTCGCAGACACCCCCTCGGCCCTCTCCCCCTGCGCCCCGCGCCCGGCCCGGCCCGGCCCCCCGCCGCCGCCCGCGCGCCCTCACCGCCCGGCCCGCCGCCACAGGCCCGACCGCCGCGCGCCCCTCACCCGTGAGGCCGCCACCCTTGCCGTGGCCGCGGCGCCGCTGCAGCACGAAGAAGGGGTTGGCCCGCTCCGTCACCCACAGAGCGTTGGCCACCAGCACCTCCTCCGGGCCCAGCCACATCGTGGGGCCGCTCGCACCGGGCCGAGGCCCGCCAGGCGGAAGCGCCGCCGCCACCGCCGCCGCCGTCGTTGCTGCCGCGGGAGCCCAGCAGGCGGGGCGGGGCGGGCGGGCCGAGCGGGCGGCGCCCCCTGGCGGGCGCGCGGACCAACACACGCGGGTTCCGGGCCCGCCGGGCGCGCGCACCTCCCGGGGCCCCGCCCGCCCCGCCCCCGGCCTCGCGTCACTGGCTGGCGTGGTCCGGCCGTGTCCACCGCCTTCTGGCCCAGGCCTGGCCGCTGCAGACTCAGCTAGGAGCGACGGGCCAGCCCCGGGGACACGGGCAGAATGGCCGAATGCCCAGGCCACAGGAACGGGTGGTGCAGAAAGCCGGGCCCCTGGCGTTTTGTGAAAACCAGTCCAGGGGCTTGTGGGGACGGAGAAAATGTAAAGAAATAGCCTTTGCAGAAACACTTTCTTCGGCTGATTGTGCTGCGCACCCCAGGGCGTGTTGACTTTGCAAAGGGCTGCTGGGGACGGGTGGAGAAGATTGTCGTCATTCTCAGAATTCTGACACTCGGGCGGGAGACTAGGAGAACCGCCCGGAGCGCCGAAGCTGGCAGGATCCTCAGAAATCCCTGCAGTTCACTCACCTGACAGATGCGGACACTGGGGCTGGGTGGTGTAGGGTTCGGGGACAGGGCTGGCCTTGGGACTTCGGGTTTTTTTGCATAGGCAAGGGCAGCATTACCCGCCCCCACCCTTGGGGGATGTGGGTCCCTGCTCTCCCGGCGCTAAACCCCCAACACTGACCCTTTTGGGGAAAGGGGGAGCTGTGAACTCCCTCTGGGGCAATCCAGAATGTCCACGGGCCAGTTGGGTGGCAGGATCAGGCTGCTGGCCTGAGCCTGCCAGGACCCCGAAGGAGGGCAGAGGGAAAGGGGCACTTTGGGATCATCCTGGAAGTTTAAGCTGGTTGCCCATTGGGTTTCTGTCACGGGCATTCAAGAATCCAATATGATAGATGGAGGTAAAGTAGGCAGTTTCATGGTGGACAGCCAGAGTAATCAAAAGTCCTCTGAAATATTGCTTGAGACTGAATTGAGATGCAGAGGCCATTTCCCCCTAAGACCTTGGAAGCTTACATTGATAGTGTGCTCTCTGGGGAGTAATCTACCCTTAGGAATTTGGAGTACTTGTTAACACCCTGGGAGGTGGTAAATGGTTATTTTGTTCTTTCTCAGGTTTGAGCATGCATCAGAATCAAACGCAAGGCTTATTAAAACGCACATGGTTGGGTCCCACCTCAGAGTGTTTGCATTTCTAGCAAGTTCCTAGGTGATGTTGATGCTGCTGATCACCTTTTGATAACTATGCTTTATAAGAAGGAAAAGAACAAACAAACATTTATTGAGCACTTAGGCTGTGCTAAGCCTACTTCATTTTCCCCCTTCTTCTAAGATATAATTCATGTTGCATAAAATTCATCCTTTTAAAGTGCACAATTCAGTATTAGTATATTCACAGAGTTGTGCAATCATTACCACTAATTCCATCACTCCAAAAAGAAACCTCTTAGGGACGCCTGGGTGGCTCAGTCAGTTAAGCTGCTGCCTTCGGCTCAGGTCATGATCCTAGAGTCCTGGAATCAAGTCCTGCATGGGGATCCTTGCTCGGCAGGGAGCCTGATTCTGCCTCTGCCTGCTCTGCCTGCTGCTCCTCCTGCTTGTGCGCTCTCTCTCT